>NC_088243.1:21031943-21631943 GCF_036934945.1 Oncorhynchus masou masou
CTGTCTGTCTGTCTGTAGTGTCTGTCTGTCTGTCTGTCTGTAGTGTCTCTGTCTGTAGTGTCTGTAGTGTCTGTCTGTCTGTAGTGTCTGTAGTGTCTGTCTGTCTGTCTGTCTGTAGTGTCTCTGCCTGTCCGTCCGTCTGTCTGTCTGTCTGTCTGTCTGTCTGTAGTGTCTGTCTGTCTGTCTGTCTGTCTGTCTGTCTGTCTGTCTGTCTGTCTGTCTGTAGTGTCTGTCTGTCTGTAGTGTCTGTCTGTCTGTCTGTCTGTGTCTGTCTGTAGTGTCTGTCTGTCTGTAAGTGTCTGTAAGTGTCTGTAGTGTCTGTCTGTCTGTCTGTCTGTCTGTCTGTCTGTCTGTCTGTCTGTCTGTAGTGTCTCTGTCTGTCTGTCCGTCTGTGTCTGTCTGTCTGTAGTGTCTGTCTGTGTGTCTGTCTGTCTGTCTGTCTGTCTGTCTGTCTGTCTGTCTGTCTGTCTGTCTGTCTGTAGTGTGGAGCCCCTCAATACAGCAGCCTAGTATACACACGACACATACACACAAATCTGTCCCCCTCTATACATACAGCAGCCTATCCTAGGATTTACACAGACCGACCGATGATGCAAGCAGTTGCCCATACAGCATACATCACTGTGGAGCGACTGCATTGCGTAGGCAACCCCACCCCCACAATGGCACACACACGTCTCCTCCCCGGGACGTATTGCCTCAATCATACTGTGTATATGGAGTGAAGCATTGAAACATTAGTGCTTGACCTGAATTTAGGCAAGCTGACTTTATAGCCGGAAACATCTAGAGTGGAAGGAAGTCTCTTCAGATGAAGCTCTCTTTTATGTTAAACAGCATCATTTCTTATATAGTCCTTTGTTGGCTGTGTAAGGCAGTGTTGATAGATAGCATAACCTGAGTTCATTAGTCATTTTGTGTGACTTTGTCTGTACCAGCCATCTTGTTTGTCCGATGGCGGGAATGGGAAGACATTACTGCTGTTTTAATTTTAATGAGCGTCCTAATCGAGAGGAGTGGAGGGGAGGAGGAGGTCAGGCCGGCCTGTTTAGAGTAACACAGGAGCCCATTAGGCTGTGAGAGTGCCACAGTGGTATGAATAAGTAATCTGGCACGGCAGCAGAGAGAGCAGAGCCATACAATGACAACAGAACCCCCCCGGCTCCAGTCATTAACATACCCACATCTCCACCACAGGAAATGTTTATAAGGCAAAGACAAGCATGGCTGCATACATCCATCTTTGCAGATCTCTATCTCTCTCGCTCTCTCCATCCATCCATCCATGGTGGCGGTCCGTCCATCTGGGACAGAGCATGTTAATCTCTCCATCTGTTTGTCTCTGCCACCTCTGTCATTCTGTTTCTTTGCTTATCTATAACTCTCTCTCTCCTCCTCTCTCTCTTTCTACCTCCATCCCTCTCTGTCTTTCTGTTTCTTTATCTATGTATAGCTCTCCTCCCCTCTCTACCTCCATCCCTCTCTGTCTTTCTGTTTCTTTATCTATGTATAGCTCTCCTCCCCTCTCTACTTCAATCCCTCTCTGTCTTTCTCTCTTGCATCAGTGTTCATGTTCCAGTCATGTCCTATAGAGAGAAGACATCTGCACCTCTATGGTACTAGAGGTTTCAAGGTGTGTAAATTAATCATGTGGGGTTGATGGAAGAACCGTTTGGCTTGTATTGTTTGGACCCTTTTAGTGAATGGCTCTATTTGAGCGTCACACAGTTGGAGTAGTCTTGTGTAATTCCAGAGGCTAGAGCTATTTATAATGAATGAGTTATTAAGGCTATTATCTATTATTAATGCGTTGTTTGAAAAGGGTGCTTTGGGAACTGCAGATTCGGTTTCATAACAACGAGGTGTGTGTAGCCACAATGGAAGTGCTTTTATACATATTGTCTTGTTACAAACAGAATGGTCTGGTGATTGACAGAACCGGCCCACACAAAACAAGATACAGTTTGCCCAAAGGTCAGACAGGGATACTTTTCCTCATAGTATCCTTTTAAAGCCCGAGATATTCCTTCGCACTTGAGTTTACATGGAAAACTCTGACTACAACAAAGGCCCAGAGTTTTTCCTTGCCAGGTCACAAAATCAGGGAAACTCAGGGCCACACATGAGGGAAAAGAGTGAGGGCCTTCATTTGTAGAAGAGTGAGAGCCAGAAGTAGAAGGCGATTGTTGTCCTAATCTCCTCTTTAGGAGAAAGGAAGGCTTCTTCAGTCCTTGGCTGACATGAGGTGAGGCTGGTGGCTGTCCTTGACTCCGATGATTGTACACTATGCACACGCATCCACGCACGCACAAACACACACAGACACTAAAGCGTGAGCGTGAACTTTAACCCCTGGTGGGCTGCATTGTGTGGTCTTATCCCGACCAGATGCAAGGCCACAGTACTGTATGTGAGGTGTAGAGTATACAGACGTTTTTAAAAATTCCTTAATTTCTTCTCTCCAGGTCGGTGTCTAGAGAAAGTCCCGGCTGCATCTCCGTCCCTGTCCAATTATAACGTGGACAAAGACCAGGAAGTGATTACCTGCTATGAGAAGTCTGGAGACATTGCCCTGCTCTACCTACAGGAAGTAGAGAAGGTAACCTAGCAACCAGCTAACATTGGCTTTACAAGTGGATGTGTTGATGGGAGGGAGAATATGGGGATGCTTTAATCACTGTGACAAAACCAAATCATTTTCAGGTGATCTAAAATAATTAACCCTCTTTTAAATTACAGTTTAAGGTATACTCGGCTAGATGACGTTGCCATGAGCAGCACTGCAGATATTAAGATGAGCGGGATGCAAGACTGCAACGTGATAGCAACGGGACCAAAACAGAGGAGAAGTTTAGTCTCGAGCTTTAACACTCTTAGTTGTTTACTGCTGTTTACTTTGTGCATCTACATCATCTTGCTGAGTCGATTTTTAAGTTACAATTACAAATAGCCAAGACTAAGGGCCAGTCACCAGTAACTTAACTTTTGTTCTCGGATTGTTGCTGTTTGACATTTTAAAGGGAAGTTTGTAGAATGAGGTTGCTGTTAAAAATTCAGATTTAGGTGGCCGGCCGCGACCGGGAGACCCATGTGGTGGCGCACAATTGGCCCAGCGTTGTCTGTGTTAGGGGGGATTTGGCCTGCAGGGATGTCCTTGTCCCATCGCGCACTAGCAACTCCTGTGGCGGGCCAGGCGCAGTGCACTCTGACACGGTCGCCAGGTGTACAGTGTTTCCTCCGACACATTGGTGTGGCTGGCTTCCGGGTTAAGTGGGCATTGTGTCAAGAAACAGTGTGGCTTGGTTGGGTTGTGTTTCAGAGGACGCATGGCTCTCGACCTTCGCCTCTCCCGAGTCCATACGGGAGTTGCAGTGTTGAGACAAGACTGTAACTACCAATTGGATACCACGAAATTGGGGAGAAAAAGGGGTGAGGAAAAAAACCTGCCGTTCAAAAGTTTGGGGTCGCTTAGAAATGTCCTTGTTTTTTACATAAAAGCACATTAATAAAAATAACATGAAATACAGTGTAGACATTGTTAATGTTGTAAATGACGATTGTAGCTGGAAACGTCAGATTTTTTATGGAATATCTACATAGGCGTACAGAGGCCCATTATCAGCAACCATCACTCCTGTGATCCAATGGCACGTTGTGTTAGCTAATCCAAGTTTATCATTTTAAAAGGCTAATTGATCATTAGAAAACCCTTTTGCAATTATGTTATCACAGTTGAAAACTGTTGTTCTGATTAAAGAAGCAATAAAACTGGCCTTCTTTAGACTAGTTGAGTATCTGGAGCATCAGCATTTGTGGGTTCGATTACAGGCTTCAAATGGACAGAAATAAAGAACTTTCTTCTGAAACTTGTCAGTCTATACTTGTTCTGAAAAATGACGGCTATTCCATGTGAGAAATTGCCAAGAAACTGAAGATCTCGTACAATGCTGTATATTACTCCCTTCACAGAACAGAGCAAACTGTGGGAGGCCCCGGTGCACAACTGAGCAAGAGGACAAGTACATTAGAGTGTCTAGTTTGAGAAACAGACACCTCACAAGTCCTCAACTGGCAGCTTCATTAAATAGTACCCGCAAAACACCAGTCTCAACGTCAACAGTTTATGACGCGACACTGGGATGCTGGCCTTCTAGTCATAGTTACAAAGAAAAAGCCATATTTCAGACTGGCCAATACTAATAAGATATTAAGATGGGCAAAAGAACACAGACACTGGACAGAGGAACTCTGCCTAGAAGGCCAGCATCCAGGAGTCGCCTCTTCACTGTTGACATTGAGACTGGTGTTTTGCGAGTACTATTTAATGAAGCTGCCAGTTGAGGACTTGTGAGGTGTCTGTTTCTCAAACTAGTGTTACAGTATGTTTGGGGTAAATCCAATACAGCACATTACTGATTACCACTCTCAATTTTTCAATCAGTGGTGGCTGCATCATGTTATGGGTATGCTTGTAATCGTTAAGGACTGGAGAGTATTTCAGGATAAAAAAAATCTACAGAATGGAGCTAAGCAACAGGCAAAATCCTAGAGGAAAACCTGGTTCAGTCTACTTAACACCAGACACTTGGAGATTAATTCACCTTTCAGCAGGACAATAACCTGAAACACAAGGCCAAATCTACAATGGAGTTTCTTACCAAGAAGACAGTGGATGTTCTTGGGTGGCAGAGTTTCAGTTTTGACTTAAATCTGCTTGACAATCTGTGGCAAAACTTGAAAATGGTTATCTAGCAATGATCAACAACCAATTTGACAGAGCTTGAATAATTTTGAAAATTATAAATGGGCAAATGTTTTATAATCCAGAGTGTGCAAAACTCTTAGACGTACCTAGAAAGACTCACAGCTGTCGTCGCTGCCAAAGGTGATTCTAACATGTGCTGACTCAAGGGTGTGTCCCAGTCAAAAGTTTGGACACACCTACTCATTCCAAGGTTTTTCTTTATTTTTACTATTTTCTACATTGTTACATAATAGTGAAGACATCAAAACTATGAAATAACACATGGAATCATGTAGTAACCAAAAAGTGTTAAACAAATCAAAATATATTTTATATTTGAGATTCTTCAATGTAGCCACCCCTTGCCTTGATGACAGCTTTGCAAACTCTTGGCATTCTCTCAACTCGCTTCTTGAGATAGTCACCTGGAATGCATTTCAGTTAGCAGGTGTGCCTCGTTAAAAGTTAATTTGTGGAATTTCTTTCCTTCTTAATGCGTTTGAACCAATCAGTTGTGTTGTGACATGGTAGGGGTGGTATATACTGTAGAAGATAACCCTATTTGCTAAAAGACCAAGTCTATATTATGACAAGAACAGCTCAAATAAGCAAAGAGAAACAACAGTCCATCATTACTCCAAGACATGCAGGTCAATCAGTCCGGAAAATTTCAAGAACTTTGAAAGTTTCTTCAAATGCAGTCGCAAAAACCATCAAGAGCTATGATGAAACTGGTTCTCATGATGAGCGCCACAGGAAAGGTAGGCCCAGAGTTATCTCTGCTGTAAAGGATAAGTTCATTAGTTACCAGCCTCAGAAATTGCAGCCCAAATAAATGCTTCACGGAGTTCAAGTAACAGACACATCTCAATATCAACTGTTCAGAGGAGACTGTGTGAATCATGCCTTCATGGTCAAATTGCTGCAAAGAAACCACTACTAAAGGACACCAATAATGAGAAGAGACTTGTTGGGCCAAGAAACACGAGCAATGGACACTACTGGTGGATATCTGTCCTTTGGTCGGATGAGTCCGATTTAGCGATTTTTGGTTCCAACCGCCGTGTCTTTGTGAGATGCAGAGTAGGTGAACAGATGATCTCCGCATGTGTGGTTCGCTCCGTGAAGCATGGAGGAGGAGGTGTGATGGTGTGGGGGTGTTTTTCTGCTGACATTTATTTACAATTCAAGGCTCACTTAACCAGCATGGCTACCTCAGCATTCTGCAGTAATATGCCATCCCATCTGGTTGGCGCTTAGTGGGACTATCATATGTTTTTCAACAGGACAATAACTCAACACTGGTTGAGAGAATGCCAAGACTGTAAAATGCTGTCATCAAAGCAAAGGGTGGCAACTTTGAAGAATCTCAAATATAACATATATTTTCATTTGTTTAATACTTGTTTTGGTTACTACATGATTCCATATGTGTTATTTCATATAAAGAAAACCCTTGAATGAGTAGGTGTGTCCAAACTTTAAACATGTACTGTATTTGTTGTGTGACAAAACTGCACTCTTTAGATTGGCCTTTTATTGTCCCCAGCACAAGGTGCACATGTCTAATGACCATGCTGTTTAATCAGCTTCTTGATATGCCACACCTGTCTGGTTGATGGATTATCTTGGCAAAGGAGAAATACTAACTAACTGGGATGTAAACAAATTGTACACAAACTTTGAGAGAAACAGTATTTTTGTATGTATGTAAAATTCAAGGGATCTTTTATTTCAACTCATGAAACATGGAACCAACACTTCACATGTTGCATTTATATTTTTGTTCAGTATATAAACCATTATTCAACCAAGCTTAATAGGTTTACAATTTTGTTAAAGTAATTTACCTATTGTCAAAAGCACCGTTAAATGATAAAAAACATATATGTTTTTTGATGGAACCGTATGTGAACCCGTTTTTGCCATTGAGCCTGGGCATCAGACTCCACATCTGTATTGCAGAGTTGTCAATGACGTGGTCGGTTTTCAATTGGCTTACGCTTATCACATGGTTTGAAAGGCTGAAATATTGTGCGTTGGGATGCTATCGGAAGCTTTAACATTTGTAACAAGCATGCTATCAAACATCCGTTGTTACACCCCTGTAATTAATAAGTTAGTCAAATGTTTCCAAAACTAAAAGCATTTTATTCGGGACAAATCATTCACTAAACCTCAACTTCATCTCGTAATGAATAATGTGGATATTGAGCAACTGCTTGGAGTAACCCTGGATTGTAAACTGTCACGGTAAAAACATATTGATACAACAGTAGCTAAGATGGGGAGTAGTCTGTCCATAATAAAACACTGCTCTGCATTCTTAACACTATCAACAAGTCAGGTCCTACAGGCCCTGGTTTTGTCACACCTAGACTAGTGTTCAGTAATGTGGTCAGGTGCCACAAAGAGGGACTTGGGAAAATTGCAGTTGGCTCAGAACAGGGCAGCACGGCTGGCCCTTAAAAGTACACATAGAGCTAACATTAAGGACATGCATCTCAATCTCTCAGGGCTCAAAGTGGAAGAGAGATTGATATCATCATTACTTGTTTTTGTAAGAGGTGTTGATAAGCTGAAGGTACCGAGCTGTCTGTTTTAAAATACTAGCACACAGTTTGGACACCCACGTATACCCCACAAACCCTGCCACCAGAGGTCTCTTCACAGTCCCCAAGTCCAGAACAGACTTTGGGAGGCTCACAGTACCACATAGAGCCATGACTACATTGAACTCTATCCCACATCAGATAACTGATGCAAGCAGTAGAATCAGATTTAAAAAGCAGGTAAATATACACCTTATGGAACAGTGGGGACTGTGAAGTAACACAAACATAGGCACAGACACATGCATATACACACACTACACACTATACATGTGTGTACACATGATTTTGTGTTGTAGATATGTGGTAGTAGAGTATGGCCCTGAGTGCACACACTTAGTGTGTTGTGAATTCTGTAATGAATGTATTGTAATGTATTTAAAATTTTATAACTGCCTTAGTTCTGCTGGACCCCAGGAAGAGTAGGTGCTGCCTTGGCAGCAGCTAATTGTGATCCATAATAAATACAAATTACAGACTGCAATTACCACCAGTTACATGTCATTATTACTGTGTAACTATGTATAATTACAATTCATTATAATTCTTGTTACAGTATAATTGCATAAATGCACTGTAATAAGGACCCCTTAAAATGAAGTGTTACCAACATTTTATAGAAACTTTTGCATAAAGACCGTTCAGATGAAATATCAATCTACATTGTTAGATTTGTGGAAATATATCATGCAACCTGACCTTTAATGAATCGCTATCCTTCCTTGGTTTCCCCAATAAGTGGATTGGACTTGCCTGTAATAAACTCATTCATTAATTGATTGGATTTGTATAGGGCTTTTCCAGTGCTCAAAGCGGCAACCATTTTGTGCCAGAACTCTCACCACACATCAGCTAATGTTTGGGAGTTGTACCTGCCTGTGTGCTAGTGTATTAGACAGTGCAGTAGGCCTATACCCCATCAGAAGTGCTGGTGTCTGTACTATTAGTACCATAGTGGTTGAAGGGGGCCAGGTTCATCAGCAGATCAATGCAGCATTGACAGACTGGCCCAGACTGTTCCTGTATCTGACCTTGGCCGCTGTTTCAACCAGCAACTTTTTTCTCCACTCTGATTTGTTCTGCCAACAGGGGTTTCCCTTGCATTTTATTTTCTATCTCTTTCTGTCTGCTCTCTGTTTCTCGCTCTCTGTTTCCTCTCTTTGCTTTTCTATCTCTTTCTTTCTCTCCATCTCTCTCTCTGCTCTCTCTCTCTCTCTCTATTTTTCTCTTTCTTTCTTACTTTCTGTATTTGTCTCTCTTCTCTCTCTCTTCCTCTCCCTCTCTCTTTTTCTGCTCTCTCCATCCCCGAGTCTCTCCTGGCCTCTCTGAGGGGTTGCAGAACAGTGTAGTAACCTTTTATATGTTTTTCATTTCAGCAGCCCTGCTATCTAGTCAGTCTGAATGCATATATATGCTATCATGTGGGAACTCACTCAATAACATTCTCCCATCCCCAGTGCTAGCCTGTCTGATGCTATTCTGGCCCTGAGGCCTTTGGTGTGACTACTCTGTTGAGTTATGGTGTTCACAGTGTAGAGATAGTGAATGGTTTTCAGACCTTCTATTTTGTGCAAGTGTCCTTAAGTGTCCTTAGTTGAAGAGCAATGATGCAAATACTAATTTGGCCCATTTTTGAGCTCATGGTGTCATTTTAGTTACCAAGCCTCAGGATAGAGCTGTGTTGTTGCTTTAAAATGTCATAACTGTATGTGCTATTTTAATTCAATATTTAAACTAATCTAGTGGCATCAATTCACTCCCCCAAAAAGCCACAGGCTTTACCCCTGCATTTTCTTTCTTCTGTATCGGCTGTTAGAATTCAATATTGAAATTCTAATTTAGTGCAACTGATTCACATTGGAACGGCACGTCCCCAAATAGCTCCCTCCCCACCTCCAGCACACGCCTTTCCCTTCCCCACCTACATTCCCAGCCCACCCACACATCCAGAACACCAGGACGGGGGGAGAGCTGCCCCCCTGTAATTGAACCGGCAACTGATTCCATACAGCACACAGAGAGACACTGATACAATACCCAGGAGATTAATGGGGTAACAGCACTAAAGCCAGGTATCTATCTCTCTCTCTCAGTGTATCATGTGCCAGACAGGCAGCACAAGGTGTAAGGACACAAGCTACCTGCTGCTGAATTAAATAATTTCATATTTTTGACAGACAGAGAGAGGAGAGTGGGAACACAATGGGGACCTTCTGGTTGGACTGATGGAGAGAAAATAGGGGGAGGAGAGGGTTAGGAGGGGGAAGAGAGGAGGAGGAGGGGAAGGAGAAGAGAGTAGCAGCCATGGTTCTTCAATCTTCCCCTTGTCCTCTCTCCTCTTATCTCTTTCTTTTCCTTCTAGGTCTACTATTATCTGATGTTATCTAGGTTGTGTTTTCTTATCTCTCTGATTACCGATCTGGTTTTGGAAGTACAATATTGTGGTTTATGAATTAAAACGTTTGGCTGATTTGCGTATGTACAGTGTAACAGTCTATTGCTGATGCAGAATGTGAACACATCTTCAAGCATCGCATTGTGTTGCAAGAGGTTGCTCCAATGCTCCATCCTCTGTTCTCTGGTCAATTTGATGTGTTTCAGGCCCTCAGTGCGGGGTTGCAGAACCGCAGTCCAAAGCCAGGTCCAGTGGCCCAGGAGCGGGAGCTGGGATACTTCCTGGAGACGGGACTTCAGAGGGCACATGTCATCCACTTCAAAAATGGGTAAGAGAGTGAGAGCATGTGTGTGGAATAATCCTACACTGACATCCAGGCTTGTTATGAATTGATCCCTAACCCACTGTGTCTGTTGCTGCTTCCTGTCACTCTTCCCTCTCTCCACTGTCACTCTTCCCTCTCTCTACTGTCACTCTTCCCTCTCTCCACTGTCACTCTTCCCTCTCTCCAATGTCACTCTTTCTCTCTCTCTACTGTCACTCTTCTCTCTCTCTACTGTCACTCTTCCCTCTCCCTACTGTCACTCTTCCCTCTCTCTACTGTCACTCTCCCCTGTCACTCTTCCCTCTCTCTACTGTCACTCTTCCCTCTCTCTACTGTCACTCTTCCCTCTCTCCACTGTCACTCTTCCCTCTCTCCACTGTTACTCTTCCCTCTCTCCACTGTTACTCTTCCCTCTCTCCACTGTCACTCTTCCCTCTCTCTACTGTCACTCTTCCCTCTCTCCACTGTCACTCTTCCCTCTCTCCACTGTCACTCTTCCCTCTCTCCACTGTCACTCTTCCCTCTCTCCACTGTCACTCTTTCTTCCAATCCAAGTGTCCGTTTGTCTCAGGACGCATAGTAGGTATTCCTCCACTCCTCTCTGCCCTAGAATGGTACTGTGTTTGACTTACAATCCCCCCCAGAGAAAACAATGCTCTTGTATTACCATAGAGCTTTAGGTTGACTTGCAACTCAAAGCCAAGATGCCAAGCCCAGAACTGCCAACCTGCATGCATTTTGCGTACCATGCACACAATTTGAGGTGAATGTACGCAGTATGAAAAACGACCATAAAATACACAAAAATAGGCTTGTAGTTGGCACTTTGTGGTTTTTGACTCAACTGTCTGAAGTTGAAACTGAGCCAATCAGAGTACTAGGGCGAGGAGGAAATATCTCTTCGCCCTCTAGCTGGATGGCAGCTCTCTACTTTGTCCATTGATACCACTTATGTGTGATGAAAAAGGGAAAATGTAAAGCTCATAACCATTCAAATTTCGTAGTTAGCTCCTTCGCTAAGGCAAGATTATGAAAAAGGTAGTTAGTTACAGCGTTTAGTCAACTAAGCAAGAACACTTTATTGCCCGCACCTGCTTTGATCTCTTCAAAGGTAGTAGGCGTGAGTGCATTGATGATGAAGGAAACATGTGCAGTGTTGCGGTAGTTCTTCAGTGTGCGTCTCTGAGTGGATGGAAACAAACATGGCAGAGAGATCTGTTCCGCTTACACCGTCGTTCACAGAAAGTTATGCGAGACTTTTAACGATTAGTGGGTTCTTAATTAATTAATCAGTTCTTCATCTGCCCTCTTTATATACAGTTGAAGTCGGAAGTTTACATACACCTTCGCCAAATACATTAAACTCCGTTTTTCAAAGCTCCTGACATTTAATCCTTGTAACAATTCCCTGTCTTAGGTCAGTTAGGATCACCACTTTATTTTAAGAATGTGAAATGTCAGAATAATAGTAGAGAGAATGATTTATTTCAGCTTCTATTTCTATTATCATATTCCCAGTGGGTCAGAAGTTTACATACACTCAATAAGTATTTGGAAGTATTGCCTTTAAATTGTTTAACATGGGTCAAACGTTTCGAGTAGCCTTCCACAAGCTTTTGGCCCATTCCTCCTGACAAAGCTGGTGTAACTGAGTCAGGTTTGTAGGCATCCTTGCTCGCACACGCTTTTTCAGTTCTGCCCACAAATTCTCTATGGGCTTGAGGTCAGGGCTTTGTGATGGCCACTTCAATACCTTGACTTTGTTGTCCTTAAGCCATTTTGCCACAACTTTGGAAGTATGCTTGGGGTCATTGTCCATTTAGAAGACCCATTTGCGACCAAGCTTTAACTTCCTGACTGATGTCTTGAGATGTTGCTTCAATATATCCACATAATTTTCCTGCCTCATGAAGCCATCTATTTTGTGAAGTGCACCAGTCCTTTCTGCAGCAAAGCACCCCCACAACATGATGCTGCCATCCTCGTGCTTCAAGGTTGGGATAGTGTTCTTCAGCTTGCAAGCCTCCCCCTTTTCCTCCAAACATAACGATAGTCATTATGGCCAAACAGTTCTATTTTTGTTTGATCAGACCAGAGGACATGTCTCCATGTGCAGTTGCAAACCGTAGTCTTTTACGGCGGTTTTGGAGCAGTGGCTTCTTCCTTGCTGAGCGGCCTTTCAGGTTATATAGATATAGGACTTGTTTTACTGTGGATATAGATACTTTTGTACCTGTTTCCTACAGCATCTTCACAAGGTCCTTTGCTGTTGTTCTGGGATTGATTTGCACTTTTCGCACCAAAGTACATTCATCTCTAGGAGACAGAACGCGTCTCATTCCTGAGCGGTATGACGGCTGCGTGGTACCATGGTGTTTATACTTGCATATTATTGTTTGTACAGATGAACGTGGTACCTTCAGGCGTTTGGAAATTGCTCCCAAGGATGAACCAGACTTGTGGAGGTCTACAAATTTTATGTCTGATTTCTTTTGATTGAAGGTCGGCCTTGAATGTAGGACTTGAAATACATCCACAGGTATACCTCCAATTGAAGAAGCTTCTAAAGCCATGACATAATTTTCTGGAATTTTCTAAGCTATTTAAAGGCACAGTCAGTTACATTTATTTCTAGGGCCTCCCGAGTGGCGCAGAGGTCTAAGGCACTGCATCGCAGTGTTGCGGCGTCACTAGAGCCTGGTGTTTGATCCCAGGCTGTGTCACTATCGTTCGTGACCGGGAGTCCCATAGGGTGGCGCACAATTGGCCCAGTGTCGTCCGAGTTAAGGGAGGGTTTGGCCGGGCGCCCGCAGGCTGACTTTGGTCGTCAGTTGAACGGTGTTTCCTCCGACACATTGGTGCAGCTGGCTTCTGGGTAAAGCGAGCGGGTGTTAAGAGGTACGGCTTAGTGGGTCATGTTTCGGAGGATGCATGACTCGACCTTCACCTCCCGAGCCCGTTGGAGAGTTGCAACCAAGAGACAAGATCGTAATCATAAAATTGGGGAGAAAAAGGGGCTAAACATTACAACAACAAAACATTCTAGTTAGCTACTGAAGAACAGCCAAGTACCCATATTATTAACAGTCAATAGTTACCATTCTTACCATTCCTACTGAGGCAGTCTTCTGCCAAAATCATTATTAGGCTAAACAAAAGTGAATTTTCCTATGATTTGAGCAGTATGGATGTCGCAAGTGTGCCATCAGTGGTACTCTACTTCAAGGTTGGCAGGTCTGCAAGCCTCAAGCCTGCCAGTGGAAAAGTGATTGGACTCAGCAGGCCCAATAACTTGAATTGGAGACGGTGTGGGATGGATTCCTACATCCATAGCTGCTGTGCTTTGATCTAGTTAGCCATAGTTTGATACCTGCCGGCTAGCTCCCCTGTAGGTTACAGCAGTAGTGTGTGTGAGTGGCTAGTTATGAGTGTTGATATGGAGGTTATGCCCCCTAAGCTCCTGGTAGGGTTGTGGTGGTAAAACTCTGTCGGAGTGTGCATGTGATTTTGTGTGCATGTGTGTGCCAGTGTGTGTGCTGGCTGTGTTTCAGTCAGATTTGAAGATGGATGATAGCCTCCTATCTTTCTTAGCCCCACCCCCATACTGACATTATGATTATCCCAGCATGCTTAGAGCTCATCTCACAACCACACCATTTGGGATGCACATCGCTGACAGGATTAGGGCTCACAGGATTGTTAACAGACACAGCTGTAGCAGCCACATGGCTTCTCTAACATTCACAGTACACATCTATGTGACACACTTCAAAAAAACAACTCTCAAAGCTCCTTTTGCTATTGCGCAATGCCCATAAATGCATTCTTCATCTCTCATTGAAGTTATACTGAATTGATGGTGTCTTGATCAAATACATCCTCCTCAAGCACCCCTTTGTGCTGTCTGGCTCTCCTGGGGGGAACCATCCATACCACAGTCTGCTTGGGAAGCACTGCCTGTGTCCCAAATGGCAACCTATTCCCATAGGGCTCTGGTCTAAAGTAGTGCACGATATGGAATAGGGACATACCCACTGTATAGGGCAAGGTGTATTTTCACATGGAAAATGGAAGAAACCACTGAAAAACCAGAGAAGAGAAGAGTTCAATTGAGGAGGCTACCACTACTGCTGCTGAAGATAATAGTTCATAGATGATGCAACACAGTGTCTATTTCATGTCATCCTGCACCCAGCCTCCCTCCCTACCTCCACACGTCTCTCTCTTTTACTAATAACACACTCCGGTGTGTGTGAGACACACACACTGGTATAGTGGTGCAAATACATTAATACAAAACACACTACATACAAAGCACGCACACACACAGCATTTCCAGTGGGAAGGTGCTTTTTCTATCCTCGAGAATGCCAACGCTAAAAAGGACACGTCTTCAGTAAATAGCCAGCTGCATACATGGCTAATGTGTAAGCTATGAGTAGCGGTAATTATCTGTCGTTAAGGGTGTCTGCTAAACTCATGAGTAATGCAGCAGTGTGCCTGCCTGTGAATCTCGTGTTGCTCTCTCTGCTCATAAATATTTAAAGTTGAGCATTGCAATAAAAACATCTGCCAGCATTCTTTTTGTACAATCATTTTCCCCCTTTGTAAAGTGGTCAATCATGGTTGCAGTGAATTAGGAAGAGGCCTTTGGTACTGAGCAGGAAATGGATCTTGGTCACTTCATAATATGTTTTTATTGAAGTGGCTTGTTAAATAGAGCAGAGGAAAATACTTGGTTGGATAAGGGATATCTAGTGTACACACTAACTGGATCGATAAGGGATATCTAGTGTACACACTAACTGGATCGATAAGGGATATCTAGTGTACACACTAACTGGATCGATAAGGGATATCTAGTGTGCACACTAACTGGAGCGATGCAAGGAGTGCATCCAAAATAGTACCCTATTCCCTACTGTTATAGAGTGCACTACTTTAGACCAAACACCTATGGGCCCTGGCCAAAGGTAGTGCACTACATAGGGAATAGGTTGCCATTTGGGATGCATGATCTGTGCTTCCTCTAGCTGTTAGGCATCTGAAAAACCAGGTCACTTCTCATTAGCAAATCAAGTCTTAGAATGCTGCCTGCTGCAGTCTTGGATTTACTGTAGCCCTGCCAACACACAAACACACACACAGATTCCTTACTGTCAGTGCTGTATCTGTTTGAGCTGATTTATGAAAATGAGGCCTAACAGCAAATATGTATTAAGTCTTTGATGAAACCCTCATTTGCAAATGGATACGCACCACCACTTTATACACATAGACAGACACACAGACATACAGACAGACACAGACAGACGGATGGACACAGGGGGGAGAGGAGCAGGCCGCTCACTCGTTTGATGTTACCGGGCAGTTTAGCACTCTGAGCTGAACCCGAGTTAACATTTCTCCAAAGTTACAGTGTGACGCATCGATAACATAACAAATGCTCACACACTTATGAGATACTTTCTTGCATTAAGCACATAAACACATGCAGTCAGAGAAGGCGTGTGGTTAGTTCGTTCAGTGGGAGAGTGTTAGCTGAGTAGGTGCGGGAACATTGCAGTGTGTCTGATCCATAGAGAAGTGTTGAGCTAGGGTATTGACACCTCCTATCAACTGACAACCTTGCACACAAATGACCATACCAGCTCTGACACACACACACACACACACACACACACACACACACACACACACACACACACACACACACACACACACACACACACACACACTGATATGCACATATTAACCATTATTTATAGGAAATATCTATATATTTTATTGCTTGTTTATACAGGTCCATAATTATGAGAACAGAGATTTTCTCAGATAATATATTTTCAGCATCGATTTTAAGGCTTGGTTTTAGTCAGTATGTGGTAGGGGTACAATATGTATCCACTATCTACCACTCTATATAAAATGTATCCACTCTATATAAAATGTATCCACTATCCTCCACTCTATATAAAATGTATCCACTATCCTCCACTATATATAAAATGTATCCACTATATATAAAATGTATCCACTATCCTCCACTATATATAATATGTTTGCACAATTCACCACTCTATATAAAATGTATCCATTATATAAACTACCTTTCTCAGGATAATTCGTAAACATACACCTGTGGAACGGTCGCTAAGTCACTAACAGTTTACAGACTGTAGGCAATTAAGGTCACAGTTATGAAAACCTAGGACGCTAAAGAGGCCTTTCTACTGACTCTGAAAAACACAAAAAGAAAGATGCCCAGGGTCCCTGCTCATCTGCGTGAACGTGCCTTAGGCATGCTGCAAGGAGGCACGAGGACTGCACATGTGGCCAGGACAATAAATTGCAATCTCCGTACTGTGAGATGCCTAAGACAGCGTTACAGATGGACAGGACAGACAGCTGATCATCCTCGCAGTGGCAGACCACGTGTAACAACACCTGCACAGGATCGGTACATCCGAACATCACATCTGCGGGACAGGTACAGGATGGCAGACAACAACTGCCCGAGTTACACCAGGAATGCACAATCTCTCCATCAGTGCTCAGACTGTCCGCAATAGGCTGAGAGAGGCTGGACTGAAGGCTTGTAGGCCTGTTGTAAGGCAGGTCCTCACCAGACATCACCGGCAACAACGTTGCCTATGGGCACAAACCCACCGTCGCTGGACCAGACAGGACTGGCAAAAAGTGCTCTTCACTGACGAGTCGCAGTTTTGACTAAACCAGGAGTGATGGTCGGATTTGCGTTTATCTTCGAAGGAATGAGCGTTACACCGAGGCCTGTACTCTGGAGCGGGATCGATTTGGAGGTGGAGGATCCGCCATGGTCTTTGGCGGTGTGGCACAGCATCATCGGACTGAGTTTGTTCCTTGCAGGCAATCTCAACGCTGTGCGTTACAGGGAATACATCCTCCTCCATCATGTGGTACCTGCAGGCTCATCCTGACATGACTCTCCAGCATGACATTGACACCAGCCATACTGCTTGTTCTGTGCGTGCTTTCCTGCAAGACAGGAATGCCAGTGTTCTGCCATGGCCAGCGAAGAGCCCGGATCTCAATCCCATTGAGCATGTCTAGGACCTGTTGGTTCGGAGGGTGAGGGCTAGGGCCATTCCCCACAGAAATGTCTGGGAACTTGCAGGTGCCTTGGTGGAAGAGTGGGGTAACATCTCACAGCAAGAACTGGCACATCTGGAGTACATGAGGAGATGCACTGCAGTGCTTAATGCAGCTGGAGTCCACACCTGATACTGACTGTTACTTTTGATTTTGACCCCCGCTTTGTTCAAGGACACATTTTTTCATTTATGTTATTCACATGTCTGTGGAACTTGTTCAGTTTATGTCTCAGTTGTTGAATCTTGTTATGTTCATACAAATATTTACACATGTTAAGTTTGCTGAAAATTAACTCAGTTGACAGTGAGAGAACGTTTATTTTTTTACTGAGTTTATAATATGTATCCACTACTCTATATAAAATGTATCCACTATATATAATATGTATCCACTATCTTCCACTACATATAAATTGTATCTACTATATATAATATGTATCCATGATCCACCACTCTATATAAAATGTATCCACTATATATAATATGTATCCACTATCTTCCACTACATATAAATTGTATCTACTATATATAATATGTATCCACTATTCACCACTCTATATAAAATGTATTTATATTATTATTTATTTGTTTGTCACGTTCGTCATATGGAAGAGAACAAGGCGCAGCGTAATGTGAATACATGATACTTTCAATAAAGATAGACACTAAACAAACTTTACAAAATAACAAAATGAACGTGAAGCTATGATACAAAGTGCAAACACAGGCAACTAGACATATACAATAACCCATGAAATACCCAAAGAAGATGGCCGCCTAAATATGGTTCCCAATCAAAGACAACGATAAACAGCTGCCTCTAATTGAGAACCAATCTAGGCAACCATAGACTTACATAAACACCTAGATAGTAAACACCCCCATAAACCTACAAAACCCCTAGACAGTACAAAAACACATACATCACCCATGTCACACCCTGACCTAACCAAAACAATAAAGAAAACAAAGAATAATAAGGTCAGGGCGTGACAAAATTTTGTTCTTTTTTTTCACCTTTATTTAACCAGGTAGGCAAGTTGATACGTTCTCATTTACAACTTTGACCTGGCAAAGATAAAGCAAAGCAGTGCGACACAAACAACAACACAGAGTTACACATGGAATAAACAAATGTACAGTCAATAACACAATAGAAAAAATCTATATACAGTGTGTGCAAATGAGGTAAGATTAGGGAGGTAAGGCAATAAATAGGCCGTAGTGGCGAAGTAAATACAATTTAGCAATTAAACACTGGAATGATAGATGTGCAGAATATGAATGTGCAAGTAGAGATTCTCGGGTATAAAGGAGCATAAAATAAAATAACAATATGGGGATGAGGTAGTTGGATGGGCTATTTACAGATGGGCTATGTACAGGTGCAGTGATATGTGAGCTGCTCTGACAGCTGATGCTTAAAGTTAGTGAAGGAGATATGAGTCTCCAGCTTCAGTGATTTTTGCAATTCGTTCCAATCATTGGCAGCAGAGAACTGGAAGGAAAGGCGGCCAATCGGAATAGGCTTTGGGGGTGACCAGTGACAAATACCTGCTGGAGCACGTGTTACTGGTGGGTGCTGCTATGGTGACCAGTGAGCCGAGATAAGGTGGGGCTTGACCTAGCAAAGACTTATAGATGACCTGGAGCCAGTGGGTTTGGCGACAAATATGATACGAGGGCCAGCCAACGAGAGCATACAGGTTGCAGTGGTGGGTAGTATATGGGGCGTTGGTGACAAAACGGATGGCACTGTGATAGACTGCATCCAATTTGCTGAGTGGAATGTTGGAGGCTATTTTGTCAATGACATCGCTGAAGTCAAGTATCGATAGGATAGTCAGTTTTACGAGGGTATGTTTGGCAGCATGAATGAAGGATTTTATTTAATTTTTTTATTTTTTTTATTTCACCTTTGTTTAACCAGGTAGGCAAGTTGAGAACAAGTTCTCATTTGCAACTGCGACCTGGCCAAGATAAAGCATAGCAGTGTGAACAGACAACACAGAGTTACACATGGAGTAAACAATTAACAAGTCAATAACAAAGTAGAACATTTTAAAAAAAAGTCTATATACATTGTGTGCAAAAGGCATGAGGAGGTAGGCGAATAATTACAATTTTCCAGATTAACACTGGAGTGATAAATGATCAGATGGTCATGTACAGGTAGAGATATTGGTGTGCAAAAGAGCAGAAATGTAAATAAATAAAAACAGTATGGGGATGAGGTAGGTAAAATTGGGTGGGCTATTTACCGATAGACTATGTACAGCTGCAGCGATCGGTTAGCTGCTCAGATAGCAGATGTTTGAAATTGGTGAGGGAGATAAGTCTCCAACTTCAGCGATTTTTGCAATTCGTTCCAGTCACAGGCAGCAGAGAACTGGAACGAAAGGCGGCCAAATGAGGTGTTGGCTTTAGGGATGATCAGTGAGATATACCTGCTGGAGCGCGTGCTACGGGTGGGTGTTGCCATCATGACCAGTGAACTGAGATAAGGCGGAGCTTTACCTAGCATGGACTTGTAGATGACCTGGAGCCAGTGGGTCTGGCGACGAATATGTAGCGAGGGCCAGCCGACTAGAGCATACAGGTCGCAGTGGTGGGTGGTATAAGGTGCTTTAGTAACAACACAGATGGCACTGTGATAAACTGCAACCAGTTTGCTGAGTAGAGTGTTGGAAGCTATTTTGTAGATGACATCGCCAAAGTCGAGGATTGGTAGGATAGTCAGTTTTACTAGGGTAAGTTTGGCAGCGTGAGTGAAGGAGGCTTTGTTGCGGAATAGAAAGCCGACTCTAGATTTTATTTTAGATTGGAAATGTTTGATATGAGTCTGGAAGAAGAGTTTACAATCTACCCAGACACCTAGGTACTTATAGATGTCCACATATTCTAGGTCGGATCCATCCAGGGTGGTGATGCTAGTCGGGCGTGCGGGTGCAGGCAGCGAACGGTTGAAAAGTATGCATTTGATTTTACTAGCGTTTAAGAGCAGTTGGAGTCCACGGAAAAGGAGTATTGTATGGCATTGAAGCTCGTTTGGAGGTTAGATAACACAGTGTCCAAGGACGGGCCGGAAGTATACAGAATGGTGTCGTCTGCATAGAGGTGGATCAGGGAATCGCCCGCAGCAAGAGCAACATCATTGATATATACAGAAAAAAAGAGTCGGCCCTCCGATTTGACATACTGAACTCTGGCTGCAAAGTAGTTGGTGAACCAGGCAAGGCAGTCATCAGAAAAACCGAGGCTACGGAGTCTGCCGATAAGAATATGGTGATTGACAGAGTCGAAAGCCTTGGCAAGGTCGATGAAGACGGCTGCACAGTACTGTCTTTTATCGATGGCGGTTATGATATCGTTTAGTACCTTGAGCGTGGCTGAGGTGCACCCGTGACCGGCTCGGAAACCAGATTGCACAGCGGAGAAGGTACGGTGGGATGGTGGGGGGGGGATGAAGCTGTTGGCCGAGGTTGGAGTAGCCAGGAGGAAGGCATGGCCAGCCGTTGAGAAATGCTTGTTGAAGTTTTCGATAATCATGGATTTATCGGTGGTGACCGTGTTACCTAGCCTCAGTGCAGTGGGCAGCTTGTTCTCCATGGACTTCACATTGTCCCAGAACTTTTTGGAGTTAGAGCTACAGGATGCAAATTTCTGCCTGAAGAAGCTGGCCTTTGCTTTCCTGACTGACTGCGTGTATTGGTTCTTGACTTCCCTGAACAGTTGCATATCGCGGGGACTATTCGATGCTATTGCAGTCCGCCACAGGATGTTTTGTGCTGGTCTAGGCAAGTCAGGTCTGGAGTGAACCAAGGGCTATATCTGTTCTTGGTTCTGCATTTTTTGAACGGAGCATGCTTATCTAAAATGGTGAGGAAGTTACTTTTAAAGAATGACCAGGCATCCTCAACTGACGGGATGAGGTCAATATCCTTCCAGGATACCCAGGCCAGGTCGATTAGAAAGGCCTGCTCACTGAAGTGTTTTAGGAAGCGTTTGACAATGATGAGGGGTGGTCGTTTGACTGCGGATCCGTAGCGGATACAGGCAATGAGGCAGTGATCGCTGAGATCCTGGTTGAAGACAGCGGAGGTGTATTTGGAGGACCAGTTGGTCAGGATGACGTCTATGAGGGTGCCCTTGTTTACAGATTTAGGGTTGTACCTGGTGGGTTCCTTGATGATTTGTGTGAGATTGAGGGCATCTATCTTAGATTATAGGACTGCCGGGGTGTTAAGCATATCCCAGTTTAGGTCACCTAACAGAACAAACTCTGAAGCTGGATGGGGGGCTATCAATTTACAAATGGTGTCCAGGGCACAGCTGGGAGCTGAGGGGGGTTGGTAGCAGGCGGCAACAGTGAGAGACTTATTTCTGGAGAGAGTAATTTTTAAAATAAGTAGTTTGAACTGTTTGGGTATGGACCTGGAAAGTATGACATTACTTTGCAGGCTATCTCTGCAGTAGACTGCAACTCCTCCCCCTTTGGCAGTTCTATCTTGACGGAAAATGTTATCGTTGGGTATGGAAATCTCAGAATTTTTGATGGCCTTCCTGAGCCAGGATTCAGACGCGGCAAGGACATCAGGGTTAGCAGAGTGTGCTAAAGCAGTGAGTAAAACAAACTTAGGGAGGAGGCTTCTGATGTTGACATGCATGAAACCAAGGCTTTTTCGATCCCAGAAGTCAACAAATGAGGGTGCCTGGGGACATGCAGGGCCTGGGTTTACCTCCACATCACCAGCGGAACAGAGGAGGAGTAGTAATGAGGGTGCGGCTAAAGGCTATCAAAACTGGTCGCCGAGAGCGTTGGGGACAAAGAATAAAAGGAGCAGATTTCTGGGCATGGTAGAATATATTCAGGGCATAATGCGCAGACAGGGGTATGGTGGGGTGCGGGTACAGTGGAGGTAAGCCCAGGCACTGGGTGATGATAAGAGAGGTTGTATCTCTGGACATGCTGGTTGTAATGGGTGAGGTCACCGCATGTGTGGGAGTTGGGACAAAGGAGTTATCAAGGGTATGAAGAGTGGAACTAGGGGCCCCATTGTAAACTAAAACAATGATAACTAACCTTAACAACAGTATACAAGGCATATTGACATTTGAGAGAGACATACAGCGAGGCATACAGTAATCACCGATGTTGATTGGGAGAGCTAGCTAAAACAGTAGGTGAGACAACAACAGCCAATCAGCTAGCACAACAACAGCAGGTAAAATGGCGTTGACTAGGCAGAGAGGGTCGGATTAACTGCACACAGAGCCTGAGTGCGGCTGGGGCCGACAGATAAAACATAAACAAACAGAATGGAGTACCGTGATTAATGGACAGTCCAGCAGGCATCAGCTATGTAGCCAATTGATCACAGTGTCCAGGGGGCAGCGGTGGATGGGACAGGGAAGCTAGACTGGCGAGTATTATCCAGGCTAAAAAAACTGGCTGGCTGTGCAGAAGGTAAAAACCCCTAACAATGACTAAATAGCTTGTAGCTGGTTAGCTTCTGGAGGTTCTTGAATGTGTTCTAAAAATTTAAAATAATCGTGATTCCATATCACATTGGGTGAGGCAGGTTACCGGAAGGTATAATCAAATTAAAAATCGAAAAGAGATTGAAAGTAAATATGGGTCCAGTGAGTGGTTGGGCTGGCTGGGGACGCGGCGATTCAGACAGTTAGCAGGCCTGTGCTATCAAGCTAACAGTTAGTAGGCCGTGGCTAAACAAGCTAGCAGTTAGCAGACCGGGGCTAAACAAGCTAGCAGTTAGCAGGCTGAATTAGCAAGCAAGCAGATAGCAAGGGCTAGAAAGTTAGCCTTTGGGGGTCGTCATGATGGGTTTAAGTCTATTTATGACTCTTCATGCGGTGACATCGATAGACCGGTCGTGGGTCCGGATATTGTAGCCCAGGAGTATGCTTCGGTGGTAGCACAGGAGCTCTGGCCGGGCTAGCTTCAAGCTAAGTGGATGGAAACACTAGCCAGGAGTAGTCATCCGGGGTTGCGGTTAGCTAGTTAGCTAGTTGTGAAGATCCAGATGAAAATGTTCCGTTTGCGGTGGGAATCCGGGGATAAAAATAATAGGTCCGTTATGCTCTGGTTAGAGTCACGTTGTTCGAACTGTTGAGAGCTTTCTGAGCTAAAGGTTAGCTGATGACCGCTAGCAATGGTTTGCTGACTGATAGCTGGAAGTTAGCTGGCTAGCTTCAGTTGAGGGGTTCAGGATCCGAAGTAAATATAAATACTTTAGAAAAAAAGCAGATCCACGCTACATTGGGTGAGGCGGGTTGCAGGAGAGTATTTAGATGTTGAGGTTTAGCAAAATGTTTTAAAAGATATGCGGAAAAAAAACATGTAAAAAAACTATATATACAAGGGACACGACAAGACGTCTCACTGCTACGCCATCTTGGCTGGCTTTGTTTGCGAAATAGGAAGCCAATTCTGGATTTAATTTTGGATTGGAGATGCTTAATGTGAGTCTGGAAGGAGAATTTACAGTCTAACAGTCTAACCAGACACATAGGTATTTGTAATCGTCCACGTATTCTAAGTCAGAACTGTCAAGAGTAGTCCTGCTGGATGGGCGGGCAGGTGCGGGCAGCAATCGGTTGAAGAGCATGCATTTAGTTTTACTTGCATTTAAGAGCAGTTGGAGGCCACGGAAGGAGAGTTGTATGGCTTTGCAGCTCGTCTGGAGGTTAGTTAACATAGTGTCCAAAGAACGGCCTGAAGTATTCAGAAATCCACTATATATAAAATGTATCCTCTTTTTATATATAGTTACTTATATATAGTTATAATACTTACTTCCAAGATGGCGTAGCAGTTAGACATCTTTGTCCTTTCTTTCCCTTGTATATATCTTTTTCTTCACATATCTTTTTAAAATATTTAAAACAAATAAAACCTCAACTTCCAAATACTCTCCTGCAACCCTCCTCACCCAATGCGGCGTGGATCTGCTTTTTTCTAAAGTATTTCTATTTACTTGGTAGGTAGTTAGCTATCCAGCTAACTACCTACCAGCTATCAGTAAGCAAACCATTGCTAGCGGTCATCAGCTAAACTTTAGCTCGGAAAGCTCTCGCCAGTTCGAACAACGTGACTCTAACCAGATTATAATGGACCTATTTCTCTCCATATCCCCGGATTCCTACCTCAAACTCTGAACATTTTCATCTGGATCTTCGCAACTAGCTAACCGCAATCCCGGGTGACCACTCCTGGCTAGCGTTTCCATCCCGGAGCAAGCACCAATTAGCCTGAAGCTATATATAATGGATTTCAGGGCTGCTGTGCTACCACCGAAGCCCACTCCTGGTCTACAATATCCGGACCCCTTCTACTGCAGGTACGGGGCACTGAACCCCGCCGATCCTCTACGACTGGAATACCGACATAATCTGCCCGAGGATTCCAACAGGCCCCTCAGGCGCGATGCCCACTGAAGGCCCATTCTGCTAACCTCCTAGGCCTGCTAGCAACCTAGAGCTACTTGGAACCCCACTAATCCACGACTGGTCTATCGACGTCACCGCACGAAAAGGCAAAAACAGACTTACCCCCATCGCAATGTCCTCCAAACGCTAACTTGCTAGCCCTGGTCTGCTAACTGCTAGCTTGCCTACCCCGGTCTGCTAACTGCTAGCTTGCCTGCCCCGGTCTGCTAACTGCTAGCCCCTGCTAACTGCTTGCTTGCCAGCCCCGGTCTGCTAACTGCTAGCTTGCCTGCCCCGGGCTACTAACTGCTAGCTTGCCTGCCCCGGTCTGCTAACTGCTAGCTAGCTTGCCTACCCCGGTCTGCTAACTGCTAGCACCTGACAACTGCTTGCTTGCCAGCCCCGCTTTGCTAACTGCTAGCTTGTTTAGCCCCGGCCTACTAAGGGTTAGCATGTTAGCATTGGCCTGCTAACTGTCTGAATCGCCGTGTCCCTAGTCAGCCCAACCACTCACTCGACCCATATGTTCACTTGGCTACACATGCCTCTCTCTAATATCAATTTGCCTCGTCCATTACTGTCCTGGTTAGTGATTACTGTCTTATTTCACTGTAGAGCCTCTAGCCCTGCTCAATAAGCCTTAACCAACCATGTTGTTCCACCTTCTACATATGCGATGACATCACCTGGTTTAACCTGTTGATGCTCTGGGGGCGCAATTTCATTTTTGGATGAAAAACGTTCCCGTTTTAAACAAGATATTTTGTCACAAAAAGATGCTCGACTATGCATATAATTGCTACCGTTCGAAAGAAAACACTCTGACGTGTCCAGAAATACAAAGATCTTCTCTGTGCGTGCCCTAAAACGTGAGCTTCAGGCAAAACCAAGATGAGATGGCATCCAGGAAATGACAAGGATTTTTGAGGCTCTGTTTTTCATTATCTCCTTATATGGCTGTGAACGCAAGAGGAACGAGCCTGCCCTTTCTGTCGTTTCCCCAAGGTGTCTGCAGCATTGTGACGTATTTGTGGGCAGATCATTGGAAGATTGACCATAACAGACCACATTTACCACGTGTCCGCCCGGTGTCCTGCGCCGAAATTGGTGCGCAAAAGTCACCTGCCAGTATTTTTCCATGGGACACAGAGAGGAAAGCAAGCTTCCACGAACTGCATGTCAATGAAGAGATATGTGAAAAAACACCTTGAGGATTGATTCCAAACAACGTTTGCCATGTTTCGGTCGATATTATGTAGTTAATCCGGAAAAAGTTTCACGTTGTAGGTGACTGCATTTTCGGTTCGTTTCGGTAGCCAGACGCAATGTAGAAAACGGAACGATTTCTCCTACACACAGACGCTTTCAGGAAACACTGCGCATTTGGTATGTGACTGAGACTCTCCTCATTGAAAACATCAGAAGCTCTTCAAAGGTAAATGATTTTATTTATTTGGTTATCTGGTTTTTGTGAAAATGTTGCGTGCTACATGCTACACAAAATGCTATGCTAGCTTTGCATACTCTTACACAAATTAGTCAATTTCTATGGTTCAAAAGCATATTTTGAAAATCTGAGATGACAGTGTTGTTAAGAAAAGGCTAAGCTTGAGGCCAAACGCATTATTTTAATTTTATTTGCAATTTTCAGAAATCGTTAACGTTGCGTTATGCTAATGAGCCTGAGGCTTTAGTCACAAACCCGGATCCGGGTTGGGGAGTTTCAAGAAGTTAAACGTCTCTAGAGACTATATCTCTCTCATCATTACTCAATGCCTAGCTTTACCTCCAATGTACTCACATCATACCTTACCTTTGTTGGTACACTATGCCTTGAATCTATGCTATCGTGCCCAGAAACCTGCTCCTTTTATACTCTGTTCCGAACGTGCTAGATGGCCAGTTCGTATAGCATTTAGCCTTACCCTTATCCTACTTCTCCTCTGGTGATGTAGAGGTTAATCCAGGTCCTGCAGTGCTTAGCTCTACTCCCACTCCCCAGGTGCTCCCATTTGTTGACTTCTGTAACTGTAAAAGCCTTGGTTTCATGCACATTAACATTAGAAGCCTACTCCCTAAGTTTGTTTTACTTACTGCTTTAGCACACTCAGACAACCCAGATGTCTTAGCCGTGTCTGAATCCTGGCTCAGGAAAACCACCAAAACCCTGAAATCTCCATCACTAACTATAACATTTTCCGCCTAAATAGAACTGCCAAAGGGGGTGGTGTTGCAATTTACTGCAAAGATAGCCTGCAGAGTTGTGTATTACTATCCAAGTCTGTACCCAAACAATTAGAGCTTCTACTTCTAAAAAAATCACCTTTCCAGAAACAAGTCTCTCACTGTTGCCGCTTGCTATAGACCTCCCTCTGCCCCCAGGTGTGCCCTCGATACCATATGTGAATTGATTGGCCCCCATCTATCTTCTGAGCTCGTGCTACTAGGTGACCGAAACTGGGACATGCTTAACACCCCGGCCATCCTACAATCCAAGCTTGATACCCTCAATCTCACACAAATTATCAATGAACCTACCAGGTACAACTCCAAATCCATAAACACGGGCACCCTCATAGATGTCATCCTAACTAACTCACCCTCCACATACACCTCTGCTGTTTTCAATCAAGATCTCAGCAATCACTGCCTCATTGCCTGCATCCGTAATGGGTCTGCGACCAAACAACCACCACTCATCACTGTCAAACGCTCCCTAAAACACTTCTGCGAGCAGGCCTTTCTAATCGACCTGGCCGGGGTATCCTGGAATGACATTGACCTCATCCCGTCAGTAGATGATGCCTGGCTATTCTTTAAAAGTGCCTTCCTCACCATCTTAAATAAGCATGCCCCATTCAAAAAATGTAGAACTCGGAACAGATATAGTCCTTGGTTCACTCCAGACCTGTCTGCCCTTGACCAGCACAAAAACATCCTGTGGCGTTCTGCATTCGCATCGAATAGCCCCCGTGATATGCAACTTTTCAGGGAAGTTACGAACAAATATACACAGGCAGTTAGGAAAGCTAAGGCTAGCTAAGGCTAGCATCCTGTAGCACTAAGTCAAAAAAGTTTTGGAACAGTGTAAAGTCCATGGAGAATAAGAGCACCTCCTCCCAGCCGCCCACTGCTCTGAGGCTAGGAAACACTGTCACAACCATTAAATTTCAATAAGCATTTCTCTACGGCTGGCCATGCTTTGCACCTGGCTACCCCTACCCCTACCCCGGTCAACTGCCTGGCCCCCTCCACAGCAACCCTCCAAAGCCCCCACCATTTCTCCTTCACCCAAATCCAGATAGCTGATGTTCTGAAAGAGCTGCCAAATCTGGACCCGTACAAATCAGCCGGGCTAGACAATCTGGACCCTCTCTTTCTAAAATGATCTGCCGAAATTTTTGCAACCCCTATTACTAGCCTGTTCAACCTCTCTTTCGTATCGTCTGAGATTCCCAAAGATTGGAAAGCTACCGCGGTCATCCCCCTCTTCAAAGGGGGTGACATTCTAGACCCAAACTGCTACAGACCGATATCTATCCTACCCTGTCTTTCTAAGGTCTTCGAAAGCCAAGTTAATAAACAGATTACCGACCATTTCGAATCCCACCGTACCTTCTCCGCTATGCAATCTGGTTTCAGAGCTGGTCATGGGTGCACCTCAGCTACGCTCAAGGTACTAAACGACATCATAACCGCCATCGATAAGAGACATTAATGTGCAGCCGTATTCATCGACCTGGCCAAGGCTTTCGACTCTGTCAATCACCACATTCTTATTGGCAGACTCGACAGCCTTGGTTTCTCAAATGATTGCCTCGCCTGGTTTACCAACTACTTCTCTGATAGAGTTCAGTGTGTCAAATCGGAGGGCCTGTTGTCTGGACCTCTGGCAGTCTCTATGGGGGTGCCACAGGATTCAATCCTCGGGCCGACTCTTTTCTCTGTATACATCAATGATGTTGCTCTTGCTGCTGGTGATTCTCTGACACACCTCTACGCAGACGACACCATTCTGTATACTTCTGGCCCCTCTTTGGACACTGTGTTAACTAACCTCCAGATGAGCTTCATTGCCATACAACTCTCTTTCCAAAGCCTCCAACTGCTCTTAAACACAGGTAAAACTAAATGCATGCTTTTCAACCGATCACTGCCCGCACCTGCTCGCCCATCCAGCATCACTACTCTGGACGGCTCTGACTTAGAATACTTGGACAACTACAAATACCTAGGTGTCTGGTTAAATTGTAAACTCTCCTTCCAGATGCACATTAAGCATCTACAATCCAAAATTAAATCTAGAATCGGCTTCCTATATTGTAACAAAGCATCATTCGCTCATGCTGCCAAACACACCCGCGTAAAACTGACCAACATACCGATCATCGAATTCGGTGATGTCATCTATAAAATAGCCTCCAACACTCTACTCATCAAATTGGATGCAGTCTATCACAGTGCCATCCGTTTTGTCACCAAAGCCTCATACACTACCCGCCATTGCAACCTGTAGGCTCTCGTTGGTTGGCCCTCGCTTCATACTCGTCGCCAACCCCACTGGCTACAGGTTATCTACAAGTCTCTGCTAGGTAAAGCCCCGCCTTATCTCTGCTCACTGGTCACCATAGCAGCACCCACTCGTAGCACGTGTTCCAGCAGGTATATCTCACTGGTCACCTCCAAAGCCAATTCCTCCTTTGGTTGTCTTTCCTTTCAGTTCTCTGCTGCCAATGACTGGAACAAACTGCAAAAATCTCTGAAGCTGGAGACTCATATCTCCCTCACTAGCTTTAAGCACCAGCTGTCAGAGCAGCTCACAGATTACTGCACCTGTACATAGCCTATCTGTAAACAGCCCATCTATTAACCTACCTCATCCCCAAACTGTATTTATTTATTTATCTTGCTCCTTTGCACCCCAGTATCTCTACTTGCACTTTCATCTTCTGCACATCTACCATTCCAGTGTTTAATTGCTATATTGTAATTACTTCACCACCATGACCTATTTATTGCCTTACCTCCCTTATCTTAACTCATTTGCACTCACTGTATATAGACTTTTTGTTTTCTTTTGTTCTACTGTATTATTGACTATGTTTTGTTTATTCCATGTGTAACTCTGTGTTGTTGTATGTGTCGAATTGCTATGCTTTATCTTGGTCAAGTCGCAGTTGAAAATGAGAACTTGTTCTCAACTAGACTACCTGGTTAAATAAAGGTGAAATATTTTTCATTTAAACCATCCACTCTTTATAAAATGTATCCACTACACTATCCATCTCTATATATAATATTTATCCACCACTATATATAATATATATCCACTATATGTAATATGTATCCACTATCCACCACTATATATAATATGTATCCAGTATATATAAAATGTATCCACTATCCACCACTATATATAATATATATCCACTATATGTAATATGTATCCACTATCCACCACTATATGTAATATGTATCCAGTATATATAATATGTATCCACTATCCACCACTATATGTAATATGTATTCAGTATATATAATATGTATCCACTATCCACCACTATCTGTAATATGTATCCAGTATATATAATATGTATCCACTATCCACCACTATATGTAATATGTATCCAGTATATATAATATGTATCCACTATCCACCACTATATGTAATATGTATCCAGTATATATAATATGTATCCACTATCCACCACTATCTGTAATAAGTATTCAGTATATATAATATGTATCCACTATCCACCACTATATGTAATATGTATCCAGTATATATAATATGTATCCACTATCCACCACTATATGTAATATGTATCCAGTATATATAATATGTATCCACTATCCACCACTATCTGTAATAAGTATTCAGTATATATAATATGTATCCACTATCCACCACTATATGTAATATGTATCCAGTATATATAATATGTATCCACTATCCACCACTATCTGTAATATGTATCCAGTATATATAATATGTATCCACTATCCACCACTATCTGTAATATGTATTCAGTATATATAATATGTATCCACTATCCACCACTATATGTAATATGTATCCAGTATATATAATATGTATCCACAATCCACCACTATATACGGTGCATTCTGAAAGTACTCAGACCCCTTTCTTTTGTCCACATTTTGTTGCATTATAGTCTTATTCTAAAATGGATTCAATTGTTTATTCCCCTCAGCAATCTACACACAATACCCCATAATGACAAAGCAAAAACAGGTCTTTAGAAATGTTTGCTCATTTATTAAAAATAAAAAACTGAAATATGACATTTACGTAAGTATTCAGACCCTTTCCTCAGAACTTTGTTGAAGCACCTTTGGCAGTGATCACAGCCTCAAGTCGTCTTGGGTTTGATGCTACAAGCTTGGCACATCTGTATTTGGGGAGTTTATCCTGTTCTTCTCTGCAGATCCTCTCAAGTTCTATCAGGTTGGATGTGGAGTGTCGCTATTTTCAGGTCTCTCCAGAGATGTTCGATTGGCTTCAAGTCCGTGCTCTGGCTTGGCCACTCAAGGACATTCAGAGACTTGCCCCAAAGCCACTCCTGTGTTGTCTTAGGATTGTTGTCCTGTTGGAAGGTGAACCTTCACCCCAGTCTGAGGTCCTGAGCGCTCTGGAGCAGGTTTCGTCAAAGATCTGTCTTTACTTTTCTCTTTTCATCTTTCCCTTGATCCTGGCTAGTCTCTCAGTCCCTGCCTCTGAAAAACATCCCCACAACATGATGCTGCCACCACCATGCTTCACCATAGGGATACTGCCAGGTTTCCTCCAGACTGACGCTTGGCATTCAGGCCAAAGAGTTCAATCTTGGTTTCATCAGACCAGAGAATCATGTTTCTCATGGTCTGGGAGTCTTTATGTGCCTTTCTGCAAACTCCAAGCGGGCTGTCATGTGCCTTTTACTGAGGAGTGGCTTCCATCTGGCCAGTCTACCATAAAGACCTGGTTGGTGGAGTGCTGCAGAGATGGTTGTCCTTCTAGAAGGTTCTCCACAGAGGAACTCTGGAGCTCAGTCAGAGTGACCATCGGATTCTTGGTCACCTACCTCACCAATGCCTTTCTTCCACGACTGCTCAGTTTGTCCGGGCGGCCAGCTCTAGGAAGAGTCTCCACTATCCTCCATTATGTACACTACCATTCAAAAGTTTGGGGTCACTTAGAAATGTCCTTGTTTTTTTAAAGAGAAGCACACATGCTGACGCTCCAGATACGCAAGTAGTCTAAAGGAGGCCAGTTTTATTGCTTCTTTAATCAGAACAACAGTTTTCAGCTGTGCTAATGTAATTGCAAAAGGGTTTTCTAATGACCAATTAGCCTTTTAAAAGGATTAGCTAACACAACGTGCCATTTGAACACAGGAGTGATGGTTGCTGATCATGGGCCTCTGTACGCCTATGTAGATATTCCATGATAAATCTGCCGTTTCCAGCTACAATAGTCATTTTCAACATTAACAATGTCTACACTGTATTTCTGATAAATTTGATGTTATTTTAACGTACAATTTTTTTTTGCTTTTCTTTCAAAAACACTGACATTTCTAAGTGACCTCAAACTTATCCACTATCCACCATTATATACAGTGCCTTGTGAAAGTATTTTGCCCCCTTGAACTTTGCGACCTTTTGCCACATTTCAGGCTTCAAACATAAAGATATAAAACTGTATTTTTTTGTGAAGAATCAACAACAAGTGGGACACAATCATGAAGTGGAACGACATTTATTGGATATTTCAAACTTTTTTAACAAATCAAAAACTGAAAATTGGGCGTGCAAAATTATTCAGCCCCCTTAAGTTAATACTTTGTAGCGCCACCTTTTGCTGCGATTACAGCTGTAAGTCGTTTGGGGTATGTCTCTATCAGTTTTGCACGTCGACAGACTGAATTTTTTTCCCATTCCTCCCTGCAAAACAGCCCGAGGTCAGTGAGGTTGGATGGAGAGCATTTGTGAACAGCAGTTTTCAGTTCTTTCCACAGATTCCCGATTGGATTCAGGTCTGGACTTTGACTTGGCCATTACATTTACATTACATTTAAGTCATTTAGCAGACGCTCTTATCCAGAGCGACTTACAAATTGGTGAATTCACCTTCTGACATCAGTGGAACAGCCACTTTACAATAGTGCATCTAAATCATTTAAGGGGGGGGGGGGGTGAGAAGGTGAGCTCATGAAACCAACACTTTACATGTTGCGTTTATATTTTTGTTCAGTATAGTTTGCCCAGTAGACCTACAAAAGGAACAGTCCCAACACGCACTTAAATACACAAAACTCTTTCCCCCCCCATTCTAACACCTGGATATGTTTATTTTTGAACCATTCCATTGTAGATTTTGCTTTATGTTTTGGATCATTGTCTTGTTGGAAGACAAATCTCCGTCCCAGTCTCAGGTCTTTTGCAGACTCCATCAGGTTTTCTTCCAGAATGGTCCTGTATTTGGCTCCATCCATCTTCCCATCAATTTTAACCATCTTCCCTGTCCCTGCTGAAGAAAAGCAGGCCCAAACCATGATGCTGCCACCACCATGTTTGGAAGTGGGTATGGTGTGTTCAGGGTGATGAGCTGTGTTGCTTTTACGCCAAACAAAACGTTTTGCATTGTTGCCAAAAGTTCAATTTTGGTTTCATCTGACCAGAGCACCTTCTTCCACATGTTTGGTGTGTCTCCCAGGTGGCTTGTGGCAAACTTTAAACGACACTTTTTATGGATATCTTTAAGAAATGGCTTTCTTCTTGCCACTCTTCCATAAAGGCCAGATTTGTGCAATATACGACTGATTGTTGTCCTATGGACAGAGTCTCCCACCTCAGCTGTAGATCTCTGCAGTTCATCCAGAGTGATCATGGGCCTCTTGGCTGCATCTCTGATCAGTCTTCTCCTTGTATGAGCTGAAAGTGTAGAGGGACAGCCAGGTCTTGGTAGATTTGCAGTGGTCTGATACTCCTTCCATATCAATATTATCGCTTGCACAGTGCTCCTTGGGATGTTTAAAGCTTGGGAAATCTTTTTGTATCCAAATCCGGCTTTAAACTTCTTCACAACAGTATCTCGGACCTGCCTGGTGTGTTCCTTGTTCTTCATGATGCTCTCTGCGCTTTTAACGGACCTCTGAGACTATCACAGTGCAGGTGCATTTATACTGAGACTTGATTACACACAGATGGATTGTATTTATCATAATTAGTCATTTAGGTCAACATTGGATCATTCAGAGATCCTCACTGAACTTCTGGAGAGTGTTTGCTGCACTGAAAGTAAAGGGGCTGAATAATTTTGCACGCCCAATTTTTCAGTTTTTGATTTGTTAAAAAAGTTTAAAATATCCAATAAATGTCGTTCCACTTCATAATTGTGTCCCACTTGTTGTTGATTCTTCACAAAAAAATACAGCTTTATATCTTTATGTTTGAAGCCTGAAATGTGGCAAAAGGTCACAAAGTTCAAGGGGGGCGAATACTTTCGCAAGGCACTGTATGTATCCATTGTCCATCATTATATATAATATGTATCCACTGTCCACCATTATATATAATATGTATCCACTGTCCATCATTATATATAATATGTATCCACTATCCACCATTATATATATATAATATGTATGCACTGTCCATCATTATATATAATATGTATCCACTGTCCACCATTATATATAATATGTATACACTGTCCATCATTATATATAATATGTATCCACTGTCCACCATTATATAATATGTATCCACTATCCACCATTACATATATATATATAATATGTATCCACTGTCCATCATTATATATAATATGTATCCACTGTCCACCATTATATATAATATGTATCCACTGTCCATCATTATATATAATATGTATCCACTATCCACCATTATATATATATATATATATATATATATATAATATGTATCCACTGTCCATCATTATATATAATATGTATCCACTGTCCACCATTATATATAATATGTATCCACTGTCCATCATTTTATATAATATGTAACCACTGTCCACCATTATATATAATATGTATCCACTGTCCATCATTATATATAATATGTATCCACTATCCACCATTATATATATATAATATGTATCCACTGTCCACCATTATATATAATATGTATCCACTATCCACCATTATATATATATAATATGTATCCACTGTCCATCATTATATATAATATGTATCCACTATCCACTATTATATATATATAATATGTATCCACTGTCCATCATTATATATAATATGTATCCACTGTCCATCATTATATATAATATGTATCCACTGTCCACCATTATATATAATATGTATCCACTGTCCATCATTATATGTAATATGTATCCACTATCCACCATTATATATATATATAGTATGTATCCACTGTCCATCATTATATATAATATGTATCCACTGTCCACCATTATATATAATATGTATCCACTGTCCATCATTATATATAATATGTATCCACTATCCACCATTATATATAATATGTATCCACTGTCCATCATTATATATAATATGTATCCACTATCCACCATTATATATAATATGTATCCACTGTCCATCATTATATATAATATGTATCCACTGTCCATCATTATATATAATATGTATCCACTGTCCATCATTATATATAATATGTATCCACTATCCACCATTATATATAATATGTATCCACTGTCCATCATTATATATAATATGTATCCACTGTCCATCATTATATATAATATGTATCCACTATCCACCATTATATATAATATGTATCCACTGTCCATCATTATATATAATATGTATCCACTATCCACCATTATATATAATATGTATCCACCGTCCATCATTATATATAATAAGTATCCACTGTCCACCATTATATATAATATGTATCCACTATCCACCATTATATAATATGTATCCACTGTCCATCATTATATATAATATGTATCCACTGTCCATCATTATATATAATATGTATCCACTGTCCATCATTATATATAATATGTATCCACTGTCCATCATTATATATAATATGTATCCACTATCCACCATTATATATAATATGTATCCACTGTCCATCATTATATATAATATGTATCCACTATCCTCCACTATATATAATATGTATCCACTATCCTCCGCTGTATATAATATGTACCCACTATCCTTTACTATATAAAATATCTATCCACTATCCTCCACTATATATGATACATATCCACTATCCTCCATTATATATAATATGTATCCACTATCCTCCACTATATATAATATGTATCCACTATCCTCCACTATGTATAATATATATATACTATCCTCCACTATGTATAATATGTATATACTTTCCTCCGCTATATATAATATGTATATACTATCCTCCACTATATATAATATGTATCCACTATCCTCCACTATGTATAATATGTATATACTATCCTCCACTATATATAATATGTATCCACTATCCTCCACTATACAGTATATAATATGTATCCACTATCCTCCACTATGTATAATATGTATATACTATCCTCCACTATATATAATATGTATCCACTATCCTCCACTATGCAGTATATAATATGTATCCACTATCCTCCACTATATATAATATGTATCCACTATCCTCCATTATATATAATATGTATCCACTGTCCATCATTATATATAATATGTATCCACTGTCCATCATTATATATAATATGTATCCACTATCCACCATTATATATAATATGTATCCACTGTCCATCATTATATATAATATGTATCCACTATCCTCCACTATATATAATATGTATCCACTATCCTCCGCTGTATATAATATGTACCCACTATCCTTTACTATATATAATATCTATCCACTATCCTCCACTATATATGATATATATCCACTATCCTCCATTATATATAATATGTATCCACTATCCTCCACTATATATAATATGTATCCACTATCCTCCACTATGTATAATATATATATACTATCCTCCACTATGTATAATATGTATATACTTTCCTCCGCTATATATAATATGTATCCACTATCCTCCACTATATATAATATGTATCCACTATCCTCCACTATGTATAATATGTATATACTATCCTCCACTATGTATAATATGTATATACTATCCTCCACTATATATAATATGTATCCACTATCCTCCACTATGTATAATATATATATACTATCCTCCACTATGTATAATATGTATATACTATCCTCCGCTATATATAATATGTATCCACTATCCTCCACTATACAGTATATAATATGTATCCACTATCCTCCACTATGTATAATATGTATCCACTATCCTCCACTATACAGTATATAATATGTATCCACTATCCTCCACTATGTATAATATGTATATACTATCCTCCACCATACAGTATATAATATGTATCCACTATGTATAATATGTATCCACTATCCTCCACTATACAGTATATAATATGTATCCACTATCCTCCACTATGTATAATATGTATATACTATCCTCCACTATATATAATATGTATCCACTATCCTCCACTATGTATAATATGTATATACTATCCTCCACTATACAGTATATAATATGTATCCACTATCCTCCACTATGTATAATATGTATATACTATCCTCCACCATACAGTATATAATATGTATCCACTATGTATAATATGTATCCACTATCCTCCCCTATACAGTATATAATATGTATCCACTATCCTCCATTATACAGTATATAATATGTATCCACTATGTATAATATGTATCCACTATCCTCCACTATGTATAATATGTATATACTATCCTCCACTATACAGTATATAATATGTATCCACTCTCCTCCACTATGCAGTATATAATATGTATCCACTATCCTCCACTATATATAATATGTATCCACTATCCTCCACTATATATAATATGTATCCACTATCCTCCACTATATATAATATGTATCCACTATCCTCCACTATATATAATATGTATCCACTATCCTCCACTATCTATAATATGTATCCACTATCCTCCACTATATATAATATGTATCCACCAGCCTCACTATATATAATATGTATCCACTATCCTCCACTATGTATAATATGTATATACTATCCTCCACTATACAGTATATAATATGTATCCACTATCCTCCACTATGTATAATATGTATATACTATCCTCCACCATACAGTATATAATATGTATCCACTATGTATAATATGTATCCACTATCCTCCCCTATACAGTATATAATATGTATCCACTATCCTCCATTATACAGTATATAATATGTATCCACTATCCTCCACTATATATAATATGTATCCACTATCCTCCACTATCTATAATATGTATCCACTATCCTCCACTATATATAATATGTATCCACCAGCCTCACTATATATAATATGTATCCACTATCCTCCACTATGTATAATATGTATATACTATCCTCCACTATACAGTATATAATATGTATCCACTATCCTCCACTATGTATAATATGTATATACTATCCTCCACCATACAGTATATAATATGTATCCACTATGTATAATATGTATCCACTATCCTCCCCTATACAGTATATAATATGTATCCACTATCCTCCATTATACAGTATATAATATGTATCCACTATGTATAATATGTATCCACTATCCTCCACTATGTATAATATGTATATACTATCCTCCACTATACAGTATATAATATGTATCCACTATCCTCCACTATACAGTATATAATATGTATCCACTATCCTCCACTATGTATAATATGTATATACTATCCTCCACTATACAGTATATAATATGTATCCACTATCCTCCACTATATATAATATGTATATACTATCCTCCACTATATATAATATGTATCCACTATCCTCCACTATGTATAATATGTATATACTATCCTCCACTATATATAATATGTATCCACTATCCTCCACTATACAGTATATAATATGTATCCACTATCCTCCACTATGTATAATATGTATATACTATCCTCCACTATATATAATATGTATCCACTATCCTCCACTATGCAGTATATAATATGTATCCACTATCCTCCACTATATATAATATGTATCCACTATCCTCCATTATATATAATATGTATCCACTGTCCATCATTATATATAATATGTATCCACTGTCCATCATTATATATAATATGTATCCACTATCCACCATTATATATAATATGTATCCACTGTCCATCATTATATATAATATGTATCCACTATCCTCCACTATATATAATATGTATCCACTATCCTCCGCTGTATATAATATGTACCCACTATCCTTTACTATATATAATATCTATCCACTATCCTCCACTATATATGATATATATCCACTATCCTCCATTATATATAATATGTATCCACTATCCTCCACTATATATAATATGTATCCACTATCCTCCACTATGTATAATATATATATACTATCCTCCACTATGTATAATATGTATATACTTTCCTCCGCTATATATAATATGTATCCACTATCCTCCACTATATATAATATGTATCCACTATCCTCCACTATGTATAATATATATATACTATCCTCCACTATGTATAATATGTATATACTATCCTCCGCTATATATAATATGTATCCACTATCCTCCACTATACAGTATATAATATGTATCCACTATCCTCCACTATGTATAATATGTATCCACTATCCTCCACTATACAGTATATAATATGTATCCACTATCCTCCACTATGTATAATATGTATATACTATCCTCCACCATACAGTATATAATATGTATCCACTATGTATAATATGTATCCACTATCCTCCACTATACAGTATATAATATGTATCCACTATCCTCCACTATGTATAATATGTATATACTATCCTCCACTATATATAATATGTATCCACTATCCTCCACTATGTATAATATGTATATACTCTCCTCCACTATACAGTATATAATATGTATCCACTATCCTCCACTATGTATAATATGTATATACTATCCTCCACCATACAGTATATAATATGTATCCACTATGTATAATATGTATCCACTATCCTCCCCTATACAGTATATAATATGTATCCACTATCCTCCATTATACAGTATATAATATGTATCCACTATGTATAATATGTATATACTATCCTCCACTATACAGTATATAATATGTATCCACTATCCTCCACTATGCAGTATATAATATGTATCCACTATCCTCCACTATATATAATATGTATCCACTATCCTCCACTATATATAATATGTATCCACTATCCTCCACTATATATAATATGTATCCACTATCCTCCACTATATATAATATGTATCCACTATCCTCCACTATATATAATATGTATCCACTATCCTCCACTATATATAATATGTATCCACCAGCCTCACTATATATAATATGTATCCACTATCCTCCACTATGTATAATATGTATATACTATCCTCCACTATACAGTATATAATATGTATCCACTATCCTCCACTATGTATAATATGTATATACTATCCTCCACCATACAGTATATAATATGTATCCACTATGTATAATATGTATCCACTATCCTCCCCTATACAGTATATAATATGTATCCACTATCCTCCATTATACAGTATATAATATGTATCCACTATGTATAATATGTATCCACTATCCTCCACTATGTATAATATGTATATACTATCCTCCACTATACAGTATATAATATGTATCCACTATCCTCCACTATGTATAATATGTATATACTATCCTCCACTATACAGTATATAATATGTATCCACTATCCTCCACTATATATAATATGTATATACTATCCTCCACTATATATAATATGTATCCACTATCCTCCACTATGTATAATATGTATATACTATCCTCCACTATATATAATATGTATCCACTATCCTCCACTATACAGTATATAATATGTATCCACTATCCTCCACTATGTATAATATGTATATACTATCCTCCACTATATATAATATGTATCCATTATCCTCCACTATGTATAATATGTATATACTATCCTCCACTATACAGTATATAATATGTATCCACTATCCTCCACTATGCAGTATATAATATGTATCCACTATCCTCCACTATGTATAATATGTATATACTATCCTCCACTATACAGTATATAATATGTATCCACTATCCTCCACTATATATAATATGTATCCACTATCCTCCACTATGTATAATATGTATATACTATCCTCCACTATACAGTATATAATATGTATCCACTATCCTCCAATATATATAATATGTATATACTATCCTCCACTATATATAATATGTATCCACTATCCTCCACTATACAGTATATAATATGTATCCACTATCCTCCACTATGTATAATATGTATATACTATCCTCCACTATATATAATATGTATATACTATCCTTCACTATACAGTATATAATATGTATCCACTATCCTCCACTATACAGTATATAATATGTATCCACTATCCTCCACTATGTATAATATGTATATAATATCCTCCACTATATATAATATGTATCCACTATCCTCCACTATGCATAATATGTATCCACTATCCTCCACTATATATAATATGTATCCACTATCCCCCACTATATATAATATGTATCCACTATCCTCCACTATGTATAATATGTATATACTATCCTCCACTATATATAATATGTATCCACTATCCTCCACTATGCATAATATGTATCCACTATCCTCCACTATGTATAATATGTATCCACTATCCTCCACTATATATAATATGTATATACTATCCTCCGCTATACAGTATATAATATGTATCCACTATCCTCCACTATGCATAATATGTATCCACTATCCTCCACTATATATAATATGTATCCACTATCCTCCACTATGTATAATATGTATCCACTATCCTCCACTATATATAATATGTATATACTATCCTCCGCTATACAGTATATAATATGTATCCACTATGTATAATATGTATCCACTATCCTCCACAATATATAATATGTATATACTATCCTCCGCTATACAGTATATAATATGTATCCACTATCCTCCACTATACAGTATATAATATGTATCCACTATCCTCCACTATGTATAATATGTATATAATATCCTCCACTATATATAATATGTATCCACTATCCTCCACTATGCATAATATGTATCCACTATCCTCCACTATATATAATATGTATCCACTATCCCCCACTATATATAATATGTATCCACTATCCTCCACTATGTATAATATGTATATACTATCCTCCACTATATATAATATGTATCCACTATCCTCCACTATGCATAATATGTATCCACTATCCTCCACTATGTATAATATGTATCCACTATCCTCCACTATATATAATATGTATATACTATCCTCCGCTATACAGTATATAATATGTATCCACTATCCTCCACTATGCATAATATGTATCCACTATCCTCCACTATATATAATATGTATCCACTATCCTCCACTATATATAATATGTATCCACCAGCCTCACTATATATAATATGTATCCACTATCCTCCACTATGTATAATATGTATATACTATCCTCCACTATACAGTATATAATATGTATCCACTATCCTCCACTATGTATAATATGTATATACTATCCTCCACCATACAGTATATAATATGTATCCACTATGTATAATATGTATCCACTATCCTCCCCTATACAGTATATAATATGTATCCACTATCCTCCATTATACAGTATATAATATGTATCCACTATGTATAATATGTATCCACTATCCTCCACTATGTATAATATGTATATACTATCCTCCACTATACAGTATATAATATGTATCCACTATCCTCCACTATACAGTATATAATATGTATCCACTATCCTCCACTATGTATAATATGTATATACTATCCTCCACTATACAGTATATAATATGTATCCACTATCCTCCACTATATATAATATGTATATACTATCCTCCACTATATATAATATGTATCCACTATCCTCCACTATGTATAATATGTATATACTATCCTCCACTATATATAATATGTATCCACTATCCTCCACTATACAGTATATAATATGTATCCACTATCCTCCACTATGTATAATATGTATATACTATCCTCCACTATATATAATATGTATCCATTATCCTCCACTATGTATAATATGTATATACTATCCTCCACTATACAGTATATAATATGTATCCACTATCCTCCACTATGCAGTATATAATATGTATCCACTATCCTCCACTATGTATAATATGTATATACTATCCTCCACTATACAGTATATAATATGTATCCACTATCCTCCACTATATATAATATGTATCCACTATCCTCCACTATGTATAATATGTATATACTATCCTCCACTATACAGTATATAATATGTATCCACTATCCTCCAATATATATAATATGTATATACTATCCTCCACTATATATAATATGTATCCACTATCCTCCACTATACAGTATATAATATGTATCCACTATCCTCCACTATGTATAATATGTATATACTATCCTCCACTATATATAATATGTATGTACTATCCTTCACTATACAGTATATAATATGTATCCACTATCCTCCACTATACAGTATATAATATGTATCCACTATCCTCCACTATGTATAATATGTATATAATATCCTCCACTATATATAATATGTATCCACTATCCTCCACTATGCATAATATGTATCCACTATCCTCCACTATATATAATATGTATCCACTGTCCCCCACTATATATAATATGTATCCACTATCCTCCACTATGTATAATATGTATATACTATCCTCCACTATATATAATATGTATCCACTATCCTCCACTATGCATAATATGTATCCACTATCCTCCACTATGTATAATATGTATCCACTATCCTCCACTATATATAATATGTATATACTATCCTCCGCTATACAGTATATAATATGTATCCACTATCCTCCACTATGCATAATATGTATCCACTATCCTCCACTATATATAATATGTATCCACTATCCTCCACTATGTATAATATGTATCCACTATCCTCCACTATATATAATATGTATATACTATCCTCCGCTATACAGTATATAATATGTATCCACTATGTATAATATGTATCCACTATCCTCCACAATATATAATATGTATATACTATCCTCCGCTATACAGTATATAATATGTATCCACTATGTATAATATGTATCCACTATCCTCCACTATACAGTATATAATATGTATCCACTATGTATAATATGTATCCACTATCCTCCACTATGTATAATATGTATATACTATCCTCCACTATACAGTATATAATATGTATCCACTATCCTCCACTATACAGTATATAATATGTATCCACTATCCTCCACTATACAGTATTTAATATGTATCCACTATGTATAATATGTATATACTATCCTCCACTATACAGTATATAATATGTATCCACTATCCTCCACTATACAGTATATAATATGTATCCACTATCCTCCACTATACAGTATCTAATATGTATCCACTATCCTCCACTATGTATAATATGTATCCACTATCCTCCACTATACAGTATATAATATGTATCCACTATCCTCCACTATATATAATATGTATCCACTATCCTCCACTATGTATAATATGTATCCACTATCCTCCACTATGTATAATATGTATCCACTATCCTCCCCTATGTATAATATGTATATAATATCCTCCACTATATATAATATGTATATACTATCCTCCACTATGCATAATATGTATCCACTATCCTCCACTATATATAATATGTATCCACTATCCTCCACTATGTATAATATGTATCCACTATCCTCCACTATGTATAATATGTATATACTATCCTCCACTATATATAATATGTATCCACTATCCTCCACTATATATAATATGTATCCACTATCCTCCACTATATATAATATGTATCCACTATCCTCCACTATGTATAATATGTATATACTATCCTCCACTACACAGTATATAATATGCATCCACTATCCTCCACTATATATAATATGTATATACTATCCTCCACTATATATAATATGTATCCACTATCCTCCACTATGTATAATATGTATATACTATCCTCCACTATATATAATATGTATCCACTATCCTCCACTATACAGTATTTAATATGTATCCACTATGTATAATATGTATCCACTATCCTCCACTATGTATAATATGTATATACTATCCTCCACTATACAGTATATAATATGTATCCACTATCCTCCACTATGCAGTATATAATATGTATCCACTATCCTCCACTATGTATAATATGTATATACTATCCTCCACTATACAGTATATAATATGTATCCACTCTCCTCCACTATACAGTATATAATATGTATCCACTATCCTCCACTATATATAATATGTATCCACTATCCTCCACTATGTATAATATGTATCCACTATCCTCCACTATATATAATATGTATATACTATCCTCCGCTATACAGTATATAATATGTATCCACTGTGTATAATATGTATCCACTATCCTCCACTATATATAATATGTATATACTATCCTCCGCTATACAGTATATAATATGTATCCACTATGTATAATATGTATCCACTATCCTCCACTATACAGTATATAATATGTATCCACTATGTATAATATGTATCCACTATCCTCCACTATGTATAATATGTATATACTATCCTCCACTATACAGTATATAATATGTATCCACTGTGTATAATATGTATCCACTATCCTCCACTATATATAATATGTATATACTATCCTCCGCTATACAGTATATAATATGTATCCACTATGTATAATATGTATCCACTATCCTCCACTATACAGTATATAATATGTATCCACTATGTATAATATGTATCCACTATCCTCCACTATGTATAATATGTATATACTATCCTCCACTATACAGTATATAATATGTATCCACTATCCTCCACTATACAGTATATAATATGTATCCACTATCCTCCACTATACAGTATATAATATGTATCCACTATGTATAATATGTATATACTATCCTCCACTATACAGTATATAATATGTATCCACTATCCTCCACTATACAGTATATAATATGTATCCACTATCCTCCACTATACAGTATATAATATGTATCCACTATCCTCCACTATACAGTATCTAATATGTATCCACTATCCTCCACTATGTATAATATGTATCCACTATCCTCCACTATACAGTATATAATATGTATCCACTATCCTCCACTATATATAATATGTATCCACTATCCTCCACTATACAGTATATAATATGTATCCACTATCCTCCACTATGTATAATATGTATCCACTATCCTCCACTATATATAATATGTATCCACTATCCTCCACTATGCATAATATGTATCCACTATCCTCCACTAATTATAATATGTATCCACTATCCTCCACTATGTATAATATGTATCCACTATCCTCCACTATATATAATATGTATATACTATCCTCCACTATATATAATATGTATCCACTATCCTCCACTATATATAATATGTATCCACTATCCTCCACTATGCATAATATGTATCCACTATCCTCCACTAATTATAATATGTATCCACTATCCTCCACTATATAATATGTATCCACTATCCTCCACTATATATAATATGTATCCACTATCCTCCACTATGTATCCACTATCCTCCACTATGCATAATATGTATCCACTATCCTCCACTATATATAATATGTATCCACTATCCTCCACTATGTATAATATGTATCCACTCTCCTCCACTATGTATAATATGTATCCACTATCCTCCACTATATATGATACATATCCACTATCCTCCACTATATATAATATGTATCCACTATCCTCCACTATATATAATATGTATCCACTATCCTCCACTATGTATAATATGTATCCACTATACAGTATATAATATGTATCCACTATCCTCCACTATGCATAATATGTATCCACTATCCTCCACTATGTATAATATGTATCCACTATCCTCCACTATATATAATATGTATCCACTATACAGTATATCATATGTATCCACTATCCTCCACTATGTATAATATGTATCCACTATCCTCCACTATATATGATACATATCCACTATCCTCCACTATATATAATATGTATCCACTATCCTCCACTATGCATAATATGTATCCACTATCCTCCACTATATATAATATGTATCCACTATCCTCCACTATGTATAATATGTATCCACTATCCTCCACTATATATAATATGTATATACTATCTTCCACTATACAGTATATAATATGTATCCACTATCCTCCACTATATATAATATGTATCCACTATCCTCCACTATATATAATATGTATATACTATCCTCCACTATACAGTATATAATATGTATCCACTATCCTCCACTATATATGATACATATCCACTATCCTCCACTATATATAATATGTATCCACTATCCTCCACTATATATAATATGTATCCACTATCCTCCACTATGTATAATATGTATCCACTATACAGTATATAATATGTATCCACTATCCTCCACTATGCATAATATGTATCCACTATCCTCCACTATGTATAATATGTATCCACTATCCTTCACTATATATAATATGTATCCACTATCCTCCACTATGTATAATATGTATCCACTATCCTCCACTATATATAATATGTATCCACTATACAGTATATAATATGTATCCACTATCCTCCACTATATATGATACATATCCACTATCCTCCACTATATATAATATGTATCCACTATCCTCCACTATATATAATATGTATCCACTATCCTCCACTATATATAATATGTATCCACTATCCTCCACTATGTATAATATGTATCCACTGTCCTCCACTATACAGTATATAATATGTATCCACTATCCTCCACTATGTATAATATGTATCCACTATCCTCCACTATGTATAATATGTATATACTATCCTCCACTATATATAATATGTATCCACTATCCTCCACTATATATAATATGTATATACTATCTTCCACTATACAGTATATAATATGTATCCACTATCCTCCGCTATACAGTATATAATATGTATCCACTATCCTCCACTATATATAATATGTATCTACTATCCTCCACTATATATAATATGTATATACTATCCTCCACTATACAGTATATAATATGTATCCACTATCCTCCACTATATATAATATGTATCCACTATCCTCCACTATGCATAATATGTATCCACTATCCTCCACTATATATAATATGTATCCACTATCCTCCACTATGTATAATATGTATCCACTATCCTCCACTATGCATAATATGTATCCACTATCCTCCACTATATATAATATGTATCCACTATCCTCCACTATATATAATATGTATCCACTATCCTCCACTATGTATAATATATATCCACTATCCTCCACTATACAGTATATAATATGTATCCACTATCCTCCACTATACAGTATATAATATGTATCCACTATCCTCCACTATGTATAATATGTATCCACTATCCTCCACTATACAGTATATAATATGTATCCACTATCCTCCACTATATATAATATGTATCCACTATCCTCCACTATGTATAATATGTATCCACTATCCTCCACTATGTATAATATGTATCCACTATCCTCCCCTATGTATAATATGTATATAATATCCTCCACTATATATAATATGTATATACTATCCTCCACTATGCATAATATGTATCCACTATCCTCCACTATATATAATATGTATCCACTATCCTCCACTATGTATAATATGTATCCACTATCCTCCACTATGTATAATATGTATATACTATCCTCCACTATATATAATATGTATCCACTATCCTCCACTATATATAATATGTATCCACTATCCTCCACTATATATAATATGTATCCACTATCCTCCACTATGTATAATATGTATATACTATCCTCCACTACACAGTATATAATATGCATCCACTATCCTCCACTATATATAATATGTATATACTATCCTCCACTATATATAATATGTATCCACTATCCTCCACTATGTATAATATGTATATACTATCCTCCACTATATATAATATGTATCCACTATCCTCCACTATACAGTATTTAATATGTATCCACTATGTATAATATGTATCCACTATCCTCCACTATGTATAATATGTATATACTATCCTCCACTATACAGTATATAATATGTATCCACTATCCTCCACTATGCAGTATATAATATGTATCCACTATCCTCCACTATGTATAATATGTATATACTATCCTCCACTATACAGTATATAATATGTATCCACTCTCCTCCACTATACAGTATATAATATGTATCCACTATCCTCCACTATATATAATATGTATCCACTATCCTCCACTATGTATAATATGTATCCACTATCCTCCACTATATATAATATGTATATACTATCCTCCGCTATACAGTATATAATATGTATCCACTGTGTATAATATGTATCCACTATCCTCCACTATATATAATATGTATATACTATCCTCCGCTATACAGTATATAATATGTATCCACTATGTATAATATGTATCCACTATCCTCCACTATACAGTATATAATATGTATCCACTATGTATAATATGTATCCACTATCCTCCACTATGTATAATATGTATATACTATCCTCCACTATACAGTATATAATATGTATCCACTGTGTATAATATGTATCCACTATCCTCCACTATATATAATATGTATATACTATCCTCCGCTATACAGTATATAATATGTATCCACTATGTATAATATGTATCCACTATCCTCCACTATACAGTATATAATATGTATCCACTATGTATAATATGTATCCACTATCCTCCACTATGTATAATATGTATATACTATCCTCCACTATACAGTATATAATATGTATCCACTATCCTCCACTATACAGTATATAATATGTATCCACTATCCTCCACTATACAGTATATAATATGTATCCACTATGTATAATATGTATATACTATCCTCCACTATACAGTATATAATATGTATCCACTATCCTCCACTATACAGTATATAATATGTATCCACTATCCTCCACTATACAGTATATAATATGTATCCACTATCCTCCACTATACAGTATCTAATATGTATCCACTATCCTCCACTATGTATAATATGTATCCACTATCCTCCACTATACAGTATATAATATGTATCCACTATCCTCCACTATATATAATATGTATCCACTATCCTCCACTATACAGTATATAATATGTATCCACTATCCTCCACTATGTATAATATGTATCCACTATCCTCCACTATATATAATATGTATCCACTATCCTCCACTATGCATAATATGTATCCACTATCCTCCACTAATTATAATATGTATCCACTATCCTCCACTATGTATAATATGTATCCACTATCCTCCACTATATATAATATGTATATACTATCCTCCACTATATATAATATGTATCCACTATCCTCCACTATATATAATATGTATCCACTATCCTCCACTATGCATAATATGTATCCACTATCCTCCACTAATTATAATATGTATCCACTATCCTCCACTATGCATAATATGTATCCACTATCCTCCACTATATATAATATGTATCCACTATCCTCCACTATGTATCCACTATCCTCCACTATGCATAATATGTATCCACTATCCTCCACTATATATAATATGTATCCACTATCCTCCACTATGTATAATATGTATCCACTCTCCTCCACTATGTATAATATGTATCCACTATCCTCCACTATATATGATACATATCCACTATCCTCCACTATATATAATATGTATCCACTATCCTCCACTATATATAATATGTATCCACTATCCTCCACTATGTATAATATGTATCCACTATACAGTATATAATATGTATCCACTATCCTCCACTATGCATAATATGTATCCACTATCCTCCACTATGTATAATATGTATCCACTATCCTCCACTATATATAATATGTATCCACTATACAGTATATCATATGTATCCACTATCCTCCACTATGTATAATATGTATCCACTATCCTCCACTATATATGATACATATCCACTATCCTCCACTATATATAATATGTATCCACTATCCTCCACTATGCATAATATGTATCCACTATCCTCCACTATATATAATATGTATCCACTATCCTCCACTATGTATAATATGTATCCACTATCCTCCACTATATATAATATGTATATACTATCTTCCACTATACAGTATATAATATGTATCCACTATCCTCCACTATATATAATATGTATCCACTATCCTCCACTATATATAATATGTATATACTATCCTCCACTATACAGTATATAATATGTATCCACTATCCTCCACTATATATGATACATATCCACTATCCTCCACTATATATAATATGTATCCACTATCCTCCACTATATATAATATGTATCCACTATCCTCCACTATGTATAATATGTATCCACTATACAGTATATAATATGTATCCACTATCCTCCACTATGCATAATATGTATCCACTATCCTCCACTATGTATAATATGTATCCACTATCCTTCACTATATATAATATGTATCCACTATCCTCCACTATGTATAATATGTATCCACTATCCTCCACTATATATAATATGTATCCACTATACAGTATATAATATGTATCCACTATCCTCCACTATATATGATACATATCCACTATCCTCCACTATATATAATATGTATCCACTATCCTCCACTATATATAATATGTATCCACTATCCTCCACTATATATAATATGTATCCACTATCCTCCACTATGTATAATATGTATCCACTGTCCTCCACTATACAGTATATAATATGTATCCACTATCCTCCACTATGTATAATATGTATCCACTATCCTCCACTATGTATAATATGTATATACTATCCTCCACTATATATAATATGTATCCACTATCCTCCACTATATATAATATGTATATACTATCTTCCACTATACAGTATATAATATGTATCCACTATCCTCCGCTATACAGTATATAATATGTATCCACTATCCTCCACTATATATAATATGTATCTACTATCCTCCACTATATATAATATGTATATACTATCCTCCACTATACAGTATATAATATGTATCCACTATCCTCCACTATATATAATATGTATCCACTATCCTCCACTATGCATAATATGTATCCACTATCCTCCACTATATATAATATGTATCCACTATCCTCCACTATGTATAATATGTATCCACTATCCTCCACTATGCATAATATGTATCCACTATCCTCCACTATATATAATATGTATCCACTATCCTCCACTATATATAATATGTATCCACTATCCTCCACTATGTATAATATATATCCACTATCCTCCACTATACAGTATATAATATGTATCCACTATCCTCCACTATACAGTATATAATATGTATCCACTATCCTCCACTATGTATAATATGTATATACTATCCTCCACTATACAGTATATAATATGTATCCACTATCCTCCACTATACAGTATATAATATGTATCCACTATCCTCCACTATATATAATATGTATCCACTATCCTCCACTATATATAATATGTATCCACTATCCTCCACTATATATAATATGTATCCACTATCCTCCACTATATATAATATGTATCCACTATCCTCCACTATGTATAATATGTATCCACTATCCTCCACTATACATTATATAATATGTATCCACTATCCTCCACTATATAGTATATAATATGTATCCACTATCCTCCACTATGTATAATATGTATATACTATCCTCCACTATATATAATATGTGGCCTCAGATGTCCAGTGCTTTCCCCCATACTTTAGAGACAGATGATAACATAATAATATTTGTTGTTGCCACAGTAACCTGACCCAGGGAGTGGGCCGCTTCCGGGAGATCCTCCGAGCTGTAGAGACCAGGACCACACAGAACCTACGAATGGTGGGTTCTAGTGTGTGTGTTTATGTGTGTGTGCACCTGCCTGTGTGTGTGAGTGTGTGCTTGCTCGCACGTGCACACCTGCGCTGTAACACAGTGTGTTTCCCTTTGTAGACCATAGCCAAACAGCTGGCAGAGATCCTGCTGAGGGGGATGTGTGAGCAGAGCTACTGGTCTTCTCTGGAGGACCCTCATAGCAAGTCCCACCTGGACGACCCCCTGCTACGCCAGGGAGCCCCCTACCTCAAGGACTACGCCCTCAGCCGTAGGCCACGCGTCTACTCCGGAGAGAAGTACGAACCAACCTGTCTATCTCTTCTCTCCCTTCTCTCCTTTATCTTCTCTCTCTATCTCTCAATACTAGTATCTGCCTGTGTACAGACCTGAGATGTGTGTGTATCTACATTGGCACAATCTGACACTCCTAGGCAGCTTACCTACACATGGGAACCCCAATGGGACTCCACTATGCTGGCTTGTTCATCAAGTGGTGGTATGCAGTCTCTACACTCAGTCTCTACACTCGTCTGATAACTATCTCTCTCTCTGTGTCTCTATATTGCCATCTCTTTCCCTCTTGCCCCCTTTTCTCTCTCTCTCTCTCTCTCTCTCTCTCTCTCTCTCTTTTCCTCTCCCCTCACTTTCTTTCTCTCTCTCTCTCTCTCTCTCTCTCTCCCCTCACTTTATTTCTCTCTCTCCCCTCACTTTCTTTCTCTGTCTCTCTCTCTTTCTCTCTACCCCCACTCTTTCCCTCTCTCTCTTTCTCTCTCTTTCCCTCTCATTGACCCTTCCCTCTTCCTCTCCCTTTCTCTCTCCTCCACTATCTTTCCCTCTCTCACTTTCTCTTTCCCTCTCATTGCTCCCATCCCTCTCTTCCTCTCCTTCTCCTCAGTCTGTTTTGTCCACAGGAGAACACAGAGGAGGCTCTGCTCCTGTTGCTGATTAGTGAATCTATGGTAAGAATATCCCTCTTTTCTTTCCGGGCAGGTAGATTCATCTTTCAGTCGTGCACCTTTTCAACAATAACAGCAACTGAACTCCCCTGGTTCTAATGTTGACAAGTACATTTTTTCTCTCAATCACACCAACTGTTTCATCCAGTACAGTTTCCCCATCACACTCCCAAAGCAAGGCATTAAAGGCATTGTTTGGTAGCTCTAACTCTGAACTTCCAGTAACAATTGTCCTAGTTCTCTCTCTTTTTTTCAGTTGATTCATTAGTTAAAAGGGTGTTAGATTTCCATCCTGTTTGTTTTTCCTTCTAACGGGTGTTTTTAAAAGCAGGGCCCCCAGTCATCCATCAAACACAATACTCCTCTTTCCATTCTTCCACTCACCACACACTGCAATGTTCCCACAGCTACTCTGCTAACACTCTCCCACTGAACTAACTATTTCTACTCTTCTGTATCTGTGTGTGTGTGTGTGTGTGTGTACGTGGTATGATGATGATGAGTGTGTGTGTGTTCTCCCTGCAGGCCAACAGAGATGCGGTGCTGAGCAGGATCCCAGAGCATAAAAGCGACCGTATCATCAGCCTGCAGAGTGCCTCTGTGGTCTACGACTTGCTGACAATCTCCCTGGGGGCGACGGGGACAGTACGAGATGCTCTCTGAGGTGAGGACATACACATACTGGATGTATACACAAACACACAGACCCTTATCCTACACTTACACACACCTAACCGCCCAATCAGTAACCGTGGGAACACCCGAGAAGACCCACGGAGACCAATCATGGCCTATAGTTGCCCCGGTAACCGAAGCTGCCACTCTCCGTCTCTGGAACCAGGAACCTTCCTGCAGTCTGGTCGATGGCTGAATGGATCTGATCTCATTGATCTGGAGATCTTAAGTTCATCCCTCCATCCCCCAGCGCTTCTCTCTATCTCTCTCTCTCTCTCTCTCTCTCTTTCTCAGTGAACAAGAGATAAAGCACAAAGTCTCAGTCACTACAGAGACTCCAAGACACTGCTACTGTTAGTGCAGTCATCATAAACACTAGTCCAAAACACTTTAAAAATTACCTTGTCGTTCTCCTTGAGAGAGAGAATTGTGTTGATCTTGGTTTTGATAGCAGAAAGAGATAATGGTTTGGCTTGTGAATACAACAAGCAGTCTAGGAGAGTCTTGTGTGCCAAGGTTCTGTAAACTATGGTCTTGAATATTCAACATTTTGTTTGTCTTGTCTCATTTAAAAGTTTTTATATCACAAAATTTCCATCTGAAATATGTATGGACATCAGAGAGAATCCTATTTGAGTCAAAAAATGATATGTATATGATGGGTAAGATATACAAAACCTTGCAGAGAGCCTATCCAACTGACACTATCTAAACTATTGGAACCAAGACCTAACTGATATGGGGAGAGTGTCACGTTCTTTCAAAATCGAACCCAGAAGCAGACCAGGACAAGGAGAGTAGGAAGAAGGTGAGTATTTATTTACAAGTGAATATGAATGGGTAGATATATCCAGGTGGCGTAGCGGGCAGCGGTGGTGAGTTGATGGGAGTAAATAGGTGGATCCAATGGGGTAGCCGAATTCTCCGACGACCAGGCGGGAATGGGGTAAATGATCCGGGTGAGTAACTGAAGACAGAACAAACGGAGGTAAGTTTAAGGCAAGCAATACGTAAAAAACAACAAAACAAATTCTATCTAACTTGAGGCTGATACTGTGGCACGACATTCTGTTCATGGCTAACGATCCGGCAGGGAATGGATGTCAGGTCAGAGCTTTTGAAGGGGAGAGGTGATGATCAGGACAGGTGTGCAGATTACTGATGGGATACAGGTGCGGGTGAACATCAATCTCCCAACAAGCTAATTCGCCCGGCAACCAGACAGGGTGCGTTCCAGGACACCGGAAACACACTCCAGGACAGAAACACAGGCAAACACAGACTCCGGAAGCGGTATTCGTGACAGTACCCCCCCTCCGACGAACGCCACCGGGCGGACTACCTGGAGCGCCAGGGTGGAGGCGGTAGAAGTCACGAAGCAGATCGTCATCAAGGATCTGACGCCGAGGAATCCAACTCCTCTCCTCTGGACCATATCCTTCCCAATCCACGAGATATTGGAAACCTCGACCCCGCCATCTGGAAATCATTATGCGGCGCACCGTGTAGGCAGGACTACCTCCGATCATCCGAGGAGGAGGAGGACGAGGAGGAGGGGGCAACAGAGGACAGAGGAGAACCGGCTTGAGGCAGGAGACATGAAAGGTGGGGTGTACTCGAAGCGTTGCCAGCAATTTGAGTCAGACCACAACAGGGTTAATGATTCTCTCCACCACAAACGGACCAATGAACCTTGGTGACAGTTTCCTCGACTCAGTCCGTAGAGGAAGATCCCGTGTAGCCAACCAAACCTTATCTCCGATGGTATAAGCGGGAGCAGGAATACAGCGACGATTCGCCTGGATCTGATACCGGTCAGAAACTCTAAGGAGGACCTTCCTGGCCCGATGCCAGGTCCGGTGGCAACGACGAATGTGGGCCTGGACAGAAGGAACCGAAAGATCCCTCTCCTGAGAAGGAAACAAGGGAGGTTGGTATCCGTACAGGCATTGGAAGGGGGACATCCCAGTGGCAGATGAAGGAAGGGTATTATGGGCATACTCGACCCAGGGTAATTGAGATGACCAAGAGGTGGGATCAGAGGAGACAAGACAACTCAGCGTGGACTCCATCTTCTGGTTGGCTCTCTCCGCCTGACCATTAGATTGTGGGTGAAATCCAGAAGTGAGACTGACTGTAGCTCCAATGGCCAAACAGAAGGATCTCCAGACAGCAGAGGTAAACTGAGGACCACGGTCAGAAACAATGTCACTGGGCAATCCGTGGACCCTGAAAACCTCCCTAACCAGGATCTCGGACGTCTCCGTGGCAGATGGAAGCTTAGAGAGAGGGACAAAATGAGCAAACTTGCTGAATCTGTCCACAATGGTCAGAATGACCGTGTTCCCAACAGAAGGGGGCAATCCCGTGACAAAATCCAGGGCCAGATGCGACCAAGGTCGCCGAGGAATAGGTAGGGGGTGAAGAAGCCCAGAGCTGGGCCGATTGGTACTTTTGTTCTGAGCACAAACAGGACATGCGGCAACAAACCTCCGGGTATCTTCTCCCATGGCAGGCCACCAAAGTCATCTGCGCAGTAGCGCCATAGTCCGAGCAACGCCAGGGTGACAAGCTATCTTTCTGGCGTGGGACCACTGAAGAACAGCAGAACGGACCGACTCAGGCACGAACAACTGACCGGGTGGACCGTTACCGGGGCCGGGCTGCGTCCGAAGGGCCACCACCACCTCCTCCTCAATCCTCCATGTAACGGCTCCCACGACAAGGTTCTGGGGAAGAATCGTCTCAGTCTTGGCCCCACTCTCATCTGTCTTGGAGAACATCCGGGACAAGGTGTCCGCTTTGCCGTTCTTCGACCCAGGTCGGAACGTCAGGGAAAAATTGAAGCGTCCAAAAAACAAAGCCCACCTGGCCTGACGGGAGTTGGGATGTTTAGCCGATTGCTCGTAAGCCAGATTCTTGTGGTCAGTCCAGACCACAAACGGTTGCTCCGCTCCCTCCAACCAGTGACGCCACTCCTCCAAGGCAAACTTCACAGCGAGAAGCTCCCGGTTACCCACATCGTAGTTTCTCTCAGCTGGTGAAAGACGACAAGAGTAGAAGGCGCAGGGATGGAGTTTACCGTTAGTGGAGCTACACTGGGACAGGATGGCGCCCACCCCCACATCAGACGCGTCCACCTCAACAACAAACTGACGGGAAGTGTCAGGTTGAGAGAGAATCGGCGCGTTGGTGAATCGGATCTTCAAGTTCAGAAATGCTCTGTCTGCCTCAGGAGTCCAACAGAAAATTCTGGTGCAAGACGTCAGAGCAGTTAAAGGGGCGGCCAACCTGCTGTAATCACGGATAAACCTCTGATAGAAGTTCGCAAATCCCAGGAATCTCTGGAGCTGCAATCTCGTACCGAGCCGGGCCCAATCCCGAACCGCACGAACCTTCTCTTGGTCCATCTTGATCTCACCCCTGGAGATGATGTACCCAAGGAAGGATGTAGTGTGGGCGTGAAAATCACACTTCTCTGCCTTCACAAACAGACGGTTCTCCAATAACTGCTGCAGGACCTGCTTAACATGCTGGATGTGGCTGGAAAGCTCCTTGGAGAAAATCAGGATGTCATCCAGGTAAACGAACACAAACAGACCGATCATATCCCTCAGCACGTCATTCACCAAACTTTGGAACACTGCTGGAGCGTTAGAAAGTCCAAACGGCATCACCTGGTACTCGAAATGTCCCATAGGTGTATTGAATCCAGTCAACCACTCGTCCCCCTCTTTGATACGAACCAGATGATACGCATTGCGTAGATCAAGCTTCGTAAACACAGTAGCACCCTGTAAAGAATCGAAAGCGGAGCTCATCAAGGGCAAGGGGTACTTGTTCTTGACCGTAATATCATTCAACCCCCGATAATCAATACACAGTCGAAGAGAGCCATCCTTCTTACTCACAAAAAAAATCCAGCTCCCAGGGGTGATGACGAGGGATGAATGAGACCTGCAGCAAGAGACTCCTTTATGTAGGTCTCCAGGGCTTCCCGCTCAAGTCGAGAAATACTGTATAACCGTCCCTTGGGAAAGGCAGCTCCAGGGAACAGCTTAATTGTACAATCATAAGGTCGGTGGGGAGGAAGTGACTGAGCTTTCTGCTTACTGAACACCTCACCCAACTCGTGATATGTTTCAGGAACCAGGGACAAATCAGGAGGAGCAGACTCACTGACCCGACTGGGGACAGCATGAGAACAGGCAGTCCTGAGACAGTTAGCATGGCACTCAATGCTCCAACTAGTTACCTTACCAGTCACCCAATCGAACGAAGGATTGTGTTCTCTTAGCCAGGGGTATCCAAGAACCAGAGGAACATGGGGGGAAGGCAAAATGAAAAAAGAAATAACCTCTGAATGATTCCCCGACAACAACATCTTAACCGGTTCAGTCCTCATAGTGATCCGTGCCAGACTACTGCTGTTCAGAGTGGTTGCTTCAATGGCTTCCGGTAATTGCTCCTCGGAAAGCCCCAGCTGTTCCACTAAGTCGGCATCAATGAAGCTGTCATCGGCACCTGAATCGATGAAAACGTTAATCGCTAAACTCTGATTCTTATTTATGAGGGTAGCAGGAAAACGAGGTCTGACAGGACTCTTGAGAGGTTGAAACTGGCTCGCTAACAAACCTCCCAAACTTAACGAGCCGAGCAGTTTAACGGGCGCTGAGGACAAACGGAGATGTAATGTCCCAAGCTACCGCAGTAGAGGCAGCTGTTGGTCTCACGTCTACGTTGGCGCTCGTCCTTAGTTAACCCGTGCCGCCCCGCTTGCATAGGTTCAGGATCTGGCGGCAGGACTCCTCCGCTAATCCCGTGTGAGGGAAAATGATCAACCCGTTCTGGTCCACTTCCTGACCCGAATGGTAACCGAGTCTCAGATTGATTAGATGGACCCCACTGCTTCTCCCTCCTTCTCTCCCGGACTCTATTATCTAGGTCACTAGGCTCTGGATAGGAGATCAGCTCGTCCTTGAGTTGCTCCGACAACCCCTGGTAAAAAAAGGCTTGTAGTGATTCCTCATTCCAACCACTCTCCACAGCCAAAGTCCTGAATTCTATCACAAAGTCTGCCACACTGCGAGCTCCTTGGCGAAGAGAGAACAAACGTTTAGCTGCGTCCTTACCTCGGACTGGATGGTCAAAAAGCTTTCTCATCTCTGCCGTGAAACCTTGGTATGACGTCATGCATGTGTCCCGTCGTTCCCAAACAGCTGAAGCCCATTCCAGAGCTTTTCCACGCAGCAGTTCAATAACAAAGGCTATCCTAGCCTTGTCAGTGGCATAAGAATGGGGCTGCAGATCAAACACTAACCCACACTGCATAAGAAACTAACGGCATCTTCCCAAATCCCCTTCATATTTATCAGGCGTCGGTACCTTGGGTTCACGGAAGGAAACCGCACCAGACACGGCAGGTGAGATGGGTGAAACAGGTGGTGAATGAATCGCCGGCAAACTGAGCTGATCCTGGATTTGTGTCAAGCTAGCAGATAAGTTCTGGATTGAACCCGCTCCTGTAGCGCCGTCTTGTGTTGTCCCAATATCTTCCCCTGCTGGGTAATGGCATGGCAAACGGAGTCCAGGTCCGCTGGGTTCATCCTTGGCCGGATCGTTCTGTCACGTTCTTTCAAAATTGAACCCAGAAGCAGACCAGGACAAGGAGAGTAGGAAGAAGGTGAGTATTTATTTACAAGTGAATATGAATGGGTAGATATATCCAGGTGGCGTAGCGGGCAGCGGTGGTGAGTTGATGGGAGTAAATAGGTGGATCCAATGGGGTAGCGAAATTTTTCGACAACCAGGCGGGAATGGGGTAAATGATCCGGGTGAGTAACTGAAGACAGAACAAACGGAGGTAAGTTTAAGGCAAGCAATACGTAAAAAACAACAAAACAAATTCTATCTAACTTGAGGCTGATACTATGGCACGACATACTGTTCATGGCTAACGATCCGGCAGGGAATGGATGTCAGGTCAGAGCTTTTGAAGGGGAGAGGTGATGATCAGGACAGGTGTGCAGATTACTGATGGGATACAGGTGCGGGTGAACATCGATCTCCCAACAAGCTAATTCGCCCGGCAACCAGACAGGGTGCGTTCCAGGACACCGGAAACACACTCCAGGACAGAAACACAGGCAAACACAGACTCAGGAAGCGGGATTCGTGACAGAGAGTGTTGGAACATAACCAAGAAATTACAGTTAACAAAAGTGTATGCTTAATCCAGTATAAACTAATGTATAGAATTTATTACACGAGACTATATTCACAAATTCTACAGCACAACGGCAGAGTCATGTCCCGAGTGGCGCAGCGGTCTAAGGCACTGCATCTCAGTAATAGAGGCGTCATTACAGACCCTGGTTCGATTCCAGGCTGTATCACACTTCGATTCCAGGCTGTATCACAACCGGTCGTGATTGGGAGTCCCATAGGGCGGCACACAATTGGCCCAGTGTCGTCCAGGTTAGGGTTCGGACGGTGTAGGCTGTCATTGTAAATAAGAATTTCCCTAGTTAAATAAAAAGTCTAAAATAAGCAATGATTCTGTAATTCATGCCTTCTTGGAGTGCTATATAGTCCAAAAGTTATGGCCAGAGTTAGAAAGTTGGCTGTCAGAAATGTTGCAATTGAAATAATTTTTATCCGTCTATCTGCATATTTCAAGACATAGCATATGAAGTTGTGTGAGATACTCAATGGGTTGGACCATATTTTCCTAAAGTCAAATGATCCTCCATCGTTAAGACAGTGGAAGAATCAAATGCATTATTATTTAAATTTGGAAAACGTGTGGGCGACAGAGAAAAGCAGAATAGCGCAATTTGAGGCCATATGGCATAGAGTCTTACAAGCACTGGAAATAGATGCTGTGGGAACATGTGGGTCTGGGTAGGTGGGATGTCCTTGATGTTTGTGTGCGTCTGTCTGTTGTCTTTTGTCTGTATATGTTTATATTGAAAGAGAGTGATCCGGCTCTGGGTATTTTACTGGTTTGTGACTCACTGACACTGCCCCCAGTTAGACGGGAATAAAGCAGCCCAAGAGTTAACACACACAGTAACTTTATTTAAACACAGTGAGGAAGATGAACATGGGGATGTACATGGGATGAAAAGTGGGAGAAGTCGTGGAATGGTAGTGTGGTGCTGATAAGTCACCGGCAGGAAATATGTAACATATAAAGTGCATTCGGAAAGTATTCGGACCCCTTGAATTTTTCCACATTTTGTTACATTACAGCCTTGTTCTAAAATTTATTAAATAGATTTTTTTTTTATTCTTCAATCTACACCCCATAACTACAAAGCGAAAACAGGTTTTTAGAAATTTTAGCAAATGTATTAAAAATAAAAAACTGACAAAAAACTGACATTTTCATAAGTATTCAGACCCTTTACTCAGTACTTTGTTGAAGCACCTTTGGCAGCGTTTACAACCTCGAGTCTTCTTGGGTATGATGCTACAAGCTTGGCACACCTGTATTTGGGCAGTTTCTCCCATTCTTCTCTGGAGATCCTCTCAAGTTCTGTCAGGTTGGATGGGGAGCGTCACTGCACAGCTATTTTCAGGTCTCTCCAGAGATGCTTGATCGGGTTCAAATCCGCTCTCTGGCTGGGCCACTCGAGGACATTCAGAGACTTATCCCAAAGCCACTCCTGCTTTGTCTTGGCTGTGTGCTTAGGGTCGTTGTCCTGTTTGAAGGTGAACCTTGAACCTTTGCTCTGTTCATCTTTCATCTTTCTTCTTTCCTTTCCTTTCCTTGAGAGTCCTTTAGGTGCCTATTGGCAAACTCCAAGCGTGCTGTCCTGTGCCTTTTATTGATTAGTGGCTTCTACCTGGCCACTCTACCATAAAGGCCTGATTGGTGGAGTTCTGCAGAGATGGTTGTCCTTCTGCAAGTTTCTCCCATCTCCACAGAGGGACTCTGGAGCTCTGTTAGAATGACCAAAGGGTTCTTGGTCACCTCCATGACCAAGGCCCTTCTCCCCCGATTGCTCAGTTTGGCCGGCCGGCCAGCTCTAGGAAGTCTGGGTAGTTCAAAACTTCTTCAATTTAGGAATGATGGAGGCCACTGTGTTCTTGGGAAACTTCAATGCTGTAGAAATGTTTTGGTACCCTTCCCCAGATCTGTGCCTCGACAAAATCCTGTCTCTGAGCTCTACGGACAATTCCTTCGACCTTATGGCTTGGTTTTTGCTGGGCACCTTATATAGACAGGTGTGTGCCTTTTCCAAATGATGTCCAATCAATTGAATTTACCACAGGTGGACTCAAAGTTGTAAAAACATCTCAAGAATGATCAATGGAAACAGGATGAACCTGAGCGCAATTTCGAGTGTCAAAAAAACGTATATAAATAATGTATTTCTGTTTTTTATTTTTAATACATTTGCAAATATTCAAAACCTGGCCACAGGGAGTTTTTCCTAGCCAACATGCTTCTACACCTGCATTGCTTGCTGTTTGGGGTTTAAGGCTGAGTTTCTGTACAGCACTTTGAGATATCAGCTGATGTGCGAAGGGCTATATAAATACATTTGATTTGGCTTTATGGGATAATGTGTGTAGATTGATGAAACATTATTATAATATTTTTTTAAATTTGACCCCTTTTTCTCCCCAATTTCGTGGTATCCAATTGTTTAGTAGCTACTATCTTGTCTCATCACTACAACTCCCGTACGGGCTCAGAAGAGACGAAGGTTGAAAGTCATGCGTCCTCCGATACACAACCCAACCAAGCCGCACTGCTTCTTAACACAGCGCGCATCCAACCCGGAAGCCAGCCGCACCAATGTGTCAGAGAAAACACCGTGCACCTGGCAACCTTGATTAGCACGCACTGCGCCCGGCCTGCCACAGGAGTCGCTGGTGCGCGATGAGACAAGGATATGCCTACCGGCCAAACCCTCCCTAACCCGGACGATGCTAGGCCAATTGTGCGTCGCCCCACGGACCTCCCGGTCGCGACAGAGCCTGGGCGCGAACCCAGAGTCTCTGGTGGCACAGCTGGCGCTGCAGTACAGCGCCCTTAACCACTGCGCCACCCGGGAGGCCTGAGGAAACATTTTTATTTAATACATTTTAGTACAAGGCTGTAATGTAGCAAAATGTGGAATAAGTCAAGAGGTCTGAATACTTTCCGAATACACTGTATTGTTTGAAAAATAAAATCTTACAAAAATAGGAATGCTGCTCTGACATGTAGTCATCTGCCCGTACTGAAACACACTTGGAGCATGATACAGGACCTCCTCCCCCCTTGCGTGTCTTCTTGTTGGCTCAGGCTATCCTCAGTGTGTCTGTGTATTGTGTGTCTGTGTGAGTTGTGTGTGTATTATTACACTACCTTTTCATCTGCCTTTGATTGTTCTCCCTGGGCCACTCTGCCACCCTGTTCAATGAAAGTGTCCCCAGTAAGCCTGGTGTCTGTGATTAGTCCTAATACCCCACCAACTGCCTGGAAATGCTCTCAGTTAAGCTCCCTGCTCCACTCCTGCAGACATGGCCTTCTGCAGCCACCGCCTCCTGCAGACATACACACACTATCTGTTATCTCCCCAGTGTGAATAGAGAAGCATGTTCATGAGAGCAATGGATTCTTGCAGCTGTTAGTTTATGTACCAACCTATTAGACGAAAGGACTTCACTTGGGAGGTGTTGGCAGGAAGTGGCAGAGCGTTCTAATTGGTTCTCGGCTGGAGCTGTGAGCCACTGATTTGGATCTGCTGGCTCCTGAGGGTTGATCTAAATATGGCTCCCCGTCTAACACTTGGCCTTGTTCCTCGAGGTGATGAAGTTTTCAATGTGTTAAGGAAGGAATGATTGCATTGCTTCTTCTTAGCACATTCTGGTGTCTTGCTCTGCTCTGCTGTTTGCTCTGCTCACAACTAAGAACTCTCAGCTCTCCCATTGTAATTTAAATAAAGAGTTGTTTAAAGCCGTACATGGTTTTGACTTAGAGACCCTCAAATTCATAAATGTATTTTACCAAACAGGAAATTGTGTTATTTAAATGAGGTATTCCCCTATTTAAATGTGATGTCAATCTGACCTTTGTCTTGCATCTGCAGTGTCTAGAGAGGGCCATGAAGTTTGCCTTTGAGGAGTTCCATCTCTGGTACCAGCTAGCCCTGTCACTGATGGCTGCTGGGACGGTAAGTCTGACACCGTGACATCACTACTAGTGGTGCGCGGGTCAGCTGTTTGTTCACCCGTACCTGTCCGCAATTGCTAATAACCCATCTGCGACCTTCCCACTATATGTGATACATTTTAAATCTGAGGCCCTCAGTCAACCCGGACCCACTAATATAGAAAATGCACTGTAGGCTACAGTCAGAGACAGCTGAACTATTTTTGACAGGGTTTGCAGGATTATATTGGGCCTGATTTAGACACAGGATGTTTCTGCTTATAATTTGACATTTTAGTTGTTAGTCAACTTGTATATAATTAGATACATGCAGCTTCTCTTCTGTCAATATATGTTTCCCTAGAAGACTAAATAAACCCTGGTTCACCAGAATAATGTAATAGATCAATTGAGTCAATGCATAAATCTAGTTGACTTCGGTAAAGTTCTCTCTGCCATCTCTGCTTCTTTTGCGGAGCAAAGACGTTTAGGGACCGGGGAGAAAATGCAATATCTCAACAATCAAAAAACTGTAAATATTATCTGTGCAAAATTTCCAAATGTCATCAATTTGACTGGTTGTAAGGAAATCAAAAGCTGTAAAAACTACCCATCATGTTTCTGATAAGATTTCATTTTGGCTTGGATGCACATTTTATTTGGAAATACTATCAGCTTTTATGATGCTGATAAGAATAGCACCTCTACAGATGGCATCTAACTGTGCATTCGTATACTCTCAAGATGCTGAAATAAAGAAATAATGTTTCTCCACTCCTGTTCCTGAGTAAACATTTTGCCTACATTTGGTGTATAATTTTAATGCAAAAAATGCTTAATTCTGCAGGAGTTCATATTAAGGCTGTGAGAGGTTATAGATCTACAGTCAGTGTCCAGACTTCAGTTTCCATTTAACCCATCTGAACAGTAGGCTACAGTTTCCATTTAACCCATCTGAACAGTAGGCTACAGTTTCCATTTAACCCATCTGAACAGTAGGCTACAGTTTCCATTTAACCCACCTGAACAGTAGGCTACAGTTTCCATTTAACCCATCTGAACAGTAGGCTACAGTTTCCATTTAACCCATCTGAACAGTAGGCTACAGTTTCCATTTAACCCATCTGAACAGTAGGACACAGTTTCCATTTAACCAATCTGAACATTAGGCTACAGTTTCCATTTAACCCATCTGAACAGTAGGACACAGTTTCCATTTAACCCACCTGAACAGTAGGCTACAGTTTCCATTTAACCCATCTGAACAGTAGGCTACAGTTTCCATTTAGCCCATCTGAACAGTAGACTACAGTTTCCATTTAACCCATCTGAACAGTAGGATACAGTTTCCATTTAACCCATCTGAACAGTAGGCTACAGTTTCCATTTAACCCATCTGAACAGTAGGCTACAGTTTCCATTTAACCCACCTGAACAGTAGGCTACAGTTTCCATTTAACCCATCTGAACAGTAGGCTACAGTTTCCATTTAACCCATCTGAACATTAGGCTACAGTTTCCATTTAACCCATCTGAACAGTAGGACACAGTTTCCATTTAACCCATCTGAACAGTAGGCTACAGTTTCCATTTAACCCATCTGAACAGTAGGATACAGTTTCCATTTAACCCATCTGAACAGTAGGATACAGTTTCCATTTAACCCATCTGAACAGTAGGCTACAGTTTCCATTTAACCCATCTGAACAGTAGGATACAGTTTCCATTTAACCCATCTGAACAGTAGGATACAGTTTCCATTTAACCCATCTGAACAGTAGGATACAGTTTCCATTTAACCCATCTGAACATTAGGCTACAGTTTCCATTTAACCCATCTGAACAGTAGGATACAGTTTCCATTTAACCCATCTGAACAGTAGGCTACAGTTTCCATTTAACCCATCTGAACAGTAGGCTACAGTTTCCATTTAACCCATCTGAACAGTAGGCTACAGTTTCCATTTAACCCATCTGAACAGTAGGCTACAGTTTCCATTTAACCCATCTGAACAGTAGGCTACAGTTTCCATTTAACCCACCTGAACAGTAGGCTACAGTTTCCATTTAACCCATCTGAACAGTAGGCTACAGTTTCCATTTAACCCATCTGAACAGTAGGCTACAGTTTCCATTTAACCCATCTGAACAGTAGGCTATAGTTTCCATTTAACCCATCTGAACAGTAGGACACAGTTTCCATTTAACCCATCTGAACAGTAGGCTACAGTTTCCATTTAACCCATCTGAACAGTAGGCTACAGTTTCCATTTAACCCATCTGAACAGTAGGCTACAGTTTCCATTTAACCCATCTGAACAGTAGGCTACAGTTTCCATTTAACCCATCTGAACAGTAGGCTACAGTTTCCATTTAACCCATCTGAACAGTAGGATACAGTTTCCGTTTAACCCATCTGAACAGTAGGATACAGTTTCCATTTAACCCATCTGAACAGTAGGCTACAGTTTCCATTTAACCCATCTGAACAGTAGGATACAGTTTCCATTTACCCAATCTGAACAGTAGGCTACAGTTTCCATTTAACCCATCTGAACAGTAGGCTACAGTTTCCATTTAACCCATCTGAACAGTAGGCTACAGTTTCCATTTAACCCATCTGAACAGTAGGATACAGTTTCCATTTACCCAATCTGAACAGTAGGCTACAGTTTCCATTTAACCCATCTGAACAGTAGGCTACAGTTTCCATTTAACCCACCTGAACAGTAGGCTACAGTTTCCATTTAATCCATCTGAACAGTAGGCTACAGTTTCCATTTAACCCATCTGAACAGTAGGATACAGTTTCCATTTAACCCATCTGAACAGTAGACTACAGTTTCCATTTAACCCATCTGAACAGTAGGATACAGTTTCCATTTAACCCATCTGAACAGTAGGCTACAGTTTCCATTTAACCCATCTGAACAGTAGGCTACAGTTTCCATTTAACCCATCTGAACAGTAGGCTACAGTTTCCATTTAACCCACCTGAACAGTAGGCTACAGTTTCCATTTAGCCCATCTGAACAGTAGGCTACAGTTTCCATTTAACCCATCTGAACAGTAGGCTACAGTTTCCATTTAACCAATCTGAACAGTAGGCTACAGTTTCCATTTAACCCATCTGAACAGTAGGCTACAGTTTCCATTTAACCCATCTGAACAGTAGGCTACAGTTTCCATTTAACCCATCTGAACAGTAGGCTACAGTTTCCATTTAACCCATCTGAACAGTAGGCTACAGTTTCCATTTAACCCATCTGAACAGTAGGCTACAGTTTCCATTTAACCCATCTGAACAGTAGGATACAGTTTCCATTTAACCCATCTGAACAGTAGGCTACAGTTTCCATTTAACCCATCTGAACAGTAGACTACAGTTTCCATTTAACCCATCTGAACAGTAGGATACAGTTTCCATTTAACCCATCTGAACAGTAGGATACAGTTTCCATTTAACCCATCTGAACAGTAGGATACAGTTTCCATTTAACCCATCTGAACATTAGGCTACAGTTTCCATTTAACCCATCTGAACAGTAGGCTACAGTTTCCATTTAACCCATCTGAACATTAGGCTACAGTTTCCATTTAACCCATCTGAACAGTAGGATACAGTTTCCATTTAACCCATCTGAACAGTAGGCTACAGTTTCCATTTAACCCATCTGAACAGTAGGATACAGTTTCCATTTAACCCATCTGAACAGTAGGCTACAGTTTCCATTTAACCCATCTGAACATTAGGCTACAGTTTCCATTTAACCCATCTGAACAGTAGGATACAGTTTCCATTTAACCCATCTGAACAGTAGGATACAGTTTCCATTTAACCCATCTGAACATTAGGCTACAGTTTCCATTTAACCCATCTGAACAGTAGGCTACAGTTTCCATTTAACCCATCTGAACAGTAGGCTACAGTTTCCATTTAACCGATCTGAACAGTAGGCTACAGTTTCCATTTAACCCATCTGAACAGTAGGATACAGTTTCCATTTAACCCATCTGAACAGTAGGCTACAGTTTCCATTTAACCCATCTGAACATTAGGCTACAGTTTCCATTTAACCCATCTGAACAGTAGGATACAGTTTCCATTTAACCCATCTGAACAGTAGGCTACAGTTTCCATTTAACCCATCTGAACAGTAGACTACAGTTTCCATTTAACCCATCTGAACAGTAGGATACAGTTTCCATTTAACCCATCTGAACAGTAGGATACAGTTTCCATTTAACCCATCTGAACAGTAGGATACAGTTTCCATTTAACCCATCTGAACATTAGGCTACAGTTTCCATTTAACCCATCTGAACAGTAGGCTACAGTTTCCATTTAACCCATCTGAACATTAGGCTACAGTTTCCATTTAACCCATCTGAACAGTAGGATACAGTTTCCATTTAACCCATCTGAACAGTAGGCTACAGTTTCCATTTAACCCATCTGAACAGTAGGATACAGTTTCCATTTAACCCATCTGAACAGTAGGCTACAGTTTCCATTTAACCCATCTGAACATTAGGCTACAGTTTCCATTTAACCCATCTGAACAGTAGGATACAGTTTCCATTTAACCCATCTGAACAGTAGGATACAGTTTCCATTTAACCCATCTGAACATTAGGCTACAGTTTCCATTTAACCCATCTGAACAGTAGGCTACAGTTTCCATTTAACCCATCTGAACAGTAGGCTACAGTTTCCATTTAACCGATCTGAACAGTAGGCTACAGTTTCCATTTAACCCATCTGAACAGTAGGATACAGTTTCCATTTAACCCATCTGAACAGTAGGCTACAGTTTCCATTTAACCCATCTGAACAGTAGGCTACAGTTTCCATTTAACCCACCTGAACAGTAGGCTACAGTTTCCATTTAACCCATCTGAACAGAAGGATACAGTTTCCTTGCAGTGCCATAGGCCGATTTAATGTCCCTGTCTTGTGACTGTCGAATTTGAATAGCACCTTACAATCATCACACATAATAGCTGGCACTGCCATCATCCTCTTTTTACCACTTCACCAAATCTTTCCCAAACATGACTTTTCTGGCCCTCCCTTTTTTTATTTTCAACTCTCCATTTTACAGCTTTTCTCTTATTGAATTAAACTCTGACATTGTCCTTTTTGCTTCCATGGATCGACGTTAACTTTTTCTGCTCATTCCCAAAAGCAGCTGGTGATTGGCATGTAGGTTACTTGGCGTGTGAACAGTTAGGTCCTAAAGTTTAGACTTATGCACTAATGCCAGATAGCCTAAAATAATGAAAGAAAAACCTCAATGGTGCCTATAGATATAAACTGCACAAGAATGAAACATTATGGATTTTTTAAGTTGTTGTTTTCTCTTTAATAAACCCGCCAGCCACCCACCTGCCATTCATCCACACAATATTTCCTAACCCTAAACCTGCCCTCGTGGATATAACCGCTGTCAGCCTGCGCATCACTGATCACTACTGTGACATCATGCTTATTTTATCAATGTACACTATGTTACTTTGTGCTTCACCTAGTGTGTGTGTGTGTGTGTGTGTGTGTGTGTGTGTGTGTGTGTGTGTGTGTGTGTGTGTGTGTGTGTGTGTGTGTGTGTGTGTGTGTGTGTGTGTGTGTGTGTGTGTGTGTGTGTGTGTGCGCAGTCGGCCAGGGCGGTGAAGGTACTGAAGGAGTGTATGTGTCTGAAGCCAGATGACCCCACCATCCCCTTACTAGCTGTCAAGCTGTGCATTAGAACACTCCGTTGGGTGAGAATGGCAACAAGCCCTGCGATTGTCCCTCAGAGATCTCTGATATAAATCACTATATTATTTGTCCTTCATGATTCGTTGTCTGTACATTATAATATTCAACTAATCTTTCTTTCTCTCGCTCACTGTCTAGCTGGAGGAAGGGGAGTGTTTTGCTAAGATGGTGGTGGACATGGGGGAGAAGGCCTCAGAGTTCCGAGCTAAAGGTTACCTAGCCATCGGCCTGGTGTACAGCCTCAAGGCTACAGACGGTGAGGGACTGCTCCCACTTTCAGCCACAGAACTCGTACAGCATTGCACCTAGGGCCAGTGCTCTGTCTCAATTGCTTAAAAACAAGTCCTCTCCTCCTCCCTTTCATTTGCCCTGATTGGACAGGTAAAAACAATGGTGGAATCTCAGTAGGATAACTTTCACCTGCTCAGTTCTTTTAAATCCGAGTGAGGTAAGGAGAGGAAGGATTTTCAAGGATTTTTTGTGACATGACCAGGAAAAGCTCCTGGCTCGAGATTCTACCCTCTCTCTCTCGCCACGGTTATCATCCACACCCGGACACACTAACAGCAAATGCCTAACTCTGATGTATGACAGTCCTACTGTACATTGCTCTCCTCTCATTACCACATTCAGCTTATCTCCACTGGAACATATGGTGTAGACAAGCTGAATATTCATGACATAATGCACCATAATGTGAGTATCCTTCCCTCCCTTCTTCCTGAACATAATCACTCTCCTCTGGTTTCTCATTCTCTCCATCTCCTTTCTCTGCTCCCATCTGTTGTTCACTGTATTTCACTCGCTCTTTAATGCTTTCTCAATTTACAAGTGGCTCTCGCATATGCTTCTTCTCTCCTCTTTTTACTACTTTCTTTCCATTCATCTGGCCACTCTTTCTATTCTCATTTTATCCTTCATCTCTCATATCTCCTCTCCGTCTCCCACACTGCTCAATCCCCCTCAGGTTTCTCTCTCGCTCTGTCCCTCTCTCTCTCTCTCTCTCTCTCTCTCTCTCTCTCTTTCTCTCTCTCTCTCTCTCTCTAACCCTACAGCTTCCCTAGGGGGGATGCAGGAGGAGTATCAGAAAAAGGCCCTGGGTGCGTTCCAGAGGTCAGTGAGTTTTGTAAGAATTTAGCGATTCAGATGTCACTGTGTCTCCCCTATCCCTGTCTCTGTCTCTCCCCTGCCTCTGTGTCTCCCCCTGTCTCTGTCTCTCTCCTGCCTCTGTGTCTCCCTCTGTCTCTGTCTCTCCCCTGTCTCTGTTTCCCCTCTCCCTGTGTCTCCCCTATCCCTGTCTCTGTCTCTCCCCTGCCTCTGTGTCTCCCCCTGTCTCTGTCGTTCTCCTGTCTCTGTCTCTCCCCTGCCTCTGTGTCTCCCTCTGTCTCTGTCTCCCCCTGTCTCTGTTTCCCCTCTCCCTGTGTCTCCCCCGTCTCTGTGTCTCCCCTGACTTCTGTGTCTCTCCTGTCTTCTGTGTCTCCCGTCTCTGTGTGTTCCTGGGGCCCACCTGGCCCTGGCTCCCCTAATGGAGGCAGAATCATCCTCACTCTCTTGACACATTAACTATGCAGTGGTGTAAGAGAGTCCATTTAAGCCTCTGACACAGAGAGTGTTTGGGAAGAACCATGTAAGCCAACCTCTCTCTTAGATACTGTGTCTGTCAAGTGGTTATGAGCAAGACAGGGCTGGGCGAGGCTTGTTCAGTAGGGGATGGATGGATACCTCACTCGAGGTTTGTCCCCTGGTGGTCCCAGTGTAATAGGACCTGATACTCTTTAGGATAGTGGTTCAGAAAATCCCACTGAGCTCATTAATTTCTCTGCTTTATGATATGATACTACAAGCAAGCAGCATTCTCGGTAGCAGTCATGCAAGTAAAAAATAATAATATTTGAAGGACACTTTTCCTCCTCACTCATTTCTCCGCATCTCTCTGTTTCAGGGCCCAGAGCTTGTCCCCCACAGACCACCTGGCTGCCTTCTACCTGGCCCTGGAGCTGGCTGTGTCACGACAGGTAAGGTCAAGAAACACACACACACACACACACACACACACACACACACACACACACACACACACACACACACACACACACACACACACACACACACACACACACACACACACACACACACACAGTGGCTCAGAGAATCATGATGGGACTAATCTGTGTGTGAAAGCTGGTCACACAGCACTGATACTCTTCATAGATAAAGGTGTGTGTCGTCAGTGCTCTCTGTGGGTCTAACCCCAAGAAGTTATAGAAAATGGTTAAAGACCTGGAGAATAAACTCTCCTCCTCATAGCTGCACCTTAATATTGATGATGTGGTTGTTACTGATAAGGAGCACATGGCTGAGCTCTTTAATCACCACTTGATTAAGTCAGGATTCCTATTTGACTCAGCCATGCCTCCTTGCCCATCCAACATTTCCTCATCCCCCACGCCTTCTAATGCGACTATCCCTGATGCTCACAGACACTATTGTAAACTTTAGAGTGTTTCCTATCCAAATCTACCAATTATATGCATATCATATCTTCTGGGCCTGAGTAGAAGGCGGTTTAATTCGGGCACACTTTTCATCCAAAATTCCAAATGCTGCCCCCTACCCTAGAGAAGTTAAACGCTCTACAACAACGCTTTCTTAGTGTCCAACAAGCTTCCTCCAAAACAAAGGTCATGTGGTTTGGTAAGAAGAATTGCCCCTCTCCCCACAGGTGTGATTGCTACCTCTGAGGGTTTAGAGGTTGAGGTAGTCACCTCATACAAGTACTTGGGAGTATGGCTAGACGGTACACTGCCCTTCTCTCATCACATATCAAAGCTGCAGGCTACAGTTACATCTAGACTTGGTTTCCTCTATCGTAATCGCTCCTCTTTCACCCTAGCTGCCAAAGTAACCCTGATTCGGATGACCATCCGACCCATGCTAGATTACAGAAACGTAATTTATAGATTGGCAGGTAAGGGTGCTCTCGAGTGGCTGGATGTTTTTTACCAACCAATGCTCCACCAATGCTCCTTATAGGACACATCACTGCACTCTATACTCCTCTGTAAACTGGTCAGCTACAGTATATCACAAAAGTGAGTACACCCCTCACATTTTTGTAAATATTTGAGTATATCTTTTCATGTGAAAAAATGTATTTTTCACTGAAAAAATGACACTTTGCTAAAATGTAACGTAGTGAGTGTACAGCTTGTATAACAGTGTACATTTTCTGTCCCCTCAAAATAACTCAACACACAGCCATACATGTCTAAACCGCTGGCAACAAAAGTGAGTACACCCCTAAGTGAAAATGTCCAAATTGGGCCCAAAGTGTCATCATTTTCCAGCACTGCCTTAACCCTCTTGGGCATGGAGTTCACCAGAGCCCTCTTGCACTTCTCCATGACAACATCACAGAGCTGGTGGATGTTAGAGACCTTGCACTCCTCCGCCTTCCGTTTGAGGATGCCCCACAGATGCTCAATAGGGTTTAGGTCTGGAGACATGCTTGGCCAGTCCATCACCTTTACCAGTCCCCGAAGGAAGGGGATCATGCTCTGCTTCAGTATGTCACAGTACATGTTGGCATTCATGGTTCCCTCAATGAACTGTAGCTCCCACCACCATGCTTGACTGTAGACAAGACACACTTGTCTTTGTACTCCTCACCTGGTTGCCGCCACACACGCTTGACACCATCTGAACCAAATAAGTTTATATTGGTCTCATCAGACCACAGGACATGGTTCCAGTAATCCATGTTCTTAGTTTGCTTGTCTTCAGCAAACTGTTTGCGGGCTTTCTTGTGCATCATCTTTAGAAGAGGCTTCCTTCTGGGACGACAGCCATGCAGACCAATTTGATGCAGTGTACGGCGTATGGTCTGAGCACTCAACTTCTTTGGTCGACCATGGCGAGGCCTGTTCTGAGTGGAGCCTGTCCAGTTAAACCGCTGTATGGTCTTGGCCACCGTGCTGCAGCTCAGTTTCAGGGTCTTGGTCTTGGTCTTCTTATAGCCACGGCCATATTTATGTAGAGCAACAATTCTTTTTTTTCAGATCCTCAGAGAGTTCTTTGCCATGAGGTGCCATGTTGAACTTCTAGTGACCAGTCAGTATGAGGGAGTGTGAGAGCGATGACACCAAATTTAACACACCTGCTCCCCATTCACACCTGAGACCTTGTAACACTAACGAGTCACATGACACCGGGGAGGGAAAATGGCAAATTGGGCCCAATTTGGACATTTTCACTTAGGGGTGTACTCACTTTTGTTGCCAGCGGTTTAGACCTTAATGGCTGTGTGTTGAGTTATTTTGAGGGGACAGCAAATTTACAAGCTGTACTCTCACTACTTTACATTGTAGCAAAGTGTCATTTCTTCAGTGTTGTCACATGAAAAAATATACTCAACTGTTTACAGAAATGTGAGGGGTGTATTTACTTTTGTGATATACTGTATGTATAACTGTTGCAAGACCCACTGGTTGATGGTTATTTATAAAACCCTCTTAGGCCTCACTCCACCCTATCTGAGATATCTACTGCAGCCCTCATCCTCCACATTCAACGCCTGTTCTGCCAGTCACATCTCTGGGTCGCTCGTCTTTTCAATTCGCTGCAGCTAGTGACTGGAATGAGCTGCAACAAACAATCAAACTGGACAGTTTTATCTCAATCTCTTCATTCAAAGACTCATGGACACTCTTACTGACAGTTGTGGCTGCTTTGTGTTATGCATTGTTGTCTCTACCTTCTTGCCAATTGTGCTGTTGTCTGTACCCAAAAATGTTTGTACTATGTTTTGTGCTGCTACCATGGTGTTGTCATGTGTCGCTGTGTTGTCGTCTTAGGTCTCTCTTTTTGTAGTGTTGTGTCTCTTGTCGTGATGCGTGTTTTGTCCATTATATCATTTATTTTTTTAATCCCACCCACTGTCCCCGCAGGACGCCTTTTGCCTTTTGGTAGGCCGTTATTGTTAATAAGAATTTGTTCTTAACTGACTTGCCTAGTTAAATAAAGGTTAAATAAATAAATAAAACATTTTTTTAAACATTAGGAGTTAGCGGTGCTCATTATTCACACGGGTCACTCTAAGATCACCGCAAACCCTCTTTCTGTCTCTCTCTTTCTTTCACTCTGTCACCCTTTATATCTCTCCCCTCTCTCTGCCATACTGTATCTTCCTCTCCTCTCAACTCCAGTCTCTTCCCCCTATATTCCCCTTTCCTGTCTCTTTCTCCTCTTTTTTTCTTCCACTATAATCTCGCCTCCATCCTCCCATCCCAGAAACACAACAGTCATAAAAATAATAACACAAGGAATAAATACACAATGAGTAATGGTAGCTTGGCTATATACACACGGTACCAATACCAAGTCAATGTGCAGGGGTGCGAGGTAATTGAGGTAGATATATACATATACTGTAGGTAGGGATAAAGTGACTAGGCAACAGGATAGATGATGAACAGTAATAGCAGCGTATGTGATGAGTGAAACGAGTTAGTGTAAAAAGGGTCGATGCAGATAGTCCGGGTAGCTATTTGGTTGACTCTTTATCAGTCTTATGGCTTGGGTGTAGAAGCTGTTCAGGGTCCTGTTGGTTTCAGACTTGGTGCATTGGTACTGCTTGCCATGTGGTAGCAGAGATAACAGTCTATGACTTGGGTGGCTGGATTTTGACCATTTTTAGGGCCTTCCTCTGAAACTGCCAGGGATAGAGGTCCTGGATGGCAGGGATATCGGGCCCAGTGATGTACTGGGCCATAAGCACTACCCTCTGTATCGCTTTGCGGTCGGATGCCAAGCAGTTGCCATACCAAGTGGTGACTTATTCAGTCAAGATGCTAAGAGGGAGAGAGAGAGAGAGAGAGGGAGAGAGAGAGAGAGAGAGTCACCGCTCGGTATGGCAGCTGCTTGGCATCCGACCGCAAAGCGCTACAGAGGGTACCTTTATTGGCCAAATAATTACATAATAAAAGCACAAACCTTGTTTCATTTTTAGCTACCTAGAAAGTTAAAAACAAGCACCCTTCCTCGCCCACTGTACATAGAACCCTCTGACCACACCCCTACAAAATCCCCAAGAATATTCACCAGCCCACCATATACATGGTCCAGTGTCAGCTGAGCCCACACCAGCCCCACCATCACAGCTCTGGTGTCCGTACACCCTGCCCCCTGCTTCTCATGTTTACTGGTCTTCCACATTGCCATGTTTACCTGCCCCAATGGGTAGTTTACTAGGCTGTCCCATTGCCTGTTGGCTATACTATACCTAAGCCCTCCAATGTATAGGTCCAGGGTCAGCTCCAACCCCAGGCCTGTCCACCACCCACCCAGTACAGAAACAACCCTACCAGACTGGAACAACCCTACCAGTCTCCTAATCCCCACAGAACAGGTGCCCCCTCCCCACTAATGGATCAAGAGCCGACTCGTACCTGTTCGTAGCGATAGCCCCATGAATAATCCTCCACTGTAGCTCAGCAATACGTTTCTCTATGGGAGGCTTATACAGGGAGCGCCAACATCCTCTCAGAGAAGAGCCTGTCCCAACCCCCCCCCACCCCCACCTTGTTGCTCTCAGCCCATGCAGATGGTCTTTCTAAACCACCTTGACAGCCACCGTGTAGAGCCTTTTTGCTGGCTGTGCAACAGGACTCCAGCTCTGAAGTCTTGAATGATAGGATCATTTCCTCACCCTCCTGGTGTTCCTCTGCAGCGGCAGTAATGTTGAAAGGAGGCAGGTCAGTGTCGTTTGTGGTTAGACAGTCCAGTCTCTGCCTACTCCCCAGCAGCTCTCTGAACAAGCCCAGTAGTGCAGCACGGACCCCTTCCACCAGCTGCTGCAGAAGCCTGGTTGAATTTATGGAGGAAGCCACTACCCTCTGTAACCACTGCCGGAAGCTCAGTCACTATCACGCCCGCCCCTTAACTCCCTGCCACGGTAACCTCCGCTACATTAACAATAACATCCTCAACATTAACATCAACTGTATGGATGACAGAATCTGGCAATGCCGATGTTTGAGGTTGAGTCTGGACCAGGGGTGGAGGCCGGGCCTGCTCTCTCATTTGCGCTGGCAAATTTCCCTTAGCGTGTGCGCTCTAGCATCAGGTCACCATCGGGAATGAACGGTGGCACATTGGATATAGTAACCCTTGTAGCCGGGGAGAAAAGCGTTGTGATCAGCCGGTTGATAAGACTCTCCTCTTTCAGAAACACAACCACTGCTTTATTCATTCGCGAAGCAGTTGAAAATGTTTCATAGCCAACCTGTTATCCCACAGCGAGGAGAACATTCTCCACCGTCACCTTCGGCTCAGGCAGGGACGGCGTTTCCACGTGAGACGTCATCCCCACTCCCAGCGACTAACTCCCTGGCAATGAAGGCTATGTCACCACTAAAATAAATCTAAATCTTTCAGGGTAAAATATAAAGAAATTACCAATAAATGAACAGTAAATAATGTGAGAAGACACACATCAGGGAATGATGTAAAAAAAAAAGTTAAAAAAAATAATAATAATCTGAAGGAAATTGAATGTCAAGGGTGGATTTGTGACGTGAGGTTTGGAGGGGACAGGTAGGGGAGTGGAGAAGTAGAGGGGAGGGATGAGGAGAGGAGATGGAGGGTAGGGAGGAGGAGGAGAAATCAAATCAAATGTATTGATCACATACACGTGTTTAGCAGATGTTATTGCGGGTGGAGCGAAATGCTGGTGTTTCTCTCTAACAATGCAGTAATTTCTAACAGTTTCACAATAATATACACAAATCCAAAGAAAAGGAATTGAATTAAGAATATATAAATATTTGGATGAGCAATGTCAGAGCGGCATAGACTAAGATACAGTAAAATAGAATACAGTATATACTTATGAGATGAGTAATGTGAAATATGTAAACATTATTAAAGTGACCAGTGTTCCGTTATTAAAGTGGCCAGTGATTTCAAGTCTATATATACAGTTGAAGTCAGAAGTTTACATACACCTCAGCCAAATACATTTAAACTCAGTTTTTCACAATTTCTGACATTTAATCCTTGTAAAAAATTCCCTGTTTTAGGTCAGTTAGGATCACCACTTTATTTTAAGAGTGTGAAATGTCAGAATAATAGTAGAGAGAATGACTTATTTCAGCTTTTATTTCTTTCATCACATTCCCAGTGGTCAGAAGTTTACATACACTCAATTAGTATTTGGTAGCATTGCCTTTAAATTGTTTAACTTTGGTCAAACGTTTTGGGTAGCCTTCCACAAGCTTCCCACAATAAGTTGGGTGAATTTTGGCCCCTTACTTCTGACAGAGCTGGTGTAACGGAGTCAGGTTTGTAGACCTCCTTGCTCGCACACGCTTTTTCAGTTCTGCCCACAAATCTTCTATGGGATTGAGGTCAGGGCTTTGTGATGGCCACTCAAATACCTTGACTTTGTTGTCCTTAAGCCATTTTGCCACAACTTTGGAAGTATGCTTGTGGTCATTGTCCATTTGGAAGACCCATTTGCGACCAAACTTTAACTTCCTGACTGATGTCTTGAGATGTTGCTTCAATATATCCACATACTTTTCCTTCCTCATGAAGCCATCTATTTTGTGAAGTGCATCAGTCCCTCCTGCAGAAAAGCACCCCCACAACATGATGCTGCCACCCCCGTACTTCACGGTTGGAATGGTATTCTTCGGCTTGCAAGCCTCCCTCTTTTTCCTCAAAAGATAATGATGGTCATTATGGCCAAACAGTTATATTTTTGTTTCATCAGACCAAAGGACATTTCTCCAAAAAGTAAAATCTTTGTCCCCACGTGCAGTTGCAAACCGTAGTCTGGCTTTTTTATGGTGGTTTTGGAGCAGTGGCTTCTTCCTTGCTGAGCGGCCTTTCATGTTATGTCAATATAGGACTCGTTTTACTGTGAATATAGATACTTTTGTACCTGTTTCCTACAGAATCTTCACAAGGTCCTTTGCTGTTGTTCTGGGATTGATTTGCACTTTTCGCACCAAAGTACGTTCATTTCTAGGAGACAGAACGTGTCTCCTTTCTGAGTGGTATGACGGTTGTGTGGTCTCATGGTGTTTATACTTGCGTACTATTGTTTGTACAGATGAATGTGGTACCTTCAGGCGTTTGGAAATTGCTCCCAGGGATGAACCAGCCTTGTGGAGGTCTTCAATATTTTTCCGGGGTCTTGGCTGATTTCTTTTGATTTTCCCATGATGTCAAGCAAAGAGGCACTGAGTTTGAAGGTAGGCCTTGAAATACATCCACAGGTACACATCCAGTTGACTCAAATGATGTCAATTAGCCTATCAGAAGCTTCTAAAGCCAAGACATAATTTTCTGAAATTTTCGAAGCTGTTTAACAGCACAGTCAACTTAGTGTATGTAAACCTCTGACCCACTGGAATTGTGGTACAGTGAAATAATCTGTCTTTAAACAATTGTTGTCAAAATTACTTGTGTCATGCACAAAGTAGATTTCCTAACCGACTAGCCAAAACATTAGTTTGTTAACAAGAAATTAGTGGAGTGGTTGAAAAAGCTGAGTTTTAATGACTCCAACCTAAGTGTATGTAAACGTCCGACTTCAACTGTATAAAGTGCTACTGATGGCTATTTAACATTCCGATGGCCTTGAGATAGAAGCTGTTTTTCAGTCTCGGTTCCAGCTTTGATGCACCTGCATTGACCTCACCTTCTGGATGATAGCGGGGTGAACAGGCAATGGCGCGGGTGGTTGTTGTCCTTGATGATCTTTTTGGCCTTCCTGTGACATCGGGTGCTGTAGGTGTCCTAGAGGTTAGGTAGTTTTCCCCCGGTGATGCGTTGGGCAGACCACACCACCCTCTGGAGAGGGAGGTGAGGAGCATAGAGGAGAAGGAGAGGTGGGAGAAAAGTGAAGAGAAGGTTGAGGAGGAGAGGGATAGGAGAGCAGAGTGGAGAGAGAGGGATTGTGAATCATAAATTATATTCAATAACAACCATTGTAATATAAAACTCCCAGGTGACTCTTACTACCAAATACTGTCTCCGATGAGATTCATCTGCTGGACAGTATTGATACACATACTCACAACCATCCACACAAACACACACCACTAACATACGCTACAAAAGTATGTGGATACCTGCTATTCAAACATGTCATGGTCCCCCCTTTGCTGCTATAACAGCCTCCACTCTTATGGGAAGGCTTTCCACTAGATGTTGGAACATTACTGCGGGGACTTGCTTCCATTCAGCCACAAGCATTAGTGAGGTCGGGCACTGATGTCGGGCGATGAGGCCTGGCTCGCAGTTGGTGTTCCAATTCATCCCGAACGTGTTCGATGGGGTTGAGGTCAGGGCTCTGTGCGGGCCAGTCAAGTTCTTCCCCACCGATCTCGACAAACCATTTCTCTATGCACCTTGCTTTGTGCATGGGGGCTTTGCTGAAAAAAGGACATTTTATACACCTTACAGCAATGGGTGTGGCTGAAATTGCCAAATCCACTAATTTGAATGCTTTTGGCCATGTAGTGTATACCATTGATTTCTGGCAGCAGTAGACTACTGAAAAGGACCTGATATTGGTCATTACCTGGTATATTTAAGCAGGTGTTAACAACTAAGTTCTGTTTGATCATGTATCTACTCCATCAGAGATCTGATTGGCTGAGCTGGGAGAGACATTAGCATAGATATAATAACCCTGTTATATCTGTGATTGGTTGTCACAAGATAGGCATGTATGGGGGGAAAATCCATAAACACTGATGAGCAAGTACATGAGCTATTTGCCTTGAACCTATGTGAAGGGTAAAGGTTAGGGATTAGTGATTAAAATAAAATATTTGTTCTGAAAGGGCTTGCTACTGTAACATTGTAGCCAGATGTTAACAGGATAGTGGCGGACGGAAGACAGGGTGGTGCGGCAGGTACCACTTCTCATACGAATGCTGTTATTTTATCTAAACATCAGGTGTACGCCGACCCCAGCTAAGTAACTCGTGCAAAGAGTTAAAGCTCAATTATGTGTTTTATCTCCAGTACTCTGCCATGATTGTCAGTTATGTAGCTGCTCTACTGATAATCTCAGTGCGTCCTTGCTGGGATGACACAATCAGTCTACTACCGGAGAATATCAACACCAAACACATGGGTTCACCGTTCCACGGGAGTGGACAGTACACAGCGTACCATAATGTTCTGAATAATGGCCAAGTCTATCTCGCTCCCTATTCCACTGAACCACTTAGGCGTAATAAACACAAGTTCAACATTTATCGGGAACATTTAAACTACCTGTTCACTACCCTCCTGCTCTTCGGGGATGTGCAACTCAGTCCTGGGCCTAACATCACCGAGCCAGCCTCAACCCTGTGCCCAACATCACTGAGCCAGCCTCAACCCTGGGCCCAACATCACTGAGCCAGCGATACTCACCGGAGTGGAAAGCAGTAGAAGGCCTCGTCCACTGGTCGTCGCCGCTGTGTAGGTGGGTGAGTGCTATGGTCCCATGGTTTCTCTCGACTCACCCGGCTCCAGGATAGATTTTGACTCTTCAAACAAACCCAAGTCGCTATATGCAATCCCTGACTGCTTCTGGTACGCAAGCTGTTTTAATTAGTTCCCCGCATCCAGTGCAGGCGGGAGGGATTGTTATTTGCGCTACTGAACTGCCCCTAATCAAAACGGCCAGCCGTTAGAAAACACCAAAAATGTAACTTTTGTCAATGTGTCAATCACTCTCGAGTCGTCTGGGACCCACTAGCTAAGCCCAAGGGACTACTAGGGGGGCACTTGAACATTCATAATGTCATTCCAAAAAGTGATCAAATTCAACATCTACTCACTGACTCCAACCTTGACTTCCTCTGTCTCTCAGAGACATGGCTCCATAAAAACTCTCCATATGCTGCTTAGATTGTGCCTGACTACAATGTTTTCAGGAGAGACAGGATTGAAGGAAGAGGAGGGGATGTGATGATTTACATTAAAGAACATATCCGATGTAAACAAATTGAGTGGTCATGTGATAATGAACTAGAATGTATTGGCCTGAACATTACACTGTCTCCCTAAATGTCTTTTACCCTTATTGGAATGTATAGACCACCTTCCACCAAAAGTGTGTTTTTGATCAATTTAATAACACGCTTAGGGAATGTGATTTTGGGAAAGAGGTCATCTTAATGGGAGATTTTAATATTAATTATGAAGACAAGGCTTGTAGGAAAACCCTCAAATGGATTACTAATACTTTTGACCTTACACAGCTAGTTAAAGGGCCAACCAGGGTGACTTGTTGCTCTAAAACACAGATTGATTTGGTGTTCAGTAATAAACCAGAAAGAGTGACTAAATCATTCAATATGGTTACTGGGCTATCTGATCATAATCTGACACTTATAGTCAGAAAGCTGTCTAAGAGCAGGTTTAACCTCTCTACGGTTAGAAAGCCGGATCAACAAAGAATACCTAAGAGTGAATTCAACTATTTTGAAAAACGCAATTAAGGGAATTAACTGGAAGGACATCTTGTCCTATACAGACGTGGAAGCTGATAGTCAGGTTTTTCAGACTAAAGAGAATCCAGACTCCAATAAATGGTTTCCTAAAGAAAATCAATTTCAAACCTGGCCAAATGATCACTCTTCCTTGGCTAAATGGAGAAATCTGGAAATGGATGAAAGAACGAGATTATGCTCTAAAAGATCCAAATTAGAGCACGACAGACATAGATTTACCATGCTGAGGAATAAGGTGATGAAAGAAATCAGAAGTCAAACTTTTTTATTAACATAATTGGTGAAGTAAAGGGAAATTCTAAATTGATCCGGGAGAATCCAAAAAAGTTAACGGAAAGACCATAGTAACACTGCAAAAAGACTAGAAATCATGGTGAATAACAATCTAACACAGGATGCAGTCGAAATAGCAATAGCCTTCAATTCCTACTTTATTGACTCTGTCAGGGTACTGACACAGAACCCCTCCACTGGTTTCTTGGGCTCAGTGCTAGTAAATCACACTCAACCTGTCTTCATCATAAGGGAGGTTTCTGAGTCAAAGGTGAACAAGGTGATTAGCTCACTAAATAACTCTAAAGCCAAAGATGTGTTTGGGGTGGACTCTACCTTTCTTAAAAACTACAAAGAGTCACTAATTGGCCCCATTACTAAGGTCACCAACACATATATTGGTCTCTGGGTGTTTCCAAGAGTATGGAAGTCGGCCATAATAACGGCCATCTTTAAATCGTGCGACCCTGCTGACTTGAGTAACCACAGGCCCATTAGTATACTACCTGTGGTGTCAAAGGTTGTTGAAAAATGTGTAGCAGAACAACTGATTGCCCACCTCAACAACAGCCCCTTCACATTACACTCCATGCAGTTTGGCTTCAGAGCAAAACACTCCACAGAAACGGCCAACTGCTTTCTTCTGGAAAATGTGAAGTCCAAGATAGACAAAGGGGGCGTTGTTGGGGCTGTGTTTCTGGACCTAAGGAAGGATTTTGATACTGTTAACCATGCGATTCTCATCACAAAATTGTCCAAGTTCAACTTTTCCCCCGATGCCTTGATATGGATGAAATCATACCTTGAAGGCAGAACTCAGTGTGTTAGAGTGAGCAATGAGCTGTCGCCCACTCTTAGCTATGATGTGGGCGTGCCCCAAGGGTCAATACTGGGGCCCCTCCTGTTCAGCCTGAACATTAATGCCTTCTGTCTGTACTGGGTCTGAAGTTCAAATGCATGCACATGATTCAGTGATATATGTGCATGCAAAGAGCAAACAACAAGCTGCACAAGAACTCACTACTGTAATGGTCCAGGTTACAAAGTGGCTCAGTGACTCGTGTTTGCATCTCAATGTGAAAAAAAACTGTTTGCATGTTCTTCACAAAGAGGGCAACAGATGCTAGAGCCATATGTCTATGTGTCAGGGGAGAAGCTCCAGGTGGTATCTGATTTTAAGTACCTTGGCATCATACTTGATTCCAACCTCTCTTTTAAAAAGCAGGTGAAAAAGGTCATTCAGATTCAAATTCAACCTTGCTAATTTCCGATTAATACGAAAATTGTTTGACTACAGAGGTAGCTAAACTGTACTTCAAATCTATGATACTCCCCCACTTAACATACTGCTTGACTAGTTGGGCCCAAGCTTGCTGTACAACATTAAAACCTATTCAGTCTGTCTACAAACAGGCTCTCAAAGTGCTTGATAGGAAGCCCAATAGCCATCGTCTATTTTACATCCTCAGAAAGCATGAGCTTCTGAGTTGGGAAAATCTTGTGCAATACAGCGACGCATGTCTTGTATTCAAGATCCTAAATGGCCTGGCTCCCCCTCCACTCAGTATTTTTGTTAAACAGAAAACCCAGACATGTGGCAGCAGATCCACAAGGTCTGCAATGAGAGGTGACTGTATAGTTCCCTTAAGGAAAAGCACCTTTAGTAAATCCGCTTTCTCTGTGAGAGCTTCCCATGTCTAGAATAGACAGCCATCAGACGCACATAACTGCACCACATATCACACTTTCACAAAATGCATGAAGACATGGCCAAAGGTCAATCAGATTTGTGAACATGGTCCCAAGCTGTGTATTGCCGCTTTCCATGTTGTCTGTTGTCTGTAGCTTGTGAGGTGTGGAAACACTTGCTTTTATGAATTTTTTCTTGCTGCTTTTTGTTCTATTTTGCTCTGTCTGTATGCTACGTCTTGCTTGTCCTATGTTGCTGTCTGTATGCTATTTCTTGCTTGTCCTATGTTGCTCTGCGTGTGCTCACTGCTCAATGATCGTCTGTATTGTAATGGTTTTTAATAATCTGCCCAGGGACTGTGGTTGAAAATTAGCTGTCTGGCTGAAACCGGCACATTTACTGAAACGTTGATTAATGTGCACTGTCGCTGTAAAAATAAAATAAACTCAAACTCAGATGTGTTCAGATGTAATAAGGGTTAAGATTAGGGTCCTCTCCAGCATGGCCAGATATCAGCAACCCTTGCTGTGGATGTCTGGTGGGGATCTGACCCGTGCCCTCTGTGCTATAGATCCCGGAGGCGCTTGGGTACGTGCGTCAGGCTCTGCAGCTGCAGGGAGACGACGTGCACTCACTCCACCTGCTGGCGCTGCTGCTGTCGGCTCAGAAACACTACCACAACGCTCTCAACATCATCGAGATGGCCCTCAGCGAGTATCCTGGGAACTTCATGTTAGTCTGGAGTATGGCCGTTCTCCACAACAGACTCAATGTTATACCCTCTTATTTTGTATATATTAGGATCCTTATTAGCTGTTGCCAAGGCAACCCCTACTCTTCCTGGGGTCCAGGAACAAAACAACACATCACAAGAAAACAATAGTCTACATCGGGGGTATTCCACTATTCCACTCTTACCCCCTACGATGTCCGGAGCCTGCTGGTTTTCTGTTCTACCTGATTAATTGCACACACCTGGTGTCCCAGGTCTAAATCAGTCCCTGATTAGTGGAACTGGCTTAGATGTCCAATACATAACAGAAGACACTGTGTGCTATACACATGTACACTGCTCCACCATTGCAGATGTACAATATAACATTTACAATATTACAACAAAACAATATTACTGTGTGTGTGTGTCTCCACAGTGTTGTTTTATCTTATTCAACTCAATTTCTAATTCATTGTAATTTTCGAGTATTTGTTACAGATAGAAATCACAGTGCTAGCTATACAGAAGATATCTCTTCTCCTCCCCATCTCCTCTCCTCCAAATCTCCTCTCCTCCTCCCCATCTCCTCTCCTCCTTCCCATTTCCTTTCCTCCTCCCCATCTCCTCCCCTCCTCCCCATTTCTTCTCCTCCTCCCCATCTCCTCTTCTCTCCTCCTCTTCTCAATCGCCTCTCCTCCTCCCCATCTCCTCTCCTTCTCCCCATCTCCTCTCCTCCTCCCCATCTATTCTCCTCCCCTTCTCCTCTCCTTCCCCCATCTCCTCTCCTCCTCCCCATCCCCTCTCCTCCTTCCCATTTCCTCTCCTCCTCCCCATCTCCTCCCCTCCTCCCCATCTCTTCTCTTCCTCCCCATCTCCTCTCCTCCTCCCCATCTCCTCTCCTCCCAATCTCATTTGCCCCCTCCCAATCTCCTCTCCTCAGTCTCCTCTTCTCAATCTCCTCCTCATCATCTCCTCTTCTCAATCGCCTCTCCTCCTCCCCACCTCCTCTCCTCCTCCTCATTTCCTCTCCTCTTCTCAATCTCCTCCTCACCATCTCCTCTCCTCCTCCCCATCTCCTCTCCTCCTCCTCATCTCCTCTTCTCAATCGCCTCTCCTCCTCCCCATCTCCTCTCCTCCTCCCCATTTCCTCTCCTCTTCTCAATCTCCTCCTCCCATCTCCTCTCCTCTTCCCCGTCTCCTCTTTTCCTCCCCATTTCCTCTTCTCAATCTCCTCCTCACCATCTCTTCTGAATCGCCTCTCCTCCTCCCCATCTCCTCCCCTCCTCCCCATCTCCTCTCCTTGTCCCCATCTCCTCTCCTCCTCCCCATCTCCTCTCCTCCTCCTCACCTCCTCCCCATCTCTTCTCCTCCTCCCCATCTCCTCTCCTCCTCCCCATCTCCTCTCCTCCTTCCCATTTCCTCTCCTCCTCCCCATCTCCTCTTCTCAATTGCCTCTCCTCCTCCCCATCTCCTCATCCCCATCTCCTCTCCTCCCCATCTCCTCTCCCCCCAATCTCCTTTGCCCCCTCGCAATCTCCTCTCCTCAATCTCCTCTTCTCAATCTCGTCCTCACCATCTCCTCTTCTCAATCGCCTCTCCTCCTCCCCATTTCCTCTCCTCTTCTCAATCTCCTCCTCACCATCTCCTCTTCTGAATCGCCTCTACTCCTCCCATCCCCTCTCATCACCCCCATCTCCCTTCCTCCTCCCCATCTCCTCTCCCCCTCTCAATCTCCTCTCCTCCTCCCCCCCATCTCCTCTCCTCATCCCCATCTCCTTTTCCCATCTCCTCTCCTCCTCCCCATCTACTCTCCTCATCTCCTCTCCTCCTCCCTATCTCCTCTTCTCAATCTCCTCCTCCTTATCTCCTCTCCTCCTCTCCGGTGTCTGACACCTCTGTTTCCCTCTCACACCCCTGTCTCTGTGTAATCCTGAGATACTTAAAAAAAAATCCCTGCTCTGTTTGTTTACAGTGTTTTGAATTTCTCAATTTATAATAGATTTAGCCTGCTGTACCCTCAGGGCACCACAGTGTTGGCTGCTGTACCCTCAGGGCACCACAGTGTTGGCTGCTGTACCCTCAGAACACCACAGTGTTGGCTGCTGTGCCTCTCTCTCTGCCTTAGCCACTTACACAACATGAAAAAGAACACGTTTGTTTTTCACAAGCTTGATTGAGCTTCAGCTCTCCCTGTGGGAGAGTGGTGTGTGTGTGTGTGTGTGTGTGTGTGTGTGTGTGTGTGTGTGTGTGTGTGTGTGTGTGTGTGTGTGTGTGTGTGTGTGTGCGCGCGCATGCCTGTGTGTGTGCACTTGTAAAAACATGAGGCTGAGGGTGGATGCTGTGAATATGTGTGTAAAAAGAGTGTACTGTTATTATTTGTGTGATAATATTGCAAAGAAGATTCAAGACATGTGGTTTGTTGCACATTCATACATATAGTACATCCATAACACACACACAGTAGCTGGTACTGTATATTGGGATGAGGAAGAGATGAAAGGTGATGGTAATGTGATGTTTGAATGGGCATTACTTATACTGAACAAAAATATAAATGCAACATGTAAAGTGTTGGTCTCATGTTTCATGAGCTGAAATAAAAGATCCCAGCAATTTTCCATTGGCACAAAAATGTTATTTCTCAAATGTTGTGCATACATTTGTTTACAGTGGCTTGCGCAAGTATTCACCCCCCTTGGCATTTTTCCTATTTCGTTGCCTTACAACCTGTAATTAAATAGATTTGGGGGGGGTGTAACATTTGATTTACACAACATGCTTGCCACTTTGAAGATGGTAAATATTTTTTCCTGTGAAACAAACAAGAAATAAGACAAAAAAGCAGAAAATTTGAGCTTGCATAACTATTCACCCCCCAAAAAATCAATACTTTGTAGAGCCACCTTTCTCAGCAATTACAGCTGCGAGTATGGGATATGTCTCTATAAGCTTGCCCATTCTTCAAGGCAAAACTGCTCCAGCTCCTTTAAGTTCGGTGGGTTCTGCTTGTGTAAAGCAATCTTTAAGTCATAACACAGGTTCCATGGCTTTTTAAGATGCTTTAAAGAATCCACTGAAGCTATACTGTACATAAAGAATCACAGGCCTGAGATCAGAGGACTGTATAGTCATGGCCAAAAGTTTTGAGAATGACATAAATATGAATTTTCACAAAGTCTGCTGCCTCAGTTTGTATGATGGAAAATTGCATTTACTCCAGAATGTCATGACGAGTGATCAGATGAATTACAATTAATTGCAAAGTCACTCTTTGCCATGCAAATGAACTGAATCCCCCAAAAACATTTCCACTGCATCCACAAAAGGACCAGCTGACATCATGTCAGTGATTCTCTCGTTAACATAGGTGTGAGTGTTGACGAGGACAATGCTGGAGATCACTCTGTCATGCTGATTGAGTTCAAATAACAGACTGGAAGCTTCAAAAGGAGGGTGGTGCTTGGAATCATTGTTCTTCCTCTGTCAACCATGGTTACCTGCAAGGAAACACGTGCCGTCATCATTGCTTTGCACAAAAAGGCTTCACAGGCAAGGATATTGCTGCCAGTAAGATTGCAACAAAATCAACCATTTATCGGATCATCAAGAAATTCAAGGAGAGCGGTTCAATTGTTGTGAAGAAGGCTTCAGGGCGCCCAAGACAGTCCAGCAAGTGCCAGGACCGTCTCCTGAAGTTGATTGAGCTGCGGGATCGGGGCACCACCAGTACAGAGCTTGCTCAGGAATGGCAGCAGGCAGGTGTGAGTGCATCTGCATGCACAGTGAGGCGAAAACTTTTGGAGGATGGCCTGGTGTCAAGAAGGGCAGCATAGAAGCCACTTATCTCCAGGAAAAACACGAGGGACAGACTGATATTCTGCAAAAGGTACAGAGATTGGACTGCTGAGGACTGGGGTAAAGTCATTTTCTCTGATTAATCCCCTTTCAGATTGTTTGAGGCTCCGGAAAAAAGCTTGTCCGTAGAAGACAAGGTTAGCGCTACCATCAGTCCTGTGTCATGCCAACAGTAAAGCCTCCTGAGACCATTCATGTGAGGGGTTGCTTCTCAGCGAAGGGAGTGGGCTCACTCACAATTTTGCCTAAGAACACAGCCATGAATAAAGAATGGTACCAACACATCCTCCGAGAGCAACTTCTCCCAACCATCCAGGAACAGTTTGGGGACGAACAATGCCCTTTCCAGCATGATAGACCACCTTGCCATAAGGCAAAAGTGATAACTAAGTGGCTTGGGGAACAAAACATCAATATTTTGGGTCCATGGCCAGGAAACTCCTCAGACCTTAATCCCATTGAGAACTTGTGGTCAATCCTCAAGAGGCGGGTGGACAAACAAAACCCCACAAATTCTGACAAACTCCAAGCATTGATTATGCAAGAATGCCATCAGTTAGGATGTGGCCCAGAAGTTAATTGACAGCATGCCAGGGCGGATTGCAGAGGTCTTGAAAAAGAAGGGTCAAAACTGCAAATATTGACTCTTTGCATCAACTTCATGTAATTGTCAATATAATCCTTTGACACTTATGAAATGCTTGTAATTATACTTCAGTATTCCATAGTAACATCTGACAAAAATATCTAAAGACACAGAAGCAGCTAACTTTGTGGAAATTAATATTTGTGCCATTCTCAAAACTTTTGGCCACGACTGTAAATAACTTTGTGATTACTGTTGATGTAAAAAGGTCTTTATAAATACACTTGCATTGATTGATGGATTTTTTGAGCTAAATGACATAAGTATTACATGAGTATTACATAACACAACTCACTTCCTTACTGTTGCTGAATCCCATCTAGACATAACCCTGGTTCCTCCAGTGGCTCCCTGTATGCATCCCAAATGGCACCCTATTCCCTATTTAATGCACTACACACCCCTATGGGCTCCTGTCATACAAAATGGATAGAGTGCCATTTGGAACGCAGCCTGTCTGCAGCTAATAACAACAATGCTGCGGAGAGAGAGTCAGAGTGTGGACAGAACAGTCCCTCACACCATGTCAGCCTCTCGTTAAACTAGAGAATGTTATTCCACTGAGACCAACAGCCAAAGCACCAACACACACACGTACAGCATGAGACTAGACCTGGTCCAGGGCTACTGTAGCCTTATTCCTATACTGCATAATCTGTCTGCAATGTATACAGGATGCAGGAGCAGCTCATTATAGAACGTGAGATAGCATTTACTTCAGACAAAACCTACAGGAGGGGAAATATTCCGGTAGATGAAGCATTGGCGTGTTAAAGTTGGTCCGGAGCTCATTTTTATGGCGGTTGGTGTGTCTCGTGTTTTGAGCGATACTGCCTCAGCGTGCGTAGCACCTTCCCGTCTGTGCAGGTCAAATATACCGGCCAGATCAAACAACAGAAAAGAACTGAACTCTATAATCTTGTTTCTCTCATGGCTCTGATTTCCTGGATATGACTGATTTGAGGAGAAAGACGCAGTAGGTCCTGCCTGGATCCAATAATCCACACAGTGCACCAGACCAATGCATCATAATGTTTCATTGTCACAGTGACATTTGACTAGGGATCTCTCCATCTCTGTGACTATCAATCTACACACAATACCCTATATTGACAAAGCGAAAACACGTTTTAGACATTTTTGCAAATGGTATTAAAAAAACAAAAAACAGAAATACCTTATTTACATAAGTATTCAGACCCTTTGCTATGACACTCGAAATTGAGCTCAGGTGCATCCTGTTTCCATTGATCATCCTTGAGATGTTTCTGCAACTTGATTGGTCATGGTAAATGATTGGAAATGGTAAATGGTGAATTCAATTGATTGGACATGATTTGGAAAGGCACACACCTGTCTATATAAGGTCCCACATTTGATAGTGCATGTCAGAGCAAAAACCAAGCCATGAGGTCGAAGGAATTGTCCATAGAGCTCCGAGACAGGATTGTGTCGAGGCACAGATCTGGGGAAGGGTACCAAAATATTTCTGCAGCGTTGAAGTTTCCCAAGATCACAGTGGCCTCCATCATTCTTAAATTGAAGAAGACCAAGACTCTTCCTAGATCTGGCCGCCCCGAAAAACTGAGCAATTGTTGGAGAAGGGCCTTAGTCAGGGAGGTGACCAAGAACCTGATGGTCACTCTGACAGTGCTTCAGAGTTCCTCTGTGGAGATGGGAGAACCTTCCAAGAAGGACAACCATCTCTGTGGAACCACCAATCAGGCCTTTATGGTAGAGTAGTCAGATGGAAGCCACATCTCAGTAAAAGGCACATGACAGCCCGCTTAGAGTTTGCCAAAAGACACCGAATGGACTCTGACTCTGAGAAACAAAATTCTCAGGTCTGATGAAACTAAGATTGAACTCTTTGGCCTGTATACCAAGCGTCCCGTCTGGAGGAAACCTGGCACCATCCCTATGGGAAAGCATGGTGGCGGCAGCATCATACTGTGGGGATGGTTTTTTTCCAGCAGCAGGGACTGGGAGACTAGTCAGGATCGAGGCAAAGATGAACGGAGAAAAGTACAGAGAGATCCTTAATGAAAACCTGCTCCAGAGCACTCAGACTGGGGCAAAGGTTCAACTTCCAACAGGACAACGACCCTAAGCACACAGCCAAGACAACTCAGGAGTGGCTTCAGGACAAGTCTCTGAATGTCCTTGAGTGGCCCAGCCTGAGCCCGGATATGAAACCGTTCAAGCATCTCTGGAGAGACCTGGAAATAACTGTGTAGCGACACTCCCCATCCAACGTGGCAGAGCTTGTGAGGATCTGCAGAGAAGAATGGGGGAAACTCGCCAAATACAGGTGTGCCAGGCTTGTAGTGTCAAACCCAAGAAGACTCGATGCTGTAATCACTGCCAAAGGTCCTTCAACAAAGTGTTGAGTAAAGGGTCTGAATACTAATGTAAATGTGATAAATGTAATTTCTAAAAAAACATTTTTGAATTATGGGGTATTATGTGTAGATCGATGAGGGGAGGGGGAAACTATTTAATCCATTTCAGAATAAGGCTGTAACGTAACAAAATGTGGAAACAGTCAAGGGGTCTGAATACTTTCCGAATGTGTTTTGTGTGGTGGTGTGCCTAACCCACCTCCTAAGCTTGGAGCACTGCTCTTGGTTTCATCACCCATAACATGCAGTAAGCGTGGCTCTACCTTAGACACAAAAACACAGTTTTTAGTCTGAGCAGCTGTCATTCTAAGAGGATAGATGGGCAGAGAGGGGTTTTTAGGAAGCTTAGCTATCTAGTTGGTGTTTAACATCAATTCTGTCTGTCTGTGTGTCCTAGTGATTCGGGTCGAGGCAGCAGCCTGTTGGATAGAGCCATAGCAGACAGATGGACACTAAATGCCATGATGCTGCCTGACTTCAGTGTCCCAGAGACAGGTAGGTGTCACCTCACTACCAGTACCTCACAAGCATAGCTTTATACCAGTACCTTACAATTACATTTACATTTAAGTCATTTGGCAGACGCTCTTATCCAGAGCGACTTACAAATTGGTGAATTCACCTTATGACATCCAGTGGAACAGCCACTTTACAATAGTGCATCTAAATCATTTAAGGGGGGGGTGAGAAGGATTACTTTATCCTATCCTAGGTATTCCTTAAAGAGGTGGGGTTTCAGGTGTCTCCGGAATGTGGTGATTGACTCCGCTGTCCTGGCGTCGTGAGGGAGTTTGTTCCACCATTGGGGGGCCAGAGCAGCGAACAGTTTTGACTGGGCTGAGCGGGAACTGTACTTCCTCAGTGGTAGGGAGGCGAGCAGGCCAGAGGTGGATGAACGCAGTGTCCTTGTTTGGGTGTAGGGCCTGATCAGAGCCTGGAGGTACTGCGGTGCCGTTCCCCTCACAGCTCCGTAGGCAAGCACCATGGTCTTGTAGCGGATGCGAGCTTCAACTGGAAGCCAGTGGAGAGAGCGGAGGAGCGGGGTGACGTGAGAGAACTTGGGAAGGTTGAACACCAGACGGGCTGCGGCGTTCTGGATGAGTTGTAGGGGTTTAATGGCACAGGCAGGGAGCCCAGCCAACAGCGAGTTGCAGTAATCCAGACGGGAGATGACAAGTGCCTGGATTAGGACCTGCGCCGCTTCCTGTGTGAGGCAGGGTCGTACTCTGCGGATGTTGTAGAGCATGAACCTACAGGAACGGGCCACCGCCATGATGTTAGTTGAGAACGACAGGGTGTTGTCCAGGATCACGCCAAGGTTCTTAGCGCTCTGGGAAGAGGACACAATGGAGTTGTCAACCGTGATGGCGAGATCATGGAACGGGCAGTCCTTCCCCGGGAGGAAGAGCAGCTCCGTCTTGCTGAGGTTCAGCTTGAGGTGGTGATCCGTCATCCACACTGATATGTCTGCCAGACATGCAGAGATGCGATTCGCCACCTGGTCATCAGAAGGGGGAAAGGAGAAGATTAATTGTGTGTCGTCTGCATAGCAATGATAGGAGAGACCATGTGAGGTTATGACAGAGCCAAGTGACTTGGTGTATAGCGAGAATAGGAGAGGGCCTAGAACAGAGCCCTGGGGGACACCAGTGGTGAGAGCGCGTGGTGAGGAGACAGATTCTCGCCACGCCACCTGGTAAGAGCGACCTGTCAGGTAGGACGCAATCCAAGCGTGGGCCGCGCCGGAGATGCCCAACTCGGAGAGGGTGGAGAGGAGGATCTGATGGTTCACAGTATCGAAGGCAGCCGATAGGTCTAGAAGGATGAGAGCAGAGGAGAGAGAGTTAGCTTTAGCAGTGCGGAGCGCCTCTGTGATACAGAGAAGAGCAGTCTCAGTTGAATGACTAGTCTTGAAACCTGACTGATTTGGATCAAGAAGGTCATTCTGAGAGAGATAGCGGGAGAGCTGGCCAAGGACGGCACGTTCAAGAGTTTTGGAGAGAAAAGAAAGAAGGGATACTGGTCTGTAGTTGTTGACATCGGAGGGATCGAGTGTAGGTTTTTTCAGAAGGGGTGCAACTCTTGCTCTCTTGAAGACGGAAGGGACGTAGCCAGCGGTCAGGGATGAGTTGATGAGCGAGGTGAGGTAAGGGAGAAGGTCTCCGGAAATGGTCTGGAGAAGAGAGGAGGGGATAGGGTCAAGCGGGCAGGTTGTTGGGCGGCCGGCCGTCACAAGAAGCGAGATTTCATCTGGAGAGAGAGGGGAGAAAGAGGTCAGAGCACAGGGTAGGGCAGTGTGTGCAGAACCAGCGGTGTCGTTTGACTTAGCAAACGAGGATCGGATGTCGTCGACCTTCTTTTCAAAATGGTTGACGAAGTCATCTGCAGAGAAGGAGGAGGGGGGGAGGGGGAGGAGGGGGAGGAGGATTCAGGAGGGAGGAGAAGGTGGCAAAGAGCTTCCTAGGGTTAGAGGCAGATGCTTGGAATTTAGAGTGGTAGAAAGTGGCTTTAGCAGCAGAGACAGAGGAGGAAAATGTAGAGAGGAGGGAGTGAAAGGATGCCAGGTCCGCAGGGAGGCGAGTTTTCCTCCATTTCCGCTCGGCTGCCCGGAGCACTGTTCTGTGAGCTCGCAATGAGTCGTCGAGCCACGGAGCGGGAGGGGAGGACCGAGCCGGCCTGGAGGATAGGGGACATAGAAAGTCAAAGGATGCAGAAAGGGAAGAGAGGATGGTTGAGGAGGCAGAATCAGGAGATAGGTTGGAGAAGGTTTGAGCAGAGGGAAGAGATGATAGGATGGAAGAGGAGAGAGTAGCGGGGGAGAGAGAGCGAAGGTTGGGACGGCGCGATACCATCCGAGTAGGGGCAGTGTGGGAAGTGTTGGATGAGAGCGAGAGGGAAAAGGATACAAGGTAGTGGTCGGAGACTTGGAGGGGAGTTGCAATGAGGTTAGTGGAAGAACAGCATCTAGTAAAGATGAGGTCGAGCGTATTGCCTGCCTTGTGAGTAGGGGGGGAAGGTGAGAGGGTGAGGTCAAAAGAGGAGAGGAGTGGAAAGAAGGAGGCAGAGAGGAATGAGTCAAAGGTAGACGTGGGGAGGTTAAAGTCACCCAGGACTGTGAGAGGTGAGCCGTCTTCAGGAAAGGAGCTTATCAAGGCATCAAGCTCATTGATGAACTCTCCGAGGGAACCTGGAGGGCGATAAATGATAAGGATGTTAAGCTTGAAAGGGCTGGTAACTGTGACAGCATGGAATTCAAAGGAGGCGATAGACAGATGGGTAAGGGGAGAAAGAGAGAATGACCACTTGGGAGAGATGAGGATCCCGGTGCCACCACCCCGCTGACCAGAAGCTCTCGGGGTGTGCGAGAACACGTGGGCGGAAGAAGAGAGAGCAGTAGGAGTAGCAGTGTTATCTGTGGTGATCCATGTTTCCGTCAGTGCCAAGAAGTCGAGGGACTGGAGGGAGGCATAGGCTGAGATGAACTCTGCCTTGTTGGCCGCAGATCGGCAGTTCCAGAGGCTACCGGAGACCTGGAACTCCACGTGGGTCGTGCGCGCTGGGACCACCAGATTAGGGTGGCCGCGGCCACGCGGTGTGGAGCGTTTGTATGGTCTGTGCAGAGAGGAGAGAACAGGGATAGATAGACACATAGTTGACAGGCTACAGAAGAGGCTACGCTAATGCAAAGGAGATTGGAATGACAAGTGGACTACACGTCTCGAATGTTCAGAAAGTTAAGCTTACGTAGCAAGAATCTTATTGACTAAAATGATTGAAATGATACAGTACTGCTGGAGTAGGCTAGCTGGCAGTGGCTGCGTTGTTGACTTTGTAGGCTAGCTGGCAGTGGCTGCGTTGTTGACACTACACTAATCAAGTCGTTCCGTTGAGTGTAATAGTTTCTACAGTGCTGCTATTCGGGGCTAGCTGGCTAGCTAGCAGTGTTGATTACGTTACGTTACGTTAAAAGAACGACAATAGCTGGCTAGCTAACCTAGAAAATCGCTCTAGACTACACAATTGTCTTTGAAACAAAGACGGCTATGTAGCTAGCTAGCTACGATCAAACAAATCAAACCGTTGTACTGTAATGAAGTGAAATGAAAATGTGATACTACCTGTGGAGTGAAGCGGAATGTTGACCGGGTAGTTGAAGTTCTATTCGGTAGACGTTGGCTAGCTGTTGGCTAGCTAGCTAGCAGTATCTCCTATGTTAAGGACGACAAATAGCTGGCTAGCTAACCTCGGTAAATTAAGATAATCACTCTAAGTCTACACACTCTAAACTACACAATTATCTTGGATACGAAGACAGCAAAGACAACTATGTAGCTAGCTAACACTACACTAATCAAGTCGTTCAGTTGAGTGTAATAGTTTCTACAGTGCTGGTATTCGGTAGACGGTGGACGTTAGCTAGCTGCTGGGCAGATAGCAGTGTAGACTACGTTAGGACGACGAAATACGATAATTACGCAATTATCTTTGATACAAAGACGGCTATGTAGCTAGCTAAGAAGAAATTGCTAAGATTAGACAAATCAAACCGTTGTACTATAATGAAATGTAATGAAAAGTTATACTACCTGCGGACCGAAGTGTAGATGCGACCGCTCGCTCCAACCCGGAAGTCCACAATGATATACATGCAGGTAAGACTTAAAGCAAAACACTATCTTACCCCAGGCCATTTACCATGGTGGCTATCCTAGAAAAAGGGACATACATACAGGTTGAATTATAAAGCCTCAGTACCATGTCCAAGCCCCTATAGTCACAGTGTGTCCTATCCTGTCTCATGACTACTGTATCTTCAGCTACTCCTGTATCTCTCTCAACACAGTATCATACCGGTCTTTCTCTGTCACGATGGCTACAGGGTTCATGGCCAAACTGGAGTAATGAGGAAACTAGTCGTTGCTGTTAAGGGCTGAATCTCGAACCAACCACTCTGCCACTTAGCGATCCAAGCTAGCGAAGTCATTGATTGGCGATTCAGCCAAGGAATAACATTCTAGGCATACATACATACATATACTGAACAAAAATAGAAACCCAACATGCAACAATTTCAATGGTTTAACTGAGTTACAGATCAGCCAACTGAAATAAATTAAATTAGTCCCTAATCTATGGATTTCTCATGACTGGGCAGGGGCGCAGTCATGGGTGGTGGGTGGGTGGGCCCTTGGGTGGGTGGTTCCTTGGGTGGTTGGTCCGGATGTGGGGGTCTTGGGCTGGTGTGGTTACACATGGTCTGCGGTTGTGAGGCTGGTTGGATGTACTGCCAAATTCTCTAAACAACATTATGGTAGAGAAATTAACAGAAAATTCCCTGGCAACCACTCTAGTGGACATTCCTGCAGTCAGCATGCAATTGCACACTCCCTCAAAACTTGAGATGTCTGTGGCATTGTATTGTGTGACAAAACTGCACATTTTAGAGTGGCCTTTTGTTGTCACCAGCACAAGGTGCACCTGTGTAATGATGATGCGGTTTAATCAGCTTCTTGTAATGTCACACTTGTCAAGTGGATGGATTATCTTGACAAGGAGAAATGCTCACTAACAGGGATGTTAAGACATTTGTGCACAACATTTTAGAGTAATAAGCTTAAGAATGGCAAGAGTGTGCAAAGCTGTCATCAAGGCAAATGGTGGCTGCTTTGAAGAATCTTAAATATCAATATATTTTGATTTGTTTTACACTTTTTTGGTTAATGCATGATTCAATGTGTGTTATTTCATATTGTTGATGTCTTCAATATTATTCTACAATGTAGAAAATAGTAAAAAGAAAGAAAAACTCTTTAATGAGTAGGTGTGTCCAAACTTTTGACTGGTACTGTATTTCCCCTTCCGTTCCTGTCAGCAGTGCTAAGATCCACCCTGTATCCTGTCAAAGTATGAGCTTTCGTTTTAGACTTTCATTTTGTCATAATGAAGGTATTTTTTACTGCAGTGTTCAATGTCCAACAGTTTTTCTTTCCTACCACAATAAAGGTTTTTATATCTGTGTTACCCCATTCAGTATTATATTATGTCACTGATCAACTGAAAGGTTTCTCTAAGTTAGCTTTGCCATTTTTCTCTTCTTTCTGTGAGACGTTGCTAAGGGAACGACTACAGTTCTGTGTTTTCTATAGATCTGTGTCATTGCTTACTTTTCTGTTGTTTCTAGTCTCTGGCATTGGCTCCTTCTCGCTCTCGGGGTCTTCAGCTCTCTTTCACATCGGCCCCTCCCTCCTCCACTCCTCCACAACCCAAGGCCGACCTCCCTCTGCATCCTCCGAAGCCGGCTTGCGGCTATCATGCTTTCTGTGACCACAGCCTTCAACGACAGTCCAACAATAGTAATGCACCTCTGCACCGCCCGCCACCATGTGCGGCCAATGGCATGGTTTGGTGTGCATGACTCACAGCCCAATCACAGCAATGCTTGCTGAGTGTGCATTTTTAACTCACTGGAATTGTGGCCAAAAATGGCACCATATTCCCTATATAGTGCACTCCAATTGACCCTGGCATAGTGCACTATATAGGTGATAGGGTGCCATTTGGGATGTAACCTGGGTCTGTGCTCCACTGCTTATTAGATCAACCCGTAGATACCCAGTAGCTGTTGTGTTGTAGTGGTCTAGGCTACGGTGTGTGTTGTATGTACACTGAGTGTACAAAACATTAGGAACACCTTCCTAATATTGAGTTGCACCCCCTTTGACCCTCAGAAAAGCCTCAATTCATCAGGGCAGAGACTCTACAAGGTGTCGAAAGCGTTCCACAGGGATTCTGGCCCATGTTGACTCCAATGCTTCCAACAGTTGTTATGTTAGCTGGATTTCTTTTTGGTGGTGGACCATTCTTGATACACTCAGGAAACTGTTGAGTGGGAAAAACCCAGCAGCGTTGCAGCTCTTGACTCACTCAAACCGGTGTGCCTGGCACCTACTACCATACCTTGTTCAAAGGCACTTAAATATTTTGTCTTGCCCACCCTCTGACTGGCACACACACACAATCCACGTCTTACTGGTTTTAAGTGGATTTAAAAGGTGCCATCAATAACGGATCACCTGTATTCACCTGGTCAGTCTATGTCATGGAAAGAGCAGATGTTCCTAATGTGTTGTACACTCAGTGTATAGTTCCTTAACAGTGATGAAAACCATGCTGGAAAGGACAAGGTGAAAACAATACCCAGGCAGCACAGTACTATTCAGGTCGGCCTAACAGAATGATTCAGGTCGGCCTAACAGAATGATTCAGGTCGGCCTAACAGAATGATTCAGGCCGTCCTAACAGAATGATTCAGGTCGTCGTAACAGAATGATTCAGGTCGGCCTAACAGTATGATTCAGGTCGTCCTAACAGAATGAATCAGGTCGGCCTAACAGAATGATTCAGGTTGGCCTAACAGAATGATTCAGGTTGGCCTAACAGTATGATTCAGGTCAGCCTAACAGAATGATTCAGGTCAGCCTAACAGAATGATTCAGGTCGGCCTAACAGTATGATTCAGGTCAGCCTAACAGAATGATTCAGGTCAGCCTAACAGAATGATTCAGGTCGGCCTAACAGTATGATTCAGGTCGTCCTAACAGAATGATTCAGGTCAGCCTAACAGAATGATTCAGGTCGGCCTAACAGAATGATTCAGGTCGGCCTAACAGAATGATTCAGGTCAGCCTAACAGAATGATTCAGGTCAGCCTAACAGAATGATTCAGGTCGGCCTAACAGAATGATTCAGGTCGGCCTAACAGTATGAATCAGGTCGGCCTAACAGAATGATTCAGGTCGGCCTAACAGTATGAATCAGGTCGGCCTAACAGTATGAATCAGGTCGGCCTAACAGTATGAATCAGGTCAGCCTAACAGAATGATTCAGGTCGGCCTAACAGTATGAATCAGGTTGTCCTAACAGTATGAATCAGGTCAGCCTAACAGAATGATTCAGGTTGTCCTAACAGTATGAATCAGGTCAGCCTAACAGAATGATTCAGGTTGTCCTAACAGTATGAATCAGGTCGGCCTAACTGTATGAATCAGGTCAGCCTAACAGAATGATTCAGGTTGTCCTAACAGTATGAATCAGGTCGGCCTAACTGTATGAGTCAGGTTGTCCTAACAGTATGAATCAGGTCAGCCTAACAGAATGATTCAGGTTGTCCTAACAGTATGAATCAGGTCAGCCTAACAGAATGATTCAGGTTGTCCTAACAGTATGAATCAGGTCGGCCTAACAGTATGAATCAGGTCAGCCTAACAGAATGATTCAGGTCGGCCTAACAGTATGAATCAGGTTGTCCTAACAGTATGAATCAGGTCAGCCTAACAGAATGATTCAGGTTGTCCTAACAGTATGAATCAGGTCAGCCTAACAGAATGATTCAGGTTGTCCTAACAGTATGAATCAGGTCGGCCTAACTGTATGAATCAGGTCAGCCTAACAGAATGATTCAGGTTGTCCTAACAGTATGAATCAGGTCGGCCTAACTGTATGAGTCAGGTTGGCCTAACTGTATGAATCAGGTCAGCCTAACAGAATGATTCAGGTTGTCCTAACAGTATGAATCAGGTCGGCCTAACTGTATGAGTCAGGTTGGCCTAACTGTATGAATCAGGTCAGCCTAACAGAATGATTCAGGTTGTCCTAACAGTATGAATCAGGTCGGCCTAACTGTATGAGTCAGGTTGGCCTAACTGTATGAATCAGGTCAGCCTAACAGAATGATTCAGGTTGTCCTAACAGTATGAATCAGGTCGGCCTAACTGTATGAGTCAGGTTGGCCTAACTGTATGAATCAGGTCAGCCTAACAGAATGATTCAGGTTGTCCTAACAGTATGAGTCAGGTCAGCCTAACAGGATGTTTCAGGCTGTCCTAACAGTATGAATCAGGTCGGCCTAACTGTATGAGTCAGGTTGGCCTAACTGTATGAATCAGGTCGGCCTAACAGAATGATTCAGGTTGGCCTAACAGAATGATTCAGGTTGGCCTAACAGAATGATTCAGGTTGGCCTTACAGTATGAATCAGGTCGGCCTAACAGAATGATTCAGGTTGGCCTAACAGAATGATTCAGGTTGGCCTAACAGTATGAGTCAGGTCGGCCTAACAGTATGAATCAGGTCGGCCTAACAGTATGAATCAGGTTGGCCTAACAGTATGAATCAGGTTGGCCTAACAGTATGAATCAGGTTGGCCTAACAGTATGAATCAGGTCGGCCTAACAGAATGATTCAGGTTGGCCTATCAGTATGAGTCAGGCCAGAGTGTCCTGTCCTGCAAGCCTAACAGGATTCTGTCAGCCTGTCACCATCCCATTGAAAGGGTAACGTTAAGTTCCTATTCTGCCTTATTGGCCATCCTGTCCGGTTTAGACAGTGAGTCAGCAGCCACTGAGGATATGAGAAGGAAAGAGAGAACAATGGAAAGAAAGAGAGGTGAACTCAGGGCACCGTATCGATCTATCTGACCGACTGGGTCTTAAGACAGATGGGTTCTTTTCTATAATCGTATCCGTCACTGAGGACAAAACAATAAAACGACAACGTCAGACAAATAAGATGTCAATTCAGTTGGCATGGAGGTTGTTTGGGGTAAACAGAGGTAGTACAGTATACAACGTGTGAGGAATTTCCAGTCAGGCACTTGTACTACAGGTTTGTCTACAGGTTGAACCCACCCACGTTTGTTCAAGCATGCTCCCTCTCCACACACACGCCACTCTACTACCTATTCTCTCCTTTATCTACCTCTCTTTGTCCCCTGGCTTTCTCTTTCTAGTAATTCGTTCGTCCTTTGGTGTTCCACAATATCTCCCCCCTCTGCCTTCTGTTGTACCATTTTATGGTTTACTGCTAGATAAATGGTTAGATTGGGGCACTTCAAATAACCATTGTGTATTTACACTTGCACTAGAGGCCCAAGGTTTTTGTGTTTGCCATAATAATGTGCTTGATCTTTAAATAAGGAAAAGCTTGCAGCTTCACCCTTTGTCAAGGATAGTAATATGGCAACCGCAGAAACCTGCAGTGGTGAAACACAGTTTAGGATGGATTGGATTTGCGCAATGATAGTGTATTTATGTGGATCAAATTTCCTAATTTCATTAGCAGTTAGTAACAATAGCATAAATAACATGAATAAAAGTGTTGTGTTCCCTGAAGTTAAAAATTACTTTTAAAATGTTTGACTCCAAAGTCTGCTATAGTTTTGTTGTTGAGTGAAAAGGATTTGAAAGTTTTCTCCTGGCTGTAACTCTTTAATTACTCCTCTTCAATTTATTTTCTCTTTTCAGAAATCCTCCTTCTTTCTTTCTTTCTTTGTTTTTGGTTTGTGATTTGTGATTGGGGACACTGCCCTGTGTAAGGTGTCGTCTTTCGGATGGGACGTTAAACGGGTGTCCTGACTCTCTGAGGTCATTATAGATCCCATGGCACTTATCGTAAGAGTAGGGGTGTTAACCCCAGTGTCCTGGCTAAATTCCCAATCTGGCCGTCAAACCATCACGGTCACCTAATCATCCTCAGTTTACAATTGGCTCATTCATCCCCCTCCTCTCCCCTGTAACTATTCCCCAGGTCGTTACTGTAAATGAGAACGTGTTCTCAGTCAACTTACCTGGTAAAATAACAGATAAATAAAAGAAAGAATATATCCATCTGCCACCACCACCAACCACCTGCCTGTCTCTCTGTCTGTCTGTGCTCCTAAAGTCAGTCAGTCACCCACCATGTGTGTACTGTACCGGAGGCTATCCTGTTCTCTACTCGCTAGTTCACCTTTTGCTCCATTTTTTTTTTCCTCAGACCCTTTGTGCTACACCTCAACAATTAGCTCACTGAGCTCCCTGACTCGTGGGCCAGCTATGGAGTAGGCAGCTCCATAATTAAAGAGTCAGTATCGTTTCTGTTCACCAGATATGCTGCCTTATCGTAGATGCTCCCTCCACCTGACCATACAATGCAGAGCTCATTAGTCAGACCAGTCCCAGCCGGGCCAGCTGTTTGTTTTCTTTTTTTTTCTCATTTTCTTTGTGGTTTAGTTATCGGGCTGTCAGATGGAGCCTGTCAGTCAAAAGGACTATGTTGTCCATGACTGCTGACGCCTGGCTGTTATATTGTGGAGACCGGGCAGTTTTGCTGCTGGGCATCTTGGCTTTCACAGATTATTAACAGTTTTCCTTTGAGCTTCTCTGACAGCAAACACGCATTGGCCACTTTCTTTTCATGCGGCCAGCCCGGTGTTCTTTGACATGCTCTTGGACTTCACTAGAAACAAAACAAAAAGAGTGGATGAGCACTGCCTCTTGTGGTGGAGGAGGTACATAAAAATGTCTGAATTCAGATATGATGGAATTGTTTTACCACAATCCATGGAGTTTTTAAACTATGGCGCACGACATGGTTGAATGCGCCATTAAATTAACACAGTCTACTTTTTTATTTTATCAAATTACCTGCGTCTTGGAGCTTCAACTGGGATCATGTGCTAATGACGATTAAAAAAAAAGAGCAACAGGGCAATGTACTATACAGAAAACTTGGTATACAAGTGCATGGAGGTCGCCATCTTTATGCATCTTCCCCATTCCTGCTGCCGCTCTGTGCTCTCAAGCCCCGGTGAAATGAATACCGTTTCTTTAAGAACGTGAAGATTCTTTTTGTGCTGCTGTGAACTGAAGCCCCACCTTCCACATCGCTCTCCATCAATGCCTTGCACTTTGTACCCTGCAGGAAGGCCCTTTTAGCTAACATTTTAGGCCGCTGTGTGTATGTGTGTGCGTGAGAGAGTTTGTGCTATTTTTTCCTAACTGCATGGATCACAATTTTCACTCATCCAGGTAAAGAGTATGCCAGTTTAATCCAGGCTTAGTTGGACTCATTCACCTGAAGTGTGTGCCATTTATCGATATAAATGGATAACAGTATCTACAGCCTGCTTGGTGATATAGCCGTCTGTCTTGATGGTACAGCTCCTGGAGCTCTTTCTCTATCTATTCAGGGACCTTTTAAAACATCAATCCCGCCACTCATCCGGGTGTTCCTTCCTTCTGTGATAAACCTTCCTCAACCATATCATATTGTTGTGGTCATAGAAATAGAATGGCTAGAACAGAGAAATCTCTTTAGGCCACGACATTACACTCAGTATGGTTGACGCTCTCTGCATCCCAAATGGCAGCCTATTCCCTATATGGGTCAGTACTTTTGAACAGAGCAGAGTGTCTCCAGTCTGCAGCTGTGCTAAATGTGGGAGCTGGAGCTGAGGCGGGTTACTGCTGCTGTTTGGGAGGGAAGAGGGTCGATCTCAGGGGTCCCAAATGGCTTCCTATTGTCTATATAGTGCACACTATATAGACAATAGGAAGCCATTTGGGACGCAGGCGGGGTTGGTTTTTAGAAGCACACTGTGTGCCTTGCCCATCGCTTCAGTCAATAACCAGGGAGCCAGAGAGAAAGCAAAGAGTTCTATTTCTGATAGCCTGCCTGCCTGTAATCCTGTGTGCAGTGGTGTGGGTGTTCAGAGAGATAGATTGAAGGAGGAGAATGTGTAGAGGTAGGAGAGAGAGTGCGTAGAGTAGCTACTGTGTTTGTAAAAATTGTTCTAACATCTAGATTAGATTACATTTTTCTGGTTTAGATTGTGTTCACTACTATTGTGTTGAGGTAATAAGAGGAGCCTTTACAGTGTTCAGATGATGTTCAGCATCGATGGCTGGTGTCTTTCAGTGATGTAGAGTATAACACCAGTCTATAGTGTAACGTAAAGAGGATTTCAGGATCAGTGTTTAGTTTTATGGGCAGCCAGTCAGTTCGTAATGGTGAGTGAAGTGTGTTGAGGAGAGTAGGTTGTTAATAGGTTCATATGGACACTGGAGGTGTTTTATGGATGTTACTGGTTGTTAAAGGGTCTATAGCTGAATAGAATCACTTACGCAGAAAGTTTGTGTGCACGTCCCAGCCTGCCTCTGCTGCAGGCCTGTTATGTTTTAACCGGACGTGTCCGTGCGAGCGAGCGAGCGTGTGTTTGAAGTGGCCTTGTGTGCCTCACCAGAGGCTGTCCCCTCTCTTCCCATTTCACTAAATCCTCTTAGCACCATTTCAGTTTAAACGCAAGTCAAATCTCTACTCTCAACTCACAAGACTTTATCAAAAACATCTCTCTATAGCCACGGGGTATTTTCTCTCCACCCTAAATTAATCTCAGGCATTTTCTTTGCCCTGCACCTTTCACCAAATCTTCTTGACAGGATTTGAAGATAGGAAGCATTTGGCCATTAATCTAAAGCTCTTTGAGGCCTATAATAAAAGCTCTGTTGCTTTTTAGAGTGGGGGAAAGTAGTTTCCACTCCAAATAGTGTCTCCAATGAACCAACTCCAGTCTCAAATGTAAAGCAGTTAGCCTACTTTCTCCAGCTTCAGCCAGGTTGTTGTACATCTATACATGGATATGTGAATCAGTGATTTGCATGAATAATAGTTTTTTTTGCAAGGACAGTTAATAGGTACTGACTTAGTGTAGCTGACTAAGTATAGCCTATATAATATGAAGCATTTTGTCAAGGCATGAAGCCAACTGTGTGTGAAATTTTGTGCAGCTCATGTCCTTAAAGTGGAGAAATATTAGCCTGCAGTTGCATCCTGTACCATGTGGGGGTGCTGCCTTGCTGACCCCCTCTCCTCCCATGTCCCTCCCTCCCTCTCTCTCTCTCTCTCTCTCTCTCTCTCTCTCTCTCTCTCTCTCTCTCTCTCTCTGTTTGCAGGCTCAGTCCACGCCACATCCATGGCGGCGTCGCGGGTGGAACAGGCCCTGTCAGAGGTGGCCTCCTCCATGCAGAGCAGCGCCCCCAAACAAGAACCCCTACACCCCTGGATGACTCTGGCTCAGATCTGGCTTCACGCAGGTATAATTGTACACTACACCATTAACACACAGCTATGGTAGTACACTGCACCACTATAACACACAGCTATGGTAGTATACTACACCACTATACCACACAGCTATGGTGGTACACTACACCACTATAACACATGGCTGTGTGTGTGTGTGTGTGTGTGTGTGTGTGTGTGTGTGTGTGTGTGTGTGTGTGTGTGTGTGTGTGTGTGTGTGTGTGTGTGTGTGTGTGTGTGTGTGTGTGTGTGTGTGTGTGTGTGTGTGTGTTGTCAGTGATTGACAGGGTGTGTGGGAGTGGTAAACCATGAATTCAGGGGAGGTGGGGTTGTGGTGGGAGGAGGGTGGTGGACTACTAGAAGAGCAGCTTAATGGAATCAATATATGTTCCTGGGAAGTGATCTGACTGTGTACCATTATCATAACCCAGGCAGGGTGATAGGTGGGAAGGAATCTACATACTGACTTCTTTATTGGGTCAATATTCTTATCGCTGGCCTTGCATAGATATTCACACCAAGGGGACGTCACCTCTCACTAAAACTGCCTCGGCTCTGAAAGAGAGAGAAGAAGGGGAGGGGGGAGAGAAAATGTAATAACTTGCCGGTGTTACGTTCTAAATAAACAGAGTAAAAGACTGAGTTAAAGCAGAGTTAAAGCTCAAACTACATGTATTCGCCCACTGGGTCAAACATCTGAAAAGCCAAAGACATGTTTCCACCAGCCTTTAGGCGGAGTCTCATCCTTTTCTCTAAACATTACATCTTTGGTGCTTGGCAGGGAATGAAGTGATGTGGGTAATAAACTGTTCCTTCTCTCTTCATGTGACCTGACCTGACCTTGGCCCCCATTCCTCACTAATCCACAGCTATCCACCCTCATCAGTGACCGCAACCATGTGAATGCCTTTTCCCTCACTTAGCAACATTCCAAGCCCCTGGCTCTTATCCAATTTCCATTGACCCCACCATATACAGTGGCAAGAAAAAGTAGGTGAACCCCTAGGCTAATGACTTCTCCAAAAGCTAATTGGAGTCAGGAGTCAGCTAACCTGGAGTACAATCATTGAGATGAGACTGGAGATGTTTGTTACAGCTGCCCTGCCCTATAAAAAACACTCACAAAATTTGAGTTTGCTTTTCACAAGATGCATTGCCTGATGTGAACCATGCCTCGAACAAAAGAGATCTCAGAAGACCCAAGATTAAGAGCTGTTGACTTGCATAAAGCTGGAAAGGGTTAGAAAAGTATCTCTAAAAGCCTTGATGTTCATCAGTCCACTGTAAGACAAATTCCCTAGGAGTGGCAGTCCTGCAAAGATGACTGCAAGAGCACAGTGCAGAAAGCTCAATGAGGTTAAGATGAATCCTAGTGTCAGCTAAAGAATTACAGACATTTCTGGAACATGCTAATATTTCTGTTGACGAGTCTACGATACATAAAACACTAAACAAGAATGGTGTTGATGGGAGGACAGAAGAAGCCACTGCTGCACGTCTGACGTTTGCAAAAGAGCATCTGCAAGTTCCACAGCGCTACTGGCAAAATATTCTGTGGACAGATGAAAATAAAGTTGAGTTGTTTGGAAGGAAGGAACACACAACACTGTGTGGAGAGAAAAAAGGCACAACACACCAACATCAAAACCTCATAACAACTGTAAAGTATGGTGGAGGGAGCATCATGGTTTGGAGCAGTTTTGCTGCCTCAGGGCCTGGACAGCTTGCTATCATCAATAGAAAAATTAATTCCCATGTTTATCAAGACAATTTGCAAGAGAATGTTAGGCTATCTGTCTGCCAATTGAAACTCGACAGAATGGCTTCAACAGAAGAAAATACACCTTCTGGAGTGGACCAGTCAGAGTCTTGACCTCAGCCCGATTGAGATGCTGCCAAAGGAGGTTCAACCAGTTATTAAGGGTTCACATACTTATTACACCCTGCACTGTGAATGTTTCCACTGTGTGTTCAGGAAAGACATGAAAAAATATAATTGTTTGTATGTTATTAGTTTAAGCAGACTATGTTTGTCTATTGTTGTGTCTTAGATGAAGACAAAATCAAATTTTATGACCAGGGTAGCCTAGTGGTTAGAGCGTTGGACTAGTAACCGGAAGATTGCAAGTTCAAATCCCCGAGCTGACAAGGTACAAATCTGTCGTTCTGCCCCTGAACTGGCAGTTAACCCACTGTTCCTAGGCCGTCATTGAAAATAAGAATTTGTTCTTAACTGACTTGCCTAGTTAAATAAAGGTAAAGAAAAAAAAAAGAAAAAATTCCAGAGAGTTCACATACATTTTCTTGCCTCTTCATGTGACCTGACCTGATCTCGGCCCCCATTCCTCACTAATCCACAGCTATCCACCCTCATCAGTGACCTCATCAGTAACCAATAACTTCTGGTGTAGCAAGTATTTCAAATTACAACCCAACAGTCCCTCCAATTTTAATAGTAATTATATAGTGTTCAACATCACATAAACTTTGAAATTACTTAGAAATGAACAAAAAATTAAACATGAACAAAAAATAAAACATGATTAACATTCACAGTTGATTATTACATTTAAACCTCCAAGACTTATGGCCTCTGTTCTATAATAAAACTAGGCAGACTCTTATTTCCATCTCTCATTGGACAACTGATAATGACATTTCAGCTGGAGCTTTTGGCTTCCTCTATTTCCTCCTTCTGGTACCTAAGAAAGTGACAGCACAATACATGAAAACAAAAAGAAACACAAAACATAGCACGTTATTAATACTTTCTAAGCTATGCATAATTAAACGTTTGATAACATGACGATTCCCATTCTCTCTTTGCCTGACTCTATGCCTTCAGGATCATTTTCTGCTGGGTTCTACAAAAATGAAGGCCCTAAGAGACCTCCTCATGCTTTCACTCAGTCTTCCCCTGTCCGGCAACAGGTTCCAAGAGGTGTTCCCAAGCCATTTTCACTTTGCTCCCCATCTCCTACTCCTAATTTGCGCTATAGTCCAGTTCCATGCTGTTACTATAGCATCCTTCACCACTTCTCCCGCTCCTTCAGTTACGGTCCCTACAGCGACTGCTGTGAGAATAGCTATTGCATTGAATCTGTCTCTTGCTCTCCTATTGACATTGTGGTTCACTGATAGATCTAGAACTGAATCTTTCAGATTCTCCCTACCTCAGAAACTTTTAGAGATGCACAGTTGAGCACATCCTGTCGGCTGTATCACCGCCTGGTGCGGCAACTGCACCATCCGCAACCGCAGGGCTCTCCAGAGGGTGGTGCGGTCTGCCCAACACATCACCGGGTGCACACTGCCTACCCTCCAGGACACCTACAGCACCCGATGTCACAGGAAGGCCAAAAAGATCATCAAGGACAACAACCACCTGAGTCCCGACCTGTTCACCCCACGCCTCATTACAGTGTAAACTTTGGGTCCCAGTGGTTGATACACAGCCACCTTCTGACACTTTCCATTTACCGTCACTCTGTCCCAATCTTCTTGAAGATATTTCAAGTGTTTGCTGGCTGTTATGAATGGGAGAGATATCAGTGGCGTTGGAAGCGTATCCAACCTTACAAAACTGAGTCACATGCTTCTTAATTACACACTTTAGGATGTGATGCTATTATTACAGCGAACTTCCCTTCCTTAATTTATAAGCCACACAGATTTCTGCCCCAGTCACATTCCATTCCGCTCTCCCAATTCCCTGTAACACGTTAAGGCCTTGATTTTGGGGATTCCTCAGAATACACTGATGTCGGTCCTGCTAGACTCTGCACTTAACACCCTTATGCAAACATTCTGTCTCAAACACATGTCCTGTATATACCTTGCCTCTGGCCACAAATATATTTGCACATTAATCATTCCATTGAACCCATAACACGCTAGTCACTCCTGCTACTCCACTTATATAATTATAAACATACTTAAACATTCTCAAGTCAATTAGTGTCACGACTTCTGCCGAAGTCGTTGCCTCTCCTTGTTCGGGCGGTGCTCGGCATTTGACGTCACCGGTCTTCTAGCCATCATTGATCCTTTTTTCATTTTCCATTGGTTTTGTCTTGTCTTCCCTCACACCTGTTTTCAATCCCATTCATTACCTGTTGTGTATTTAACCCTCTGTTTCCCCTCATGTCTTTGTCAGAGATTGTTTTATTGTCAGTGTAGTGTGATTGTTGTATAGGTGCGCGTCGGGTCCTCGTACCCATGTTTGTTTGTTTATGTACATTTAGTGTATTAAAAGACTACATTGTACACTCCATTTGACTCTCCTGCGCCTGACTTCCCTGCCACATATTACACCTATGCATGACAATTAGTCAATTTCCAACACTCCCTCCTCTGGAACAATGATCATTCTCATGTTCCACAACACCTAGAAAACATTTTGACTTGAAGAGGGAATAATTTCACACCACCCTTGATGTGAATGAGACTGGGGAAAGAACCGTCCATCCGTTCTGTTCTGTTATATGCCAATGGGATGCTGGTCTCCATGCCAGTCTCCTTCATCCTCATCCTTGGGTGTCAAAGCAAGACAGACGTTGAGCCTTGTACATAATTCATTGTACCGTATTATCCAGCAATCCATATGTATTGATGCGCTTTGACATTAGGATTCTTGTAAAATGAAACCCCTACTATCCTGTACCCCCTCATGGTTGACCCAAATATCATCCAGTGGGCTCTTTAATAACCTCCCTCTTGGAGGGCACTAAAAGATAAGGTTTAAAGGAGGAAAATCCTCCCTATAGACACTATAAATTTGAGCTGTGCACCCTCCCCTCACTCTGTGCTCTCCTCACGGCTCTCTCTCTCTTTCTCTCCTTTCCCGAATCATAATTAAAACAGTTGATTAATTATCCAACCCAAATTTAGAATGACAGTCCTTAGTACTTTACGTTGAGTCACTCGAATTCTCAACTTGGCACACACCGACACTGTTAGTATGTACATTTACAGACAGAGAAAATATATAGACACCATGTTCGGCCACCGTTTGTCCCTGTTTTATAGTTGCGAGTGGCATGTTAATGACAGGTCGGTATCTCAATGCATTTTTTTACCTAAGTAACCATACATTTCCCAGTGTGTAGACCTCCAAAATCAACCTGATACTTCAAATAAACAGATTAGGGCAACCCTAAATCAATTCCCGGGCACAGCTGACCACACCCCCTTCCCAGCACTCATCTTCTGGTGTATCTTCATTTTTTTCTTCATATAGCGTTACAGTACATCTTCCCATCGACACATATGTAACTCATGCCTGTCACAGTTAATGGCCCTTGACAATGTCCCAATTTCAATATCTCGGGAATAATCACATTTTCCCAAGCACACAAATCTCTCACCTGATATTCTGTACAGTCCATTCTGTCTGGTCCATTTTCCCACGAGAGCACCAGCATCATGAGAGGAGTTTGAACGTGATCTCTCTCCATGTTCACTCCACATGCAGTCTCGGGACTCTTGTCGCACTCATGCCTCTCGTACACAGGTTGCTGGCTCGGACTCCGGTCTCAGTAGAAGTGGTGCCTGACGGCCTTAGTGAATGACATTTTCACCATTTCTTCAGCCGGTTAGGGGGTGGTGAAGCTCACACTGTTCTCGTCATATTATTCCTTCCATGCATATAGATACAATCGGTTGTCACTATCGCCATAAATTCAAGAGAGAACAGACCAAAACAACAGTTTAAGGCATGTCTGATTCAGCAAATCCAAACAACTATTTACTGTATAACAAATTATTACGTTACCAATTTTCTTAATACAAAATTCCCAAACAGCATACCATCACACTGTTGAAACCATTTTCCAAATTGGATTATACTCCCTTATCATACTGGCAACCTCACAGCAAAGTTACCAGGTCAGGGAGTTAGCAAGCTAACCCTTAGGGAGAAATCCTAACCTCACAGCAGAGTTACCAGGTCAGGGAGTTAGCAAGCTAACCCTTAGGGAGAAATCCCAACCTCACAGCAGAGTTACCAGGTCAGGGAGTTAGCAAGCTAACCCTTAGGGAGAAATCCAAACCTCCCAGCAGAGTTACCAGGTCAGGGAGTTAGCAAGCTAACCCTTAGGGAGAAATCCCGACCATACAGCAGAGTTACCAGGTCAGGGAGTTAGCAAGCTAACCCTTAGGGAGAAATCCAAACCTCACAGCAGAGTTACCAGGTCAGGGAGTTAGCAAGCTAACCCTTAGGGAGAAATCCCGACCATACAGAAGAGTTACCAGGTCAGGGAGTTAGCAAGCTAACCCTTAGGGAGAAATCCAAACCTCACAGCAGAGTTACCAGGTCAGGGAGTTAGCAAGCTAACCCTTAGGGAGAAATCCCGACCATACAGCAGACCCAATCTGGTGAGATTTGTATCGAAAACAAAGTCAAAAGCAAGAACCAAAACAAGAACAGCTATACACTTCTTCATATTATACTTAAATCTCACCCAATGCCTCTATCATTTCTAGTGTTGATCAGGCCTCACCAGAAAGTCAGGTGTGGAAATTCTAATCAGTAATGAGGAGAGACAAGGTCAGTCACCAATCAGGATAATACTTTATTCAAAACGTATTAATATGCAGCCGGGGAGGCCGAGAACTCTGGCGTAGAAAGAGTACAAATATATTTTATAGCAAAGATACACCCTCTTAGTCTGCATGACAAACAGCAGATGTGTGGCGTGGGTCAAAAGGTGAGACTTGATATATAAGAAAGGAGTATCCCCCAGCCAGATAGCATTTGCTGTGAAGACTGTTGTTATTGTATAGAAACCAGAGTTTGGCCCCTACTGTATGACAAGGTTCCTCTCATCATTATCCATCCCTGAGCCATCTCTCCCTGTCACCTTACAGAACACAAACACCAACTCATTCTATGAAATGCATGCTGTAGGTTTAGTCACCAACCCATTCATAAATCAATTGTCAGCGGTAAGCTTCAGAGGCTCCTCTCAGTTCACACAGACTCAGATGAGAGAGTACAAATAGAAGCCTATTCTATTGCATAAAAGAATCATTTGCCTAAACAGTATTAAACATAATCGTGTCATTTTTCTATCACACAGGACAAAGGTCATTCAACACCATTAAGTGTTTTATTTCCCTTTTCTTTCCCTGTACTTCAGAAACCATTTAAAAACATTTCCATCATTCTGCATACCCAGTTTAAAACCAAATTAAAAAGACCCCACACAATAAATCAAACACGCTATTAACACCACTAACAAATATTTATAACCTGTGAGTTGTGTGTGTGTGTGCTGGTGTGTGTGGTAAAACGTAGGGCAAAAACCAAGAAACCAATGGCCAGGCCTTACTTATTTGGGAGCTCCCTTGACAACCAGATCTGGATACCTTTATACTTTATAAAACTGCTGAATTTCTCTAGACAAAAGTCTCGGGAAACATTTCAAAGAGCGAAATAATGACACCCCATCCTCTCCTGGAAGAGAAAATGTACATTTTGTTATTATTTACTATGCTACATCTTAATCAACAACCCACAAGTTTTAATTAAAAACAAAACATGATAATGATGAGTCCACTGTCCTCCCTCCAATCTTTAATGGTTTGTTTTTATCCACCCCAAAGTTTATGTACCCTTTATTTAGCATGTACTACCCTTAGACATGGCCACATTTATCTCGCTAACGATTTTACTCCCGTATATAACTTTTCCCCATGATTTTCCGTATCCACCGCACTACAATGCCCTTCATGGTCATGAACAAAATGTTTAAAAGGTCATTTTAGGTTGGTAAACCCAATGCTGTCGCTTGACAGAATTGCTTCTTTAAAACTCTACTAACAGTTACTCACAATATTAACTCCACTCTAATTTCTCATGACCCCTCTTCCCTTTCGTTAATTCTATAAATCTGTTTCAGAATAAGACAAACCTAAAATGTAAATCTATTTCAGAATAAGACGTACTCCCGCTCCCCTCTCCGGCACTCGACATCGTCCGTTTAATCATTTTTACGCACACCTGCCACTATCGTTATTGATTCTGTTCCAGGGTTTCATGTCTGTATGCTACTCGTGTTTCTTGTTTTGTTCCATGTGTCGTCGTTTATTGTACTTATCGTACCCGTTACAGTTACACACCCGTCGCCATGTAACATTATCCGGGTATTGTTACTGGTCCTATGGTCAGAGACTTGGGTAGTAGTCACATCGCTTTCGATTCTGCCCGTTACCTTGCTGAATGTACAACTTTCCCTGTCGGAAATGTATCCTATTTCTCATCGTAAGGAATCAGTGATATTTGAGCGCAGGCATCTATTAGAAAGTTGTGTGTGAGACTTGGCCTCCTACATCTGCCTGCACATAGAAACTGTCATCTCAATGAACCACTATCGATCGAACCGAGGCCATATACAACTATGTGAGAGTTTCCTGCCCCGCTGCTGTCAAGAGTGTTTGCTGCTGTTCTTTTGTCAAAGATGCAAACGCGTGAATCGCAGCATTCCCTCCTAATGCAGCGGGTGCAGTAGGCTCCAGTACAACCCGACACTCATTCTTCCAATGGGGTTCTGTCGCTCTTAGATTCCACTCTCAAAGCCTCCTGCTCTATTTCATCCCAACGAACATGTTGGTCCACTCCACCCACAAAGACGTTTTGATAACAGGTTTCAAACCTGCCATCAAAGCAGACGTAAACATTCTATAAAGGTACTCACATACCCAGTCTTTTTGCTGCTGAGTACATCCACTAATTTTGATTTTATCTGTTAAAATGTTTTGTTGATAGAATGCTGACATCAAAACGCTGGTCTATTCAGATTTTTATTTTTATGTCATTGTGCCAAGTCACAATTGCATCTCTGAATTCTTTATTAAATTGACATGTTCCATCAGCAGGGAATTTTATCCAGTTTGCAAAAATAAAATCCATATTTGAGCCGAATTGGTAGAATGCTTGTGCGCCTCTTTCAACAACCTCTATAGCTTTATTAAACTGTTCTTCCTCTAGCCCTCCTTTACAGGGAGAATCGAGGCTGCCATTTCAATAGTTATTATTCTGACGCCTCTCCGACGGTGTCTAGAGTGTTTAGATTTCCTCACTCACGGCTCTAATACATGCCTTCTATTAACAATTGTCCAAAGTAGTGATACCCACTTCCCCGGAGGGTTGTTATGGTATATGTGCCTGTTAAGTGGTCACGGCACTTGATACCTTGTATTAGAACCACTACTGAAGGTCTTCCAATTTACTACTGGAGAATACGGGTGACCTGATGTCTTATACCAGCGTTACGCCTCAAATATCACTGTTGTTGACACACAAGTAACCAAACTTCTTCACAGTTGTCATCCTCTTTCCACATAATCTAGGGCATAAACAAACCTCTCTCCGTATTGCTACTTCTAACACACACAAATCATGTTCAAACAACACTCAAATATCTTCTTGCTTTTCTATCTGTGAATGTGGCTCTCCTGCAGAACTTATAGGAAACTTTTTATCACCATCCACATTTCCACTCACTGACAATGTTTAATCTTTAAGCACAGATATTCTCCACCGAATGCACTCCCTGCCTTTGTCCCTCTACAAGGACTGCTGTTCTATGACCTATCGTACCAGTCCATGGATGTGCCAACATCTCCATATACCATATATACTACAGACACTTAAACAGACTCCAACCTCTAATCTAACCCTCCTGAACACGCTGTGCCCGCAGTGCTCCTGTCTAACCTATTAAACTCTCTGGAATATGTGGGACGCTAGAGTCCCACCTGGCCAAAAGCCAGGGAAAATGCAGAGCGCCAAATTCAAATAAATTACTATAAAAATCTAACTTTCATTAAATCACACATGCAAGATAGCAAATTAAAGCTACACTTGTTGTGAATCCAGCCAACGTCAGATTTCAAAAAGGCTTTTCGACGAAAGCCAACGATGCTATTATCTGAGGATAGCACCTCCGTAAACAAAGAGAGAAACCATATTTCAACCCTGCAGGCGCGACACAAAACGCAGAAATAAAAATCTGCTAAAGCTAACTCTCTCTCCTCTGCTCTCATCCTTCTAGACCTATCGGCTGCCTTCGATACTGTGAACCATCAGATCCTCCTCTCCACCCTCTCCGAGTTGGGCATCTCCGGCGCGGCCCACGCTTGGATTGCGTCCTACCTGACAGGTCGCTCCTACCAGGTGGCGTGGCGAGAATCTGTCTCCTCGCCACGCGCTCTCACCACTGGTGTCCCCCAGGGCTCTGTTCTAGGCCCTCTCCTATTCTCGCTATACACCAAGTCACTTGGCTCTGTCATAACCTCACATGGTCTCTCCTATCATTGCTATGCAGACGACACACAATTAATCTTCTCCTTTCCCCCTTCTGATGACCAGGTGGCGAATCGCATCTCTGCATGTCTGGCAGACATATCAGTGTGGATGACGGATCACCACCTCAAGCTGAACCTCGGCAAGACGGAGCTGCTCTTCCTCCCGGGGAAGGACTGCCCGTTCCATGATCTCGCCATCACGGTTGACAACTCCATTGTGTCCTCCTCCCAGAGCGCTAAGAACCTTGGCGTGATCCTGGACAACACCCTGTCGTTCTCAACCAACATCATGGCGGTGGCCCGTTCCTGTAGGTTCATGCTCTACAACATCCGCAGAGTACGACCCTGCCTCACACAGGAAGCGGCGCAGGTCCTAATCCAGGCACTTGTCATCTCCCGTCTGGATTACTGCAACTCGCTGTTGGCTGGGCTCCCTGCCTGTGCCATTAAACCCCTACAACTCATCCAGAACGCCGCAGCCCGTCTGGTGTTCAACCTTCCCAAGTTCTCTCACGTCACCCCGCTCCTCCGCTCTCTCCACTGGCTTCCAGTTGAAGCTCGCATCCGCTACAAGACCATGGTGCTTGCCTACGGAGCTGTGAGGGGAACGGCACCGCAGTACCTCCAGGCTCTGATCAGGCCCTACACCCAAGCAAGGGCACTGCGTTCATCCACCTCTGGCCTGCTCGCCTCCCTACCATTGAGGAAGTACAGTTCCCGCTCAGCCCAGTCAAAACTGTTCGCTGCTCTGGCCCCCCAATGGTGGAACAAACTCCCTCACGACGCCAGGACAGCGGAGTCAATCACCACCTTCCGGAGACACCTGAAACCCCACCTCTTCAAGGAATACCTAGGATAGGATAAGTAATCCTTCTCACCACCCCCCCTTAATGATTTAGATGCACTATTGTAAAGTGGCTGTTCCACTGGATGTCAGAAGGTGAATTCACCAATTTGTAAGTCGCTCTGGATAAGAGCGTCTGCTAAATGACTTAAATGTAAATGTAAACGTAAAATATAATTCATGCCTAACATTTGACGAGCTTCTTTTGTTGGCACTCCAATATGTCCCATAAACATCACAAATGTCCTTTTGTTCGATTAATTCCGTCGATATACAGTGGGGAGAACAAGTATTTGATACACTGCCGATTTTGCAGGTTTTCCTACTTACAAAGCATGTAGAGGTCTGTAATTTTTTTATCATAGGTACACTTCAACTGTGAGAGACGGAATCTAAAACAAAAATTCAGAAAATCACATTGAATGATTTTTAAGTAATTAATTTGCATTTTATTGCATGAGATACGTATTTGATACATCAGAAAAGCAGAACTTAATATTTGGTACAGAAACCTTTGTTTGCAATTACAGAGATCATACATTTCCTGTAGTTCTTGACCAGGTTTGTCTTTGGGGTTTCGCCTGCTAAATAAGTTATGTTATTCGTCACCAAGGCGTTAAGGGGCTAAACCCTCCTAAGTATGCAGTGCCCGCAGTGCTCCAGTCTAACCTATTAAGGGGCTAAACCCTTCGAGGTATGCAGTGCCCTCAGTGCTCTTGTCTAGCCTATTAAGGGGCTAAACCCTCCTAGGAAGCAGTGCCCACAGTGCCTTGTGCCCACAGTGCCTTGTCTAACCTACCTTGTCTAACCTACCTACTAACCTAAACTCTCACAGGAAATGAAGTGATGTGGGTAATAAACTGTTCCTTCTCTCTTCATGTGACCTGACCTGACCTCGGCCACCATTCCTCACTAATCCACAGCTATCCACCCTCATCAGTGACCCCAAGCATGTGAATGCCTTTACCCTTACGTAATAACATTCCAAGCCCCTGGCTCTTATCCAACCTCCATTCACCCCACGATATACATTCCTCCTACATATAAACATTAACTTCTGGAGTGATGAATAAAAACATATACCAATTTCATTTAAGGACCAAAAGATGTACAGCTGTGCCAAATAATTGCAAAATAGTGAAGAGGTTTTCTATTTACCTATTCCATGACACATGGTTTATGAATTGACACGCAAAAACAACTTCAAATTTTTCAATTTAAATTATTATACAAAATTATTGCAACCAATAGAGTGTCATACAGTTGAAGTCGGAGGTTTGGAGGAAAAATAGGGGAGGCTTGCAAGCCGAAGAACACCATCCAAACCGTGAAGCACGGGGGTGGCAGCATCATGTTGTGGGGGTACTTTGCTGCAGGAGGGACTGGTGCACTTCACAAAATAGATGGCATCATGAGGGAGGGAAAATAATGTGGATTTATTGAAGCAACATCTCAAGACATCCGTCAGGAAGTTAAAGCTTGGTCGCTGAAAAAGCATGTGCGAGCAAGGAGGCCTACAAAACTGACTCCGTTACACCAGCTCTGTCACGAGGAATGGGCCAACATTTGTGGGAAACTTGTGGAAGGATACCCAAAACGTTTGACCCAAGTTAAACAATTTAAAGGCAATGCTGCCAAATACTAATTGAGTGTATGTAAACTGCTGACCTACTGGAAATGTGATGAAAGAAATAAAAGCTGAAATAAATCATTCTCTCTACTATTATTCTGACATTTCACATTCTTAAAGTAAAGTGGTGATCCTAACTGACCTAAGACAGGGAATTTTTACTAGGATTAAATGTCAGGAGTTGTGAAAAACTGAGTTTAAATGTATTTGGCTAAGGTGTGTGTAAACTTCTGAATTCAACTGTATGTATGTATATGGATATATTTACCCCAAAAAATATATGGGGGTTTGGATATGATGCAGATAATTACATTGATGGAAGCAATCTATCCGCAATCAATATCAAAGCTGATCCACCCCTTATAAAAAAGTACAATTTACAACCCAACATAAACATAAAATGTTGAACGGTAAACGTATGAACTTTTTCTTCTAAATGTAATAAGTTATTACATTAACCGGTGGTTATTACATTCAGAGGCGCAATTTTCACTAGGGATGTGGGGGACATTACATTTTTGTCCCCGCTAGTTTTATCATTGCACTGTGATACAAAAAGAGGCAACAGTGTGATATTAGGAACATGCGGCTGTTTGTAGGTTTCAGCCGGCTGGTTTTAGGATGGCGCAGACACCACAGAGCATGTGAACAGAGGCATCTGTTGTCTGTGTGTGTTGTGCTTCTTCTCTGAGTTGTAAAAGTAAGCAGAGCAGGAACTGGCTGGCCACTTTTTATTTGACTTGATGTAGCTGGCAAGGTAAGTACTGTTTGACTTAACAGAAAAAAAATGTTTTTCCCAGTGCTGAGCTAGTAGTGTAACTGACATGTAATGTTAGCTAATGTTTCATCCCCTCTCGACTGAAGTTCGGTCTGAAGTAAATGAACTAGCTAGTTAACGTTAGCTAGCTCCTAGCTACCACGGCCAGTTTAACTCTAGCCTCTAGCTTTCTGTCAGGTAGCAGTATCTAACAGCTGTTGTGTGTTGAAAGTATTTTGTAGCCTTTGTTTTGTCCCCTTTCAACAGGAGTAAATTAATTTTGCTAGTTTTTGACAGTTGATGTAGCTACCATTAGAGCTAACCAACTCACTAACTTAAGCTATTATTTTTTACCTCAATCACACTAGACTTGAATCAAACAATGAAACATTGGCCAAACAAATTGAAGACCAATATTCTGACGTTTTTTGACAGCGCAGTGTCAGTACAGCAGACCTCCTGAGTGGCAGAGCGGTCTAAGGCACTGCATCACAGTGCTTGAGGCGTCACTAAATACCCGGTTCCGATCCCAGGCTGTGTCACAGCCGGCCGTGACCCGTAGACCCATGAGGCGGTGCACAATTGGCCCAGTGTTGTCCGGTTTAGGGGAGGGTTTGGCTGGCCAGGATGTCCTTGTCCCATCGCACTCTAGCAACTCCTTGTGGCGAGCCAGTTATACAGTGTTTCCTCCGACCCATTGGTGGGGCTGGCTTCCGGATTAAGCGAGCACTGTGTCAAGAAGCAATGTGGCTTGGCAGGGCTGTGTTTCTGAGGACGCATGTGTCAGGACCCGGTTTCGAACCTGGGTCTCCGGAGTGAGAAACAGTCACTTAACCAACTGAGCCACGAATAGACAGCAGAACCCAGAAGATGAGGCAGACACAGCAGTACTTAAGACGGTGAATTTAATAAAGAAAAAATCCAAAAATACAAAAATGGCAAATCCAAAAAGGTGGTAGGAAAAACACAAAAGAACTCAAAAGAAACTCACCAAAAATAAACAAAAACAAAAAACAGAATACCACAAGAACGTCACCCGGAATCGACAAGAGCACACAGAACACTAGGGCAGGGTGCTAACATACAAACACAGAGCACAGAACTGAGGGAAACAAAGGGTTTAAATACAATCAGGGGAAAACGAGACACAGGTGCAAACAATAATGGGGATCAAGGGAAAAACACAGGGACAAAAAGCACAATGGGGACATCTACTGACAAAAACCCGGAACAACCCTGGCCAAATCCTGACAGAATCCCCCTAGGAACGGCTCCTGACGTTCCTACCAGCTCTCTCAGGGTGGAGGACCCTGAACTGACGAATGAGGTCAGGGTCCAGGATGTCTTTGGCAGGAACCCAGGAGCGCTCCTCAGGACCGTAGCCTTCCCAGTCCACCAGATACTGCCAGGACCGCTGCACCCGGCGGGAATCCAGTATCCGGTGGACGGTATAAGCCGGCTGGCCTCCAATGACACGAGGCGGAGGGGGAGGTCTGTCTGCCGGGACAAGGGGAGAAAAAACAACAGGTTTTAACAATGACACATGAAATGTGGGATTAATCTTAAGGGATTTGGGTAAGTGTAGGCGATAAGAAACTGGGTTAACTCTCCTGGCAACCTTGAAGGGACCAATGTATTTTTGGGACAGCTTGCGAGACTCCACCCGTAGAGGTAAGTCTCTTGTGGAAAGCCAGACTCTCTGGCCGGGGCGCAGGGTAGGCCCGGGACGGCGACGTCTGTTGGCTTGTTGTTGATACCTCTGTGAGGAACGCATCAGATTAAGACGGGTCTTCCTCCACATAAGCCGACAGCGTCTGACGAACCTCAAGGCTGAAGGCACTCTGACTTCTGCCTCCTGGTCCGGGAACAATGGAGGAGCATAGCCAAACTGACACTCGTGCGGGGACATACCAGTGGAGGAGGAGCGCAAGGTGTTGTGCGCGTATTCGGCCCAAACAATAAAGGATGACCATGTGGACGGGTTGTCACGAGTCATACATCGGAGGGTGGTTTCCAGCTCTTGATTCATCCTCTCTGTTTGGCCGTTGGACTCCGGATGATACCCTGAAGATAGACTGGCAGAAGCCCCCATGAGTTGGCAGAAGGCCTTCCAAAACCTTGAGGCGAACTGGGGACCTCTGTCAGAAACCACATCTTGAGGAATGCCGAAGACTCGGAACACATGATTAATTACCAACTCAGCCGTTTCCTTGGCAGAAGGTAACTTAGTCAGAGGGACGAACCTGGCCGCCTTTGAAAACCTGTCGATTATGACTAGGATAGTAGTATTGCCATGGGATGGAGGAAGTCCAGTAATAAAGTCCAATGAGATATGGGACCAGGGTCTGTGGGGAACAGGTAAAGGATGAAGGAGTCCTTGAGGGCGGAGGTGAGAAGATTTGCCCTGGCAGCACACGGGGCAGGCATTGACGAAAGTGGCAACGTCTTCTCTTATGGTAGGCCACCAGAACTTACGCTGGATGAACTCCAAGGTGCGACCTACGCCCGGATGACAGGTGAGGCGAGAGGAGTGCCCCCACAGAAGGACCTGAGTCCTCACTGCCTTGGGGACAAACAACCGATTGGCAGGGCCTCCTTTAGGGTCCGGTTCGCTAGCTTGAGCACGTCTCACGGTATCCTCAACTTGCCACGAGATCGGAGCCACAATCTTAGCAGCAGGAAGGACAGGCATGTCCGTGTCATCTCGAATGGCAGGAGCGTAGACTCGGGACAGGGCATCCGGTTTGAGATTCTTCGACCCGGGCCGATAGGTGAGGATAAACTGGAATCGATTGAAGAAAAGAGACCATCTAGCTTGTCTAGAGTTCAATCGCTTCGCCTGCTGGATATACTCCAGATTTTTGTGGTCCGTAAGCACTTGAAACGGGTGAGAAGCCCCCTCGAGCCAGTGTCTCCATTCCTTCAATGCCATCTTAACCGCTAGGAGTTCACGATCCCCCACATCGTAGTTCCTCTCAGTCGGGGTAAGCCGGTGTGAGAAGAAAGCGCACGGATGAAGCTTCTTGTCTTCACCCCTCTGAGACAGGACAGCTCCAACACCAACCTCTGATGCGTCTACCTCCACCACAAATGGTTCATCCGTAGTCGGTAGTATCAGGATGGGAGCAGAGAGGATGCGCTGCTTGAGTCCTTGGAAGGCCGTCTCAGCTTCTCTTCCCCAAAAAACCTTGCATTGCCACCTTTGGTTAAAGCTGAGAGAGGAGCTGCCACCAAACTGAAGTTCTTGATGAACTTGCGGTAAAAGTTTGTGAAGCCCAGGAAACGCTGAACATCCTTAACGGATTTGGGGGTGGGCCAATCCGCTACCGCCCCTACCTTCCTAGGGTCCATTTGGATTCGACCGGGTTCCACTACAAATCCCAGGAATTGTACTCGGGATGAATGGAATTCACATTTTCCGGCTTAACGTACAGATGGCTGTCCAGGAGGCGTTTGAGTACTTGTCTGACATGCTTAGTGTGTTCTTGAAGGGAGCTCGAAAAGATGAGGATGTCATCCAAGTAAACGAACACAAATATGTTAAGCATATCCCTAAGCACATCGTTTATGAGCGCTTGGAACACCGCTGGGGCGTTGGTCAGGCCGAAGGGCATCACCAAGTATTCATAGTGACCAGTAGGCGTGTTGAAAGCGGTCTTCCACTCGTCACCAGGTCTGATCCGCACAAGATGGTATGCGTTCCGCAGGTCAAGCTTAGTGAAAACAACTGCTTCCTGGAGCAGCTCGAAGGCTGTGGCCATAAGGGGTAGCGGGTAACGGTTACGGACGGTTATGTCATTGAGTCCCCGGTAGTCGATGCAAGGACGTAACCCACCATCTTTCTTGGCCACAAAGAAAAACCCTGCTCCCGCCGGGAGAGGTTGATGGACGCATGAGGCCTGCTTCCAGAGAGTCCTTGATGTAGGTATCCATAGCAGCTCGTTCGGGTGGAGATAGGGAAAAGATCCGACCCCTGGGGGCAAGTGCCCGGAAACAGGTCGATGGGGCAATCGTAAGATCTATGGGGTGGTAGCATGGTGGCCCTCTGTTTGCTAAACACCAGTTTGAGGTCATGGTAACACTCGGGAACTCGGGTCAGGTCGATGGATTCTAAAGACTCGGGAGTAGAACTCGGGAATTCTGGAAAATACAAGTAGCTTGGCACGTAGGACCCCACTGCTTGATAGTGCCCACAGACCAGTCGATGTGAGGGTTATGACTGTGAAGCCAGGGGTATCCAAGGACGAGAGGGAACTCGGAACAGGAGATCAAATGAAAGTTCATCAATTCCTGGTGTTGTGAAACTGAAAGTCTCAAGGAGGTAGTGACATGAGTGACAAGTCCAGATCCCAAAGGGCTTCCATCCAATGTAGTAACCCTCATGGGGTCACTTAGAAGTTCAGAGGGAACGCCATTCTCCTTCGCCCAGACACCATCCATGAAGTTACCTGCGGCTCCAGAGTCTACCAAGGCTTGAAGGTGAAGCTTGTGGTTGTCCCAGGAGAGGGTGACTGGAATGAGCAGACGGGAGTTGGACGGATGGGAGGAGGTTATGTTTCCCGTTACAGTTCCCCCGGTCTGTACGGGACAGAGCGTTTCCCTGGAGCCCGGGACACGTGGAACGGAAATGGCCCGGTTTGCCGCAATATAGACAGCGTCGCTCCCTCATCCGGCGGTCTCTCTCAGCCTGGGAGATGCGTCCAATCTGCATGGGTTCCGGTGGAGCCAGTGATGATAAAGGTGGGGACTCGGAGCTGGGACTGATAGGAGCTAGAGGTCTACGGTTGAGTTCTCTGTCTCTCAGACGCTGGTCAATGCGTGAGGCCAACTTGATCAGGGACTCGAGATTGTCCGGTGGTTCCCGAGTGGCCAGTTCATCTTGGATAGTGTCGGAAAGGCCTTTCAGAAAGCACACCGTGAGCGCCTCGTTGTTCCAGCCACTCGCTGCTGCCACCGTGCGGAACTGGATGGCATAGTCCGTCACGCTGCGCCAACCTTGATGGAGAGTCAGGAGCTGTTTGGCTGAGTCAGAACCACTGCTTGGGCCTTGAAACACTCGTTTGAATTCCTCAGCAAAGGCAGAGTAGCTGGCACAGCAGGAACTATGGGCATCCCACACAGCAGTAGCCCAGGCCAGGGCTTTTTCCGACAGCAGGGTGATGATATATGCGATCTTAGACCGGTCGGTGGGAAACGACGAGGGTTGCAGCTCAAAGGAGAGAGAACATTGAGTGAGAAACCCTTTACAAGCACTTGGATCACCTGAGAACCGTTGGGGAGGTGGAAGACGAGGTTCAGCCAGGGGGTTAACTGCCATGGGTACGTGAACTTGAGGTACTGGGACGGAAACTGTTGCCGGGGTAAGTCGATCAGATATTTGCTTAATGGAAGTCAGCATCTCCGACAGAAGATGAGAATGTCTAGCCATTAAGGCCTCTTGCTGAACCAGGGCGGCTTCGTGGCGTTGGACAGTCTCCTGGTGGTGGGACAGCGTGGCAAAAAGGTCCTGGGAACTGGCTGCCTCTGGGTTCATTTTTGGCTCTGTGTTTCTGTCAGGACCCGGTTTCGAACCTGGGTCTCCGGAGTGAGAAACAGTCACTTAACCAACTGAGCCACGAATAGACAGCAGAACCCAGAAGATGAGGCAGACACAGCAGTACTTAAGACGGTGAATTTAATAAAGAAAAAAATCCAAAAATACAAAAATGGCAAATCCAAAAAGGTGGTAGGAAAAACACAAAAGAACTCAAAAGAAACTCACCAAAAATAAACAAAAACAAAAAACAGAATACCACAAGAACGTCACCCGGAATCGACAAGAGCACACAGAACACTAGGGCAGGGTGCTAACATACAAACACAGAGCACAGAACTGAGGGAAACAAAGGGTTTAAATACAATCAGGGGAAAACGAGACACAGGTGCAAACAATAATGGGGATCAAGGGAAAAACACAGGGACAAAAAGCACAATGGGGACATCTACTGACAAAAACCCGGAACAACCCTGGCCAAATCCTGACAGCATGTCTCTCGACCTTCGCCTCTCCCAAGTCTGTATGGGTGTTGCAGTGATGGGACAAGATTGTAACTACCAATTGGATATCATGAAATTGAGGACAAAAAGGGGTAAAAAAAGAGGGTCAGTATAGCAATGTTATGTTATGGATCTGTCAGTTTCCATAGGTAATTCCCTACTTTTCACATGGACACGGTATAAACAGCTCTACAGGCTTCACTGTCATGGTGCACAGTCAGTACACAACACTATGCTCATCATGTCTTCAATTCAAATTGTATTTGTCACATGTGCCGAATACAACAGGTGAAATGCTTACTTACAAGCCCTTAACCAACAATGCAGTTTTAAGAAAAATAAGTGTTAAGTAAAAAATAGATAAGTACCTCTTGCCGTGCGGTAGCAGAGAGAACAGTCTATGACAGGATCAGATGGTGGCGGGTGTCCCAGCAGGGTCAGACAGCCAGGGAAGACCAGTCTACGGAGCTCAGATGAATTTTGCAGTCGTGGCCAAATGTTTTGAGAGTGACACAAATATGAATTTTCACAAAGTTTGCTGCTTCAGTGTCTTTAGATATTTTTGTCAGATGTTACTATGGAATACTGAAGTATGATTACAAGCTTTTCATACATGCCAAAGGCTTTTATTGACAATTACATGAAGTTGATGCAGAGTCAATATTTGCAGTGTTGACCTTTCTTTTTCAAGACCTCTGCAAACCACCCTGGCATGCTGTCAATTAACTTCTGGGCCACATCCTGACTGATGGCATTCTTGCATAATCAATGCTTGGAGTTTGTCAGAATTTGTGGGGTTTTGTTTGTCCACCCGCCTCTTGAGGATTGACCACAAGTTCTCAATGGGATTAAGGTCTGGGGAGTTTCCTGGCCCTGGACCCAAAATATTGATGTTTTGTTCCTCAAGCCACTTAGTTATCACTTTTGCCTTATGGCAAGGTGCTCCATTATATTGGAAAAGGCTTTGTTCGTCACCAAATTGTACCTGGATGGTTGGGAGAAGTTGCTCTCGGAGGATGTGTTGGTACCATTCTTTGAGTGAGTCCACTCCCTTGGCTGAGAAGCAAACCCACACATGAATGGTCTCAGGATGCTTTACTGTTGGCATGACACAGGACTGATGGTAGCGCTCACCTTGTCTTCTCCGGACAAAGCTTTTTTCCGGATGCCCCAAACAATCGGAAAGGGGATTAATCAGAGAAAAGGGCTTTACCCCAGCAATCAGCATTCCAATCCCTGTACCTTTTGAAGAATATCAGTCTGTCCCTCATGTTTTTCCTGGAGATAAGTGGCTTTTTTGCTGCCCTTCTTGACACCAGGCCATCCTCCAAAAGTCTTCGCCTCACTGTGCATGCAGATGCACTCACACCTGCCTGCTGCCATTCCTGAGCAAGCTCTGTACTGGTGGTGCCCCGATCCCGCAGCTGAATCAACTTTAGGAGACGGTCCTGGTGCTTGCTGGACTGTCTTGGGCGCCTGAAGCCTTCTTCACAACAATTGAACAGCTCTCCTTGAAGTTCTTGATGATCTGAAAAATTGTTGATTTAGGTGCAATCTTACTGGCAGCAATATCCTTGCCTGTGAAGCCCTTTTTGTGCAAAGCAATGATGATGGCACGTGTTTCCCTGCACGGAACCATGGTTGACAGTTTTTTGACAGAGGAAGAACAATGATTCCAAGCACCACCCTTCTTTTGGAGCTTCCAGTCTGTTATTTGAACTCAATCAGCACGACAAAGTGAGCTCCAGCCTTGTCCCTGTCAAAACTCACACCTGTGTTAACGAGAGAATCACTGACTTGATGTCTGCTGGTCATTTTGTGGCAGGGCTGAAATGCAGTAGAAATGTTTTTTGGGGATTCAGTTCATTTGCATGGCTAAGAGGGACTTTGCAATTAATTGCAATTCATCTAATCACTCTTCATGACATTCTGGAGTATATACAAATTGCCATCATACAAACTGAGGCAGTAGACTTTGTGAAAATTAATATTTGTGTCATTCTCAAAACTTTTGGCCACGACTGTATATCATAACAATCAGTGAATGGATACAAAGTTCCACCTCAAGCTGATGTGTAAGTTACAGTCTGAGATGTGGGAATAGTGGTCATTTCAATTATTTTCTCATTTGATTCTATTCTTGGATAATACGATGTATAAATGTACACCAAGGTAATTCTTTGTCGTACCACATCTGAGCAGGATAAGATGGTGACAGGGGTCTCAGCAGGGTCAGGCAGCCAGGGAAGACCAATTTGTGACCGCTGAGGCGAACTTTACCTGATTAAGCATATACAGGTTGGACTAGTCTACCTGGCAAGTAAATAAAGTCTGTTTTTAGAATGAATGTATTTGTAAGTATTTAAACAATATTTACAGCTCTCTCCCTTTCGGTAACCAAATGCTCATATCCAGTGGAAATGTCATAAAATACCTGATTACTTCGTATCCCTTGCATAGCCTACAGCTGTGTCTGTCCCAAGCTCACTGGTGCAAGAAACTCTTGAGGGCCCAGAATATTTTATACAATGTTGTCACGCCATGACCTGAGTATTCTTTGTTTTTTAAATATATTTTGGTTAGGTCAGGGTGTGACATGGGTGCCGTCAGCCAACCAGGAGCTGCCAGAGCCACCTGTCACGCCCAGTACCACCAGTGCCGGCACCACGTACCAGGCCTATATTGTGCGCCTCGGCAGTCCAGTACGCCCTGTTCCTCCTCCCCACACTCGCCCTGAGGTGCGTGTCCCCAGCCCGGTACCACCAGTGCCGGCACCACGCACCAGGCCTACAGTGCGCCTCGGCGTTCCAGTACGCCCTGTTCCTCCTCCCCGCACTCACCCTGAGGTGCGTGTCCTCGGCCCAGTACCACCAGTGCCAGCACCACGCACCAGGCCTACAGTGTGCCTCACCAGTCCAGAGCGTCCGGCGACAGTACCCAGTCCAGAGCGTCCAGCTACAGTACCCAGTCCAGAGCGTCCGGCTACAGTACCCAGTCCAGAGCGTCCGGCTACAGTACCCAGTCCAGAGCGTCCGGCTACAGTACCCAGTCCAGAACCTCCTACGACGGGCCGCAGACCGGAACCTCCTAGGACGGGTCACAGACCGGAACCTACCACGACGGGTCGCAGTCCGGAACCTACCACAACGGGTCGCAGTCCGGAACCTACCACGACGGGTCGCAGTCCGGAACCTACCATGACGGGTCGCAGTCCGGAACCTACCATGACGGGTCGCAGTCCGGAACCTAGATAGAAACATACCCCAAGCGACTTCCAGCTGTAATCGCAGCAAAAGGTGGCGCTACAAAGTATTAACTTAAGGGGGCTGAATAATTTTGCACGCCCAATTTTTCAGTTTTTGATTTGTTAAAAACGTTTGAAATATCCAATAAATGTCGTTCCACTTCATGATTGTGTCCCACTTGTTGTTGATTCTTCACAAAAAAATACAGTTTTATATCTTTATGTTTGAAGCCTGAAATGTGGCAAAAGGTCGCAAAGTTCAAGGGGGCTGAATACTTTCGCAAGGCACTGTATATACGTTTAAAATTTTCAACCAATCGATTGGTCGAAAGAAAAGAAATGCAAGAAATTAGCTTTAGATGCTCCAGGCTTTAGATGCTATGCTGATTACATTCACTGGTGAGGAACATGTTACGTCCGTTGTGAGAAGGAGACCAAGGTGCAGTGTGGTAGGAGTACATTTGACTTTATTTTTAAAATGACACCAAAAAAACAACAAAACACACCACGAATGTAAAGCTCTGTAGTGCTAAACAGCAACTCTACAAAGACAAGATCCCACAAACTCAGGTGGAAAACAGGCTGCCTGAGCATGATTTCCGATCAGAGACAACGATAGACAGCTGCCTCTGATTGGGAACCATACCCGGCCAACAAAGAAATAGAAAACTAGAATGCCCACCCAAATCACAACCTGACCTAACCAAAGAGTGAAATAAAAAGGCTCTCTAAGGTCAGGGAGTGACATAACAACTTTTTTAATGAATAATTTAACAACTTCAACCAATCATATAATAATATATCAAAATCAATGTTTTTATGTACTAATTTGCTCAATTTGATACACATACCACCACCTACTGCCAATTAAAAAACAAACAAATTCATGCCCATCATACAGGAATACTCATACTGTACATAGAGGCACTCACAGTGATTGGCAGGGTGTGTGGGAGTGGTAAACCATGAATTCAAGGGAGGTGGGGTTGTGGTGGAAGGAGGGTGGTGAACTACTAGCATAGCAGCTTAATGGAATCCATTTTTCCATTTAAATTGTAATTATCATTAAAACCGTGTTTGATTACCACAGTTTGAAAAACTCACAGTAAATACTGTCCATTATCAACAAAAGTTAGCAGTCTGACGCAGGCTCAACGTGGGTTTTGTTTTGTGTGATAACATGGTGGAAGGCAGTGACAGTGCTCGTGAGATTTTTCAGCCTTCTAGGAGGACCAAATCTGAAGAATCGAAGAAAGGGGGCAACACTTCAAATCTCTTGAGTCATCTTTGTGACCACCACCCACTACTGTATAGCGAATGCAAGGTAAGTTATCTTTTAGCTCAATGCATGATGTGGGAACTTTGGAATGGGGGAAAATGTCCTGGTTTGTCTAACTTGCTAATAGCTTGTCAATAATGTAAACTGAAGCTTTCTGTGTTACCTACTCTTGTAAAAACACTACACGTTGTTCTGCTGCTGTATGGGTTGTGTTTCTGCAGACTATATTCACCCATTGCACACGATAACACGTTATGTAGTTTAGTCACTCAACCAACACATTTTGTTCATTTAAAATCCGTCAGTCGTCAACTTGGTTGTAAAAGTGTTCCAATAGGAGAAACACTATAGACTCCTATACAAGACTCCTCTACCAGACTCCTCTACCACACTCCTCTACCAGACTCCTCTACCAGACTCCTCTACCAGACTCCTCTACCAGACTCCTCTACCAGACTCCTCTACCATACCACTGTATATGTCAATTGTTGGGCTCATTGCAATTACTATCACTGTCTTCTTAAGACTAATTTTGTATTTATGTAAATTGTGCATGGGGTCATTGCATATACTCAAATGCAACGCAGAAGATAGACTGTGTGTGTGTCAGTGAGTGAATAATAATTATTATAATGTAACAACACCAATAATAATAATAATACATTTGCTGTTCTCTTGTTTACAGAGTGGGTGTGCAGCAGGCAAACCCAGTGATGCTACTGGTCCCTCCTCATCTACAGTTGTGACAATCAAGCATTTAAAAGGCAGGCTGCTTATGTACCCACATCAAAACATGCTCAAGACCTCACTGCAGCCCTTTCATATTACATTGCAAAGGATATCATGCCATTTCAAATTGTTGAGAGGCCTGGCTTTCTGAGGCATATGAAGGTTGCCGTGTCTCACGACAAAGTGCCATTACGAACTATGTTTTCCAAGACTGAAATCCCAAACCTGTACAACCAGGATAAAGCTGATGTTGGAAAAAGTTTGGCTCATGGCACATGGTTTGCTGCAACTATTGACCTCTGGACCAGTCAATGCGGTGGTGGTCAACCCTATATCAGCTTAACTATCCATTACCTCACCCCAGACTCCCAGACTGGCAACTGGAAACAAAGTGCCTGGAAACACAGTTCTTCCCAGAAGATCACTCGGCTCACAACATCAGAGAGTTTTTTGAGAATATGCTGGAAGAGTGGGGTATCAACCAGAAAGACCTGGTCTGCATAACCACAGACAACGCAACAAACATGATCAAGGCTTTTGAAGAGTTCCCAGATCTGTGGCTTTTGGGTGCTTTGGCCAACATTTGAACCTGGCCATCTCAAAGGCTCTGAAAATTGGCCATCTCAAAAGCTCTGAGAGTTGACACAGCAGTCAAGGCCTACGTCATCTGGTCTAAGGCTTCCCACGGAGTTGGAAGAGAAGGAGAGAAAAGCAAGCAGCCCTACACACAAGATGCTTGAGCGTTTCCTCAGCAAACAGCAGCCAGTCTGTGCGGCACTGGCTGGAGAAAGAGGAACATGGCATCTGATGCCCAAGGATGCCGACATAAGTGTCATGAAGCAACTGTGCCAGCTCCTTGAACCTCTGGTTCGGAGCCATCCCTGACCAAGGTGATGAAAAGGATACAAAGCCATCCCTGACCAGGGAGAGGAAAAGGATACAGAGCCATCCCTGACCAAGGTGATGAAAAGGATACAAAGCCATCCCTGACCAGGGAGAGGAAAAGGATACAGAGCCATCCCTGACCAGGGAGATGAAAAGGATACAAAGCCATCCCTGACCAGGGAGAGGAAAAGGAGACAGAGCCATCCCTGACCAGGGAGATGAAAAGGATACGGAGCCATCCCTGACCAGGGAGAGGAAAAGGATACAGAGCCATCCCTGACCAGGGAGATGAAAAGGATACAAAGCCATCCCTGACCAGGGAGAGGAAAAGGATACAGAGCCATCCCTGACCAGGGAGATGAAAAGGATACAGAGCCATCCCTGACCAGGGAGATGAAAAGGATACAGAGCCATCCCTGACCAGGGAGATGAAAAGGATACAAAGCCATCCCTGACCAGGGAGAGGAAAAGGATACAGAGCCATCCCTGACCAGGGAGATGAAAAGGATACAGAGCCATCCCTGACCAGGGAGATGAAAAGGATACAGAGCCATCCCTGACCAGGGAGATGAAAAGGATACAAAGCCATCCCTGACCAGGGAGAGGAAAAGGATACAGAGCCATCCCTGACCAGGGAGATGAAAAGGATACGGAGCCATCCCTGACCAAGGTGATGAAAAGGATACAAAGCCATCCCTGAGTAGGGAGAGGAAAGGATACAGAGCCATCCCTGACCAGGGAGATGAAAAGGATACGGAGCCATCCCTGACCAGGGAGATGAAAAGGATACGGAGCCATCCCTGACCAGGGAGAGGAAAAGGATACGGGGCCATTACTGACCAGGGAGATGAAAAGGATACGGAGCCATCCCTGACCAGGGAGAGGAAAAGGATAAGGAGCCATCCCTGACCAGGGAGAGGAAAATGATATGGAGCCATCCCTGACCAGGGAGATGAAAAGGATACGGAGCCATCCCTGACCAAAAGGATACGGAGCCATCCCTGACCAGGGAGAGGAAAAGGATACGGAGCCATCCCTGACCAAAAGGATACGGAGCCATCCCTGACCAGGGAGATGAAAAGGATACGGAGCCATCCCTGACCAAGGAGAGGAAAATGACACAGAGCCATCCCTGACCAGGGAGAGGAAAAGGATACGGAGCCATCCCTGACCAGGGAGAGGAAAAGGATACGGAGCCATCCCTGACCAGGGAGAGGAAAAGGATACGGAGCCATCCCTGACCAGGGAGAGGAAAAGGATACGGAACCATCCCTGACCAGGGAGATGAAAAGGATACGGAGCCATCCCTGACCAGGGAGATGAAAAGGATATGGAGCCATCCCTGACCAGGGAGAGGAAAAGGACACGGAGCCATCCCTGACCAGGGAGATGGAAAGGATACGGAGCCATCCCAGACCAGGGAGATGAAAAGGATACGGAGCCATCCCTGACCAGGGAGATGAAAAGGATATGGAGCCATCCCTGACCAGGGAGATGAAAAGGATACGTAGCCATCCCTGACCAGGGAGAGGAAAAGGACACGGAGCCATCCCTGACCAGGGAGATGGAAATGATACGGAGCCATCCCAGACCAGGGAGATGAAAAGGATACGGAGCCATCCCTGACCAGGCAGAGGAAAAGGACACGGAGCCATCCCTGACCAGGGAGATGGAAAAGATACGGAGCCATCCCTGACCAGGGAGATGAAAAGGATATGGAGCCATCCCTGACCAGGGAGATGAAAAGGATACGGAGCCATCCCTGACCAAGGAGATGAAAAGGATACGGAGCCATCCCTGACCAGGGAGAGGAAAAGGATACGGAGCCATCCCTGACCAGGGAGATGAAAAGGATACGGAGCCATCCCTGACCAGGGGGATGAAAAGCATACGGAGACATCCCTGAAGAGGGGGATGAAAAGGATACGGAGCCATCCCTGACCAGGGAGATGAAAAGGATTCGGAGCCATCCCTGACCAGGGAGAGGAAAAGGATATGGAGCCATCCCTGAAAAGGGAGATGATACGGAGCCATCCCTGACCAAGGAGATGAAAAGGATAAGGAGCCATCCCTGACCAGGGAGAGGAAAAGGATACGGAGCCATCCCTGACCAGGGAGATGAAAAGGATACGGAGCCATCCCTGACCAGGGGGATGAAAAGCATACGGAGCCATCCCTGACCAGGGGGATGAAAAGGATACGGAGCCATCCCTGACCAGGGAGATGAAAAGGATACGGAGCCATCCCTGACCAGGGAGAGGAAAAGGATATGGAGCCATCCCTGACCAGGGAGATGAAAAGGATACGGAGCCATCCCTGACCAGGGAGATGATACGGAGCCATCCCTGACCAAGGAGATGAAAAGGATACGGAGCCATCCCTGACCAGGGAGATGAAAAGGATACGGAGCCATCCCTGACGAGGGAGATGAAAAGGATACGGAGCCATCCCTGACCAGGGGGATGAAAAGGATACGGAGCCATCCCTGACCAGGGAGATGAAAAGGATACGGAGCCATCCCTGACCAGGGAGATGATACGGAGCCAACCCTGACCAAGGAGATGAAAAGGATACGGAGCCATCCCTGACCAGGGAGATGAAAAGGATACGGAGCCATCCCTGACCAGGGAGATGAAAAGGATACGGAGCCATCCCTGACCAGGGAGATGAAAAGGATACGGAGCCATCCCTGACCAGGGAGAGGAAAAGGACACGGAGCCATCCCTGACCAGGGAGATGGAAAAGATACGGAGCCATCCCTGACCAGGGAGATGAAAAGGATATGGAGCCATCCCTGACCAGGGAGATGAAAAGGATACGGAGCCATCCCTGACCAAGGAGATGAAAAGGATACGGAGCCATCCCTGACCAGGGAGAGGAAAAGGATACGGAGCCATCCCTGACCAGGGAGATGAAAAGGATACGGAGCCATCCCTGACCAGGGGGATGAAAAGCATACGGAGACATCCCTGAAGAGGGGGATGAAAAGGATACGGAGCCATCCCTGACCAGGGAGATGAAAAGTATTCGGAGCCATCCCTGACCAGGGAGAGGAAAAGGATACGGAGCCATCCCTGACCAGGGAGATGAAAAGGATACGGAGCCATCCCTGACCAGGGGGATGAAAAGCATACGGAGCCATCCCTGACCAGGGGGATGAAAAGGATACGGAGCCATCCCTGACCAGGGAGATGAAAAGGATACGGAGCCATCCCTGACCAGGGAGAGGAAAAGGATATGGAGCCATCCCTGACCAGGGAGATGAAAAGGATACGGAGCCATCCCTGACCAGGGAGATGATACGGAGCCATCCCTGACCAAGGAGATGAAAAGGATACGGAGCCATCCCTGACCAGGGAGATGAAAAGGATACGGAGCCATCCCTGACGAGGGAGATGAAAAGGATACGGAGCCATCCCTGACCAGGGGGATGAAAAGGATACGGAGCCATCCCTGACCAGGGAGATGAAAAGGATACGGAGCCATCCCTGACCAGGGAGATGATACGGAGCCAACCCTGACCAAGGAGATGAAAAGGATACGGAGCCATCCCTGACCAGGGAGATGAAAAGGATACGGAGCCATCCCTGACCAGGGAGATGAAAAGGATACGGAGCCATCCCTGACCAGGGAGATGAAAAGGATACGGAGCCATCCCTGACCAGGGGGATGAAAAGGATACGGAGCCATCCCTGACCAGGGAGATGATACGGAGCCATCCCTGACCAAGGAGATGAAAAGGATACGGAGCCATCCCTGACCAGGGGGATGAAAAGGATACGGAGCCATCCCTGACCAGGGAGATGAAAAGGATACGGAGCCATCATTGACCAGGGATATGAGAAGGACACGGAGCCATCCCTGACCAGGGAGATGAAAAGGACACGAAGCCATCCCTGACCAGGGAGATGAAAAGGATACGCAGCCATCCCTGACCAGGGAGATGAAAAGGATACGGAGTCATCCCTGACCAGGGAGATGAAAAGGATACGGAGCCATCCCTGACCAGGGAGATGAAAAGGATACGGAGCCATCCCTGACCAGGGGGATGAAAAGGATACGGAGCCATCCCTGACCAGTGAGATGAAAAGGATACGGAGCCATCCCTGACCAGGGAGAGGAAAAGGATATGGAGCCATCCCTGACCAGGGAGATGAAAAGGATACGGAGCCATCCCTGACCAGGGAGATGATACGGAGCCATCCCTGACCAAGGAGATGAAAAGGATACGGAGCCATCCCTGACCAGGGAGATGAAAAGGATACGGAGCCATCCCTGACCAGGGAGATGAAAAGGATACGGAGCCATCCCTGACCAGGGAGAGGAAAAGGATTCGGAGCCATCCCTGACCAGGGAGATGAAAAGGATACGGAGCCATCCCTGACCAGGGGGATGAAAAAGATACGGAGCCATCCCTGACCAGGGGGATGAAAAGGATACGGAGCCATCCCTGACCAGGGAGATGAAAAGGATACGGAGCCATCCCTGACCAGGGAGAGGAAAAGGATATGGAGCCATCCCTAACCAGGGAGATGAAAAGGATACGGAGCCATCCCTGACCAGGGGGATGAAAAGGATACGGAGCCATCCCTGACCAGTGAGATGAAAAGGATACGGAGCCATCCCTGACCAGGGAGAGGAAAAGGATATGGAGCCAGCCCTGACCAGGGAGATGAAAAGGATACGGAGCCATCCCTGACCAGGGAGATGATACGGAGCCATCCCTGACCAAGGAGATGAAAAGGATAAGGAGCCATCCCTGACCAGGGAGATGAAAAGGATACGGAGCCATCCCTGACCAGGGAGATGAAAAGGATACGGAGCCATCCCTGACCAGGGAGATGAAAAGGATACGGAGCCATCCCTGACCAGGGGGATGAAAAGGATACGGAGCCATCCCTGACCAGGGGGATGAAAAGGATACGGAGCCATCCCTGACCAGGGAGATGATACGGAGCCATCCCTGACCAAGGAGATGAAAAGGATATGGAGCAATCCCTGACCAGGGGGATGAAAAGGATACGGAGCCATCCCTGACCAGGGAGATGAAAAGGATACGGAGCCATCCCTGACCAGGGAGATGAAAAAGATACGGAGCCATCCCTGACCAGGGAGATGAAAAGGACATGGAGCCATCCCTGACCAGGGAGATGAAAAGGATACGGAGCCATCCCTGACCAGGGAGATGAAAAGGATAAGGAGCCATCCTTGACCAGGGAGATGAAAAGGACATGGAGCCATCCCTGACCAGGGAGATGAAAAGGATACAGAGCCATCCCTGACCAGGGAGATGAAAAGGATACAAAGCCATCCCTGACCAGGGAGAGGAAAAGGATACAGAGCCATCCCTGACCAGGGAGATGAAAAGGATACGGAGCCATCCCTGACCAGGGAGATGAAAAGGATACAAAGCCATCCCTGACCAGGGAGAGGAAAAGGATACAGAGCCATCCCTGACCAGGGAGATGAAAAGGATACAAAGCCATCCCTGACCAGGGAGAGGAAAAGGATACAGAGCCATCCCTGACCAGGGAGATGAAAAGGATACAAAGCCATCCCTGACCAGGGAGAGGAAAAGGATACAGAGCCATCCCTGACCAGGGAGATGAAAAGGATACGGAGCCATCTCTGACCAAGGTGATGAAAAGGATACAAAGCCATCCCTGAGTAGGGAGAGGAAAGGATACAGAGCCATCCCTGACCAGGGAGATGAAAAGGATACGGAGCCATCCCTGACCAGGGAGAGGAAAAGGATACGGGGCCATTACTGACCAGGGAGAGGAAAAGGATATGGAGCCATCCCTGACCAGGGAGATGAAAAGGATACGGAGCCATCCCTGACCAAAAGGATACGGAGCCATCCCTGACCAGGGAGAGGAAAAGGATACAGAGCCATCCCTGACCAAAAGGATACGGAGCCATCCCTGACCAGGGAGATGAAAAGGATACGGAGCCATCCCTGACCAAGGAGAGGAAAATGACACAGAGCCATCCCTGACCAGGGAGAGGAAAAGGATACAGAGCCATCCCTGACCAGGGAGAGGAAAAGGATACGGAGCCATCCCTGACCAGGGAGAGGAAAAGGATACGGAGCCATCCCTGACCAGGGAGAGGAAAAGGATACGGAGCCATCCCTGACCAGGGAGATGAAAAGGATACGGAGCCATCCCTGACCAGGGAGATGAAAAGGATATGGAGCCATCCCTGACCAGGGAGAGGAAAAGGACACGGAGCAATCCCTGACCAGGGGGATGAAAAGGATACGGAGCCATCCCTGACCAGGGAGATGAAAAGGATAAGGAGCCATCCTTGACCAGGGAGATGAAAAGGACATGGAGCCATCCCTGACCAGGGAGATGAAAAGGATACAGAGCCATCCCTGACCAGGGAGATGAAAAGGATACAAAGCCATCCCTGACCAGGGAGAGGAAAAGGATACAGAGCCATCCCTGACCAGGGAGATGAAAAGGATACAAAGCCATCCCTGACCAGGGAGAGGAAAAGGATACAGAGCCATCCCTGACCAGGGAGATGAAAAGGATACAAAGCCATCCCTGACCAGGGAGAGGAAAAGGATACAGAGCCATCCCTGACCAGGGAGATGAAAAGGATACGGAGCCATCTCTGACCAAGGTGATGAAAAGGATACAAAGCCATCCCTGAGTAGGGAGAGGAAAGGATACAGAGCCATCCCTGACCAGGGAGATGAAAAGGATACGGAGCCATCCCTGACCAGGGAGAGGAAAAGGATACGGGGCCATTACTGACCAGGGAGAGGAAAAGGATATGGAGCCATCCCTGACCAGGGAGATGAAAAGGATACGGAGCCATCCCTGACCAAAAGGATACGGAGCCATCCCTGACCAGGGAGAGGAAAAGGATACAGAGCCATCCCTGACCAAAAGGATACGGAGCCATCCCTGACCAGGGAGATGAAAAGGATACGGAGCCATCCCTGACCAAGGAGAGGAAAATGACACAGAGCCATCCCTGACCAGGGAGAGGAAAAGGATACAGAGCCATCCCTGACCAGGGAGAGGAAAAGGATACGGAGCCATCCCTGACCAGGGAGAGGAAAAGGATACGGAGCCATCCCTGACCAGGGAGAGGAAAAGGATACGGAGCCATCCCTGACCAGGGAGATGAAAAGGATACGGAGCCATCCCTGACCAGGGAGATGAAAAGGATATGGAGCCATCCCTGACCAGGGAGAGGAAAAGGACACGGAGCCATCCCTGACCAGGGAGATGGAAAGGATACGGAGCCATCCCAGACCAGGGAGATGAAAAGGATACGGAGCCATCCCTGACCAGGGAGATGAAAAGGATATGGAGCCATCCCTGACCAGGGAGATGAAAAGGATACGGAGCCATCCCTGACCAGGGAGAGGAAAAGGACACGGAGCCATCCCTGACCAGGGAGATGGAAAAGATACGGAGCCATCCCAGACCAGGGAGATGAAAAGGATACGGAGCCATCCCTGACCAGGGAGAGGAAAAGGACACGGAGCCATCCCTGACCAGGGAGATGGAAAAGATAAGAGCCATCCCTGACCAGGGAGATGAAAAGGATACGGAGCCATCCCTGACCAGGGAGATGAAAAGGATACAAAGCCATCCCTGACCAGGGAGAGGAAAAGGATACAGAGCCATCCCTGACCAGGGAGATGAAAAGGATACAAAGCCATCCCTGACCAGGGAGAGGAAAAGGATACAGAGCCATCCCTGACCAGGGAAATGAAAAGGATACAAAGCCATCCCTGACCAGGGAGAGGAAAAGGATACAGAGCCATCCCTGACCAGGGAGATGAAAAGGATACAAAGCCATCCCTGACCAGGGAGATGAAAAGGATACGGAGCCATCCCTGACCAAGGTGATGAAAAGGATACAAAGCCATCCCTGAGTAGGGAGAGGAAAGGATACAGAGCCATCCCTGACCAGGGAGATGAAAAGGATACGGAGCCATCCCTGACCAGGGAGAGGAAAAGGATACGGGGCCATTACTGACCAGGGAGAGGAAAAGGATATGGAGCCATCCCTGACCAGGGAGATGAAAAGGATACGGAGCCATCCCTGACCAAAAGGATACGGAGCCATCCCTGACCAGGGAGAGGAAATGGATACAGAGCCATCCCTGACCAAAAGGATACGGAGCCATCCCTGACCAGGGAGATGAAAAGGATACGGAGCCATCCCTGACCAAGGAGAGGAAAATGACACAGAGCCATCCCTGACCAGGGAGAGGAAAAGGATACGGAGCCATCCCTGACCAGGGAGAGGAAAAGGATACGGAGCCATCCCTGACCAGGGAGAGGAAAAGGATACGGAGCCATCCCTGACCAGGGAGAGGAAAAGGATACGGAGCCATCCCTGACCAGGGAGATGAAAAGGATACGGAGCCATCCCTGACCAGGGAGATGAAAAGGATATGGAGCCATCCCTGACCAGGGAGAGGAAAAGGACACGGAGCCATCCCTGACCAGGGAGATGGAAAGGATACGGAGCCATCCCAGACCAGGGAGATGAAAAGGATACGGAGCCATCCCTGACCAGGGAGATGAAAAGGATATGGAGCCATCCCTGACCAGGGAGATGAAAAGGATACGGAGCCATCCCTGACCAAGGAGATGAAAAGGATATGGAGCCATCCCTGACCAGGGAGAGGAAAAGGATACGGAGCCATCCCTGACCAGGGGGATGAAAAGCATACGGAGCCATCCCTGAAGAGGGGGATGAAAAGGATACGGAGCCATCCCTGACCAGGGAGATGAAAAGGATTCGGAGCCATCCCTGACCAGGGAGAGGAAAAGGATATGGAGCCATCCCTGACCAGGGAGATGATACGGAGCCATCCCTGACCAAGGAGATGAAAAGGATAAGGAGCCATCCCTGACCAGGGAGAGGAAAAGGATACGGAGCCATCCCTGACCAGGGAGATAAAAAGGATACGGAGCCATCCCTGACCAGGGGGATGAAAAGCATACGGAGCCATCCCTGACCAGGGGGATGAAAAGGATACGGAGCCATCCCTGACCAGGGAGATGAAAAGGATACGGAGCCATCCCTGACCAGGGAGAGGAAAAGGATATGGAGCCATCCCTGACCAGGGAGATGAAAAGGATACGGAGCCATCCCTGACCAGGGAGATGATACGGAGCCATCCCTGACCAAGGAGATGAAAAGGATACGGAGCCATCCCTGACCAGGGAGATGAAAAGGATACGGAGCCATCCCTGACGAGGGAGATGAAAAGGATACGGAGCCATCCCTGACCAGGGGGATGAAAAGGATACGGAGCCATCCCTGACCAGGGAGATGAAAAGGATACGGAGCCATCCCTGACCAGGGAGATGATATGGAGCCAACCCTGACCAAGGAGATGAAAAGGATACGGAGCCATCCCTGACCAGGGAGATGAAAAGGATACGGAGCCATCCCTGACCAGGGAGATGAAAAGGATACGGAGCCATCCCTGACGAGGGAGATGAAAAGGATACGGAGCCATCCCTGACCAGGGGGATGAAAAGGATACGGAGCCATCCCTGACCAGGGAGATGAAAAGGATACGGAGCCATCCCTGACCAGGGAGATGATACGGAGCCAACCCTGACCAAGGAGATGAAAAGGATACGGAGCCATCCCTGACCAGGGAGATGAAAAGGATACGGAGCCATCCCTGACCAGGGAGATGAAAAGGATACGGAGCCATCCCTGACCAGGGGGATGAAAAGGATACGGAGCCATCCCTGACCAGGGAGATGAAAAGGATACGGAGCCATCCCTGACCAGGGAGATGATATGGAGCCAACCCTGACCAAGGAGATGAAAAGGATACGGAGCCATCCCTGACCAGGGAGATGAAAAGGATACGGAGCCATCCCTGACCAGGGAGATGAAAAGGATACGGAGCCATCCCTGACGAGGGAGATGAAAAGGATACGGAGCCATCCCTGACCAGGGGGATGAAAAGGATACGGAGCCATCCCTGACCAGGGAGATGAAAAGGATACGGAGCCATCCCTGACCAGGGAGATGATACGGAGCCAACCCTGACCAAGGAGATGAAAAGGATACGGAGCCATCCCTGACCAGGGAGATGAAAAGGATACGGAGCCATCCCTGACCAGGGAGATGAAAAGGATACGGAGCCATCCCTGACCAGGGAGATGAAAAGGATACGGAGCCATCCCTGACCAGGGGGATGAAAAGGAGCCATCCCTGACCAAGGAGATGAAAAGGATACGGAGCCATCCCTGACCAGGGGTATGAAAAGGATACGGAGCCATCCCTGACCAGGGAGATGAAAAGGATACGGAGCCATCATTGACCAGGGATATGAGAAGGACACGGAGCCATCCCTGACCAGGGAGAGGAAAAGGACACGAAGCCATCCCTGACCAGGGAGATGAAAAGGATACGCAGCCATCCCTGACCAGGGAGATGAAAAGGATACGGAGTCATCCCTGACCAGGGAGATGAAAAGGATACGGAGCCATCCCTGACCAGGGAGATGAAAAGGATACGGAGCCATCCCTGACCAGGGAGAGGAAAAGGATTCGGAGCCATCCCTGACCAGGGAGATGAAAAGGATACGGAGCCATCCCTGACCAGGGGGATGAAAAGGATACGGAGCCATCCCTGACCAGGTGGATGAAAAGGATACGGAGCCATCCCTGACCAGGGAGATGAAAAGGATATGGATCCATCCCTAACCAGGGAGATGAAAAGGATACGGAGCCATCCCTGACCAGGGGGATGAAAAGGATACGGAGCCATCCCTGACCAGTGAGATGAAAAGGATACGGAGCCATCCCTGACCAGGGAGAGGAAAAGGATATGGAGCCATCCCTGACCAGGGAGATGAAAAGGATACGGTGCCATCCCTGACCAGGGAGATGATACGGAGCCATCCCTGACCAAGGAGATGAAAAGGATATGGAGCCATCCCTGACCAGGGAGATGAAAAGGATACGGAGCCATCCCTGACCAGGGAGATGAAAAGGATACGGAGCCATCCCTGACCAGGGGGATGAAAAGGATACGGAGCCATCCCTGACCAGGGGGATGAAAAGGATACGGAGCCATCCCTGACCAGGGGGATGAAAAGGAAACGGAGCCATCCCTGACCAGGGAGATGATACGGAGCCATCCCTGACCAAGGAGATGAAAAGGATACGGAGCAATCCCTGACCAGGGGGATGAAAAGGATACGGAGCCATCCCTGACCAGGGAGATGAAAAGGATAATGAGCCATCCCTGACCAGGGAGATGAAAAAGATACGGAGCCATCCCTGACCAGGGAGATGAAAAGGACATGGAGCCATCCCTGACCAGGGAGATGAAAAGGATACGGAGCCATCCCTGACCAGGGAGATGAAAAGGATAAGGAGCCATCCTTGACCAGGGAGATGAAAAGGACATGGAGCCATCCCTGACCAGGGAGATGAAAAGGATACTGAGCCATCCCTGACCAATGAGAGGAAAAGGACACGGAGCCATCCCTGACCAGGGGGATGAAAAGGATACGGAGCAATCCCTGACCAGGGGGATGAAAAGGATACGGAGCCATCCCTGACCAGGGAGATGAAAAGGATACGGAGCCATCCCTGACCAGGGAGATGAAAAAGATACGGAGCCATCCCTGACCAGGGAGATGAAAAGGACATGGAGCCATCCCTGACCAGGGAGATGAAAAGGATACGGAGCCATCCCTGACCAGGGAGATGAAAAGGATACGGAGCCATCCCTGACCAGGGAGATGAAAAGGATACGGAGCCATCCCTGACCAGGGAGAGGAAAAGGACACGGAGCCATCCCTGACCAGGGAGATGGAAAGGATACGGAGCCATCCCTGACCAGGGAGATGAAGAGGATACGGAGCCATCCCTGACCAGGGAGATGAAAAGGATAAGGAGCCATCCCTGACCAGGGAGATGAAAAGGATACGGAGCCATCCCTGACCAAGGAGATGAAAAGGATACGGAGCCATCCCTGACCAGGGAGATGAAAAGGATACGGAGCCATCCCTGACCAGGGAGAGGAAAAGGACACGGAGCCATCCCTGACCAGGGAGATGGAAAGGATACGGAGCCATCCCTGACCAGGGAGATGAAAAGGACACGGAGCCATCCCTGACCAGGGAGATGAAAAGGATATGGAGCCATCCCTGACCAGGGAGATGAAAAGGATACGGAGCCATCCCTGACCAAGGAGATGAAAAGGACACGGAGCCATCCCTGACCAGGGGGATGAAAAGGATACGGAGCCATCCCTGACAAGGGAGATGAAAAGGATACGGAGCCATCCCTGACCATGGAGAGGAAAAGGATACGGAGCCATCCCTGACCAGGGAGATGAAAAGGATACGGAGCCATCCCTGACCAGGGGGATGAAAAGGATACGGAGCCATCCCTGACCAGGGGGATGAAAAGGATACGGAGCCATCCCTGACCAGTGAGATGAAACAGATACTGAGCCATCCCTGACCAGGGAGAGGAAAAGGATATGCAGCCATCCCTGACCAGGGAGATGAAAAGGATATGGAGCCATCCCTGACCAGGGAGATGATACGGAGCCATCCCTGACCAGGGAGATGAAAAAGATACGGAGCCATCCCTGACCAGGGAGATGAAAAGGACATGGAGCCATCCCTGACCAGGGAGATGAAAAGGATACGGAGCCATCCCTGACCAGGGAGATGAAAAGGATACGGAGCCATCCCTGACCAGGGAGATGAAAAGGATACGGAGCCATCCCTGACCAGGGAGAGGAAAAGGACACGGAGCCATCCCTGACCAGGGAGATGGAAAGGATACGGAGCCATCCCTGACCAGGGAGATGAAGAGGATACGGAGCCATCCCTGACCAGGGAGATGAAAAGGATAAGGAGCCATCCCTGACCAGGGAGATGAAAAGGATACGGAGCCATCCCTGACCAAGGAGATGAAAAGGATACGGAGCCATCCCTGACCAGGGAGATGAAAAGGATACGGAGCCATCCCTGACCAGGGAGAGGAAAAGGACACGGAGCCATCCCTGACCAGGGAGATGGAAAGGATACGGAGCCATCCCTGACCAGGGAGATGAAAAGGACACGGAGCCATCCCTGACCAGGGAGATGAAAAGGATATGGAGCCATCCCTGACCAGGGAGATGAAAAGGATACGGAGCCATCCCTGACCAAGGAGATGAAAAGGACACGGAGCCATCCCTGACCAGGGGGATGAAAAGGATACGGAGCCATCCCTGACAAGGGAGATGAAAAGGATACGGAGCCATCCCTGACCATGGAGAGGAAAAGGATACGGAGCCATCCCTGACCAGGGAGATGAAAAGGATACGGAGCCATCCCTGACCAGGGGGATGAAAAGGATACGGAGCCATCCCTGACCAGGGGGATGAAAAGGATACGGAGCCATCCCTGACCAGTGAGATGAAACGGATACGGAGCCATCCCTGACCAGGGAGAGGAAAAGGATATGGAGCCATCCCTGACCAGGGAGATGAAAAGGATACGGAGCCATCCCTGACCAGGGAGATGATACGGAGCCATCCCTGACCAAGGAGATGAAAAGGATACGGAGCCATCCCTGACCAAGGGGATGAAAAGGATACGGAGCCATCCCTGACCAGGGAGATGAAAAGGATACGGAGCCATCCCTGACCAGGGAGATGAAAAAGATACGGAGCCATCCCTGACCAGGGAGATGAAAAGGACACGGAGCCATCCCTGACCAGGGAGATGAAAAGGATACGGATCCATCCCTGACCAGGGAGATGAAAAAGATACGGAGCAATCCCTGACCAGGGAGATGAAAAGGATACAGAGCCATCCCTGACCAGGGAGATGAAAAGGATACGGAGCCATCCCTGACCAATTAGAGGAAAAGGACACGGAGCCATCCCTGACCAAGGAGATGAAAAGGATATGGAGCCATCCCTGACCAGGGAGATGGAAAGGATACGGAGCCCTCCCTGACCAGGGAGATGAAAAGGATACGGAGCCATCCCTGACCAGGGAGATGGAAAGGATATGGAGCCATCCCTGACCAGGGAGATGAAAAGGATACGGAGCCATCCCTGACCAAGGAGATGAAAAGGATACGGAGCCATCCCTGACCAAGGAGATGAAAAGGATACGGAGCCATCCCTGACCAGGGAGGGGAAAAGGATACGGAGCCATCCCTGACCAGGGAGATGAAAAGGATACAGAGCCATCCCTGACCAGGGAGATGAAAAGGATACGGAGCCATCCCTGACCAGGGAGATGAAAAGGATACGGAGCCATCCCTGACCAGGGAGAGGAAAAGGACACGGAGCCATCCCTGACCAGGGAGATGGAAAGGATACGGAGCCATCCCTGACCAGGGAGATGAAAAGGATACGGAGCCATCCCTGACCAGGGAGTTGAAAAGGATATGGAGCCATCCCTGACCAGGGAGATGAAAAGGATAAGGAGCCATCCCTGACCAAGGAGATGAAAAGGATACGGAGCCATCCCTGACCAAGGAGATGAAAAGGATACGGAGCCATCCCTGACTAAGGAGAGGAAAAAGACACGGAGCCATCCCTGACCAAGGAGATAAAAGGATACGGAGCCATCCCTGACCAGGGAAGGGAAAAGGACACAGAGCCATCCCTGACCAAGGAGATGAAAAGGATATGGAGCCATCCCTGACCAGGGAGATGAAAAGGATACGGAGCCATCCCTGACCAAGGAGATGAAAAGGATACGGAGCCATCCCTGACCAAGGAGAGGAAAAAGACACGGAGCCATCCCTGACCAAGGAGATAAAAGGATACGGAGCCATCCCTGACCAGGGAGGGGAAAAGGATACGGAGCCATCCCTGACCAGGGAGATGAAAAGGATACAGAGCCATCCCTGACCAGGGAGATGAAAAGGATACGGAGCCATTCCTGACCAGGGAGATGAAAAGTATACGGAGCCATCCCTGACCAGGGAGAGGAAAAGGACACGGAGCAATCCCTGACCAGGGAGATGGAAAGGATACGGAGCCATCCCTGACCAGGGAGATGAAAAGGATACGGAGCCATCCCTGACCAGGGAGATAAAAATGATACGGAGCCATCCCTGACAAGGGAGATGAAAAGGATACGGAGCCATCCCTGACCAGGGAGATGAAAAGGATACGGAGCCATCCCTGACCAGGGAGATAAAAATGATACGGAGCCATCCCTGACCAGGGAGATGATACGGAGCCATCCCTGACCAAGGAGATGAAAAGGATACGGAGCCATCCCTGACCAGGGAGATGAAAAGGATACGGAGCCATCCCTGACCAGGGAGATGAAAAGGATACGGAGCCATCCCTGACCAGGGGGATGAAAAGGATACGGAGCCATCCCTGACCAGGGAGATGGAAAGGATACGGAGCCCTCCCTGACCAGGGAGATGAAAAGGATACGGAGCCATCCCTGACCAGGGAGATGGAAAGGATATGGAGCCATCCCTGACCAGGGAGATGAAAAGGATACGGAGCCATCCCTGACCAGGGAGATGAAAAGGATACGGAGCCATCCCTGACCAGGGAGTTGAAAAGGATATGGAGCCATCCCTGACCAGGGAGATGAAAAGGATAAGGAGCCATCCCTGACCAAGGAGATGAAAAGGATACAGAGCCATCCCTGACCAAGGAGATGAAAAGGATACGGAGCCATCCCTGACTAAGGAGAGGAAAAAGACACGGAGCCATCCCTGACCAAGGAGATAAAAGGATACGGAGCCATCCCTGACCAGGGAAGGGAAAAGGACACAGAGCCATCCCTGACCAAGGAGATGAAAAGGATATGGAGCCATCCCTGACCAGGGAGATGAAAAGGATACGGAGCCATCCCTGACCAAGGAGATGAAAAGGATACGGAGCCATCCCTGACCAAGGAGAGGAAAAAGACACGGAGCCATCCCTGACCAAGGAGATAAAAGGATACGGAGCCATCCCTGACCAGGGAGGGGAAAAGGATACGGAGCCATCCCTGACCAGGGAGATGAAAAGGATACAGAGCCATCCCTGACCAGGGAGATGAAAAGGATACGGAGCCATTCCTGACCAGGGAGATGAAAAGTATACGGAGCCATCCCTGACCAGGGAGAGGAAAAGGACACGGAGCAATCCCTGACCAGGGAGATGGAAAGGATACGGAGCCATCCCTGACCAGGGAGATGAAAAGGATACGGAGCCATCCCTGACCAGGGAGATAAAAATGATACGGAGCCATCCCTGACAAGGGAGATGAAAAGGATACGGAGCCATCCCTGACCAGGGAGATGAAAAGGATACGGAGCCATCCCTGACCAGGGAGATAAAAATGATACGGAGCCATCCCTGACCAGGGAGATGATACGGAGCCATCCCTGACCAAGGAGATGAAAAGGATACGGAGCCATCCCTGACCAGGGAGATGAAAAGGATACGGAGCCATCCCTGACCAGGGAGATGAAAAGGATACGGAGCCATCCCTGACCAGGGGGATGAAAAGGATACGGAGCCATCCCTGACCAGGGAGATGAAAAGGATACGGAGCCATCCCTGACCAAGGAGATGATACGGAGCCATCCCTGACCAAGGAGATGAAAAGGATATGGAGCCATCCCTGACCAAGGAGATGAAAAGGATACGGAGCCATCCCTGTCCAAGGAGATGATACGGAGCCATCCCTGACCAGGGAGATGAAAAGAATATTTTATAATTTTTTACAGAAGCACAAAAATAAGTGGGTCGAGTTACAAATGGGACACAGTAAAGACTCCGTTCATATATCACAGATGACCAGGGAGATGAAAAGGATACGGAGCCATCCCTGACCAAGGAGATGAAAAGGATACGGAGCCATCCCTGACCTAGGAGATGATACGTAGCCATCCCTGACCAAGGAGATGAAAAGGATACGGAGCCATCCCTGACCTAGGAGATGATACGTAGCCATCCCTGACCAGGGAGATGAAAAGGATACGGAGCCATCCCTGACCAAGGAGATGATACGGAGCCATCCCTGACCAAGTAGATGAAAAGGATACGGAGCCATCCCTGACCTAGGAGATGATACGGAGCCATCCCTGACCAAGGAGATGAAAAGGATACGGAGCCATCCCTGACCAAGGAGATGAAAAGGATACGGAGCCATCCCTGACCAAGGAGATGAAAAGGATACGGAGCCATCCCTGACCAAGGAGAGGAAAAGGGTAATGAGAGAAGGCCTTAACAACAGATACATAGAGAAGTCAAAGAGAGTCATCCACATGGCTTGTTTCATTGACCCCCGCTTCAAAAGGAGCTTTTTAGATGAGCCTGAGGCTGCAAAAGTTGACACTGACAACTGTGTCCAGGAGGCCTTGAAGCTGACAGCTGTACAAGTCAGGGAAGAACCACAAAGCAAAGCACCAGCAGCACCTCCACCACCAATACCCCCACAGCGGCATCGGAGGGGAAAGGCCTCGCTGGGTTGCTGAGAAGGATTACCTCAACAATCAGCAGAGAGGTGAAGAGGGTCAGATTCTGACCACCCCAGAAGACAGAGTGAAAGAAGAGATCAAGGTCTACCTGTCTCTGCCACCCATTCCAGCAGAAGAGGATCCACTGGTGTGGTGGAGGGCCATGTATCAGAGCTGCCTCACCTTGCCACGGTTGCCAGGAAGCTTTTGTGCATCCCAGCAACCAGCGTGCCATCAGTGTTCAGTGCCAGCGGGCACATTGTCTCCCCTCGCAGATCACTACTTGAAACGGACAAAGTAAATATGCTGACATTTTTACATTTCAATCTCAAGTGAACAAAGATGAAGGTTGTTAGGCCAGCAGCACCTTATTTCTTCATGAAGGAGAGAACAGACATACAATCAGTGCTGTTCATTTGATTTGTTTACATATTTTGTGTTATCTTAATGTCAACACCTGCACATTTGATTTGCTTACTTAAGGTTGTGTTCATTTAAACCTGCACTAAGGAAACCTTTACCTCTCAATGCCACATGGTGCCATCTTTAATGTTAATGTTATTATTTTAGTGTTTATGCACACAAAAAGTGTGTAGTGCTGCTAATTGTATTTGTTGTTTGTTGGTTTTAAATATAAAACCTGGTGAAATGATTTCAGTGTGTCAGTACTTTCTGAACATTTCCTGAACATTTGAACAATACTGCGAAAATACTGATAACCGTGATCATTTTGGTCACTATAATCATCTCGAGAATCTACACACACTACTTTATGAGGTGAATATCCTTATCGCCCGCCTTGCATAGAAACTTGCAGGTAGAGGGAAGAAGAGAGAGGGAGAAGCAGGGGGATACAGGGAGAGAGGGAGAAAAATCCACTCCTGCTATCAGAGGCTAGAGCAGAGCATGGTCCCCCCCTCAACCAGCCGCTGCTGCCTGCCTGGCTGCCTAGTGCTACTGAGGCTGAGTGAACCAACCCCAAAAAATCTCTTACCCACACACACACACACACACACTACTACTGGAGACCGTGCAGAACTTTGGCGGCACGGCCTTTGGCGCTCCATGAAAAGGGCAAAATGCCAGACAATAGAGAGATGTCCTAGATATAACATCTTTTCTTTCTCTGGGACCAACAAATGAGGACAGCACAGCTGGCTGCTCAGAGCACAGCCTGCCTGGAGACACGCACACACAGGGAGACACACACAGAGAGACACACACACACCCAGGGAGAGACACACACACACAGGGAGACACACACACACCCAGGGAGAGACACACACACACAGAGAGACACACACACACCCAGGGAGACACACACACACACAGGGAGACACACACACACCCAGGGAGAGACACACACACACAGGGAGACACACACACACAGGGAGACACACACAGAGAGACACACACCCAGGGAGAGACACACACACACAGGGAGACACACACACACCCAGGGAGAGACACACACACACAGGGAGACACACACACACAGGGAGACACACACACACACAGGGAGACAAGCACACACAGGGAGACACACAGAGAGAGACACACACAGAGAGACACACACACACCCAGGGAGAGACACACAGGGAGACACATACACATGGAGACACAGAGAGTTTCACACAATTAAACTTGTGCACACAGACATTGTATGACTTTGTAAGTTAATGTTTTCTCATATCATTAGCTATTTCCCCCGAATGGAAGATGATGATGAAACAAATGATATGATCTTTGGATAGTTTTTATTGCTTTGGAAAAATAAGACAGTCACTCAAATCTCTGTATATTATCTATGGACTTTATTTAAGAAAGGTAGGGACAAAGCAATAAGGTGTGTGTGTTTATCAGTAGTCTGGCTGCCACCTGCGAGATGCTCTCATTTCCTCTCTGCCTGCAGATCGAATGAAACCATTAAGTAAGAAGACAGCAATGAACCCTCTGGTCTGCTGCATCTCCCATTACCACAGGAAGTGTGTGTGCGTGTGTCTATCTGATTGTGTGAAGCGGACTCTGCCCGTATGTCTACTGTCAGTCAGTCAGTGGATCTCCAAGTTTATTGTTTATTTCTGTGTCACTTTACTGTCCTCTCTCTACTCTCTCTCTACCTCTCTACTCTCTCTCTACTATCTCTCTACCTCTCTACTCTCTCTCTACTCTCTCTCTACTCTCTCTAGCTCTCTACTCTCTCTCTACGCTCTCTCTACTCTCTCTCTACTCTCTCTACTCTCTCTCTACCTCTCGACTCTCTCTACCTCTCGACTCTCTCTACCTCTCGACTCTCTCTACCTCTATACTCTCTCTCTACCTCTCTACTCTCTCTCTACTCTCTCTCTACCTCTCTACCTCTCTACTCTCTCTCTACTCTCTCTCTACCTCTCTACCTATCTACTCTACCTCTACTCTCGCTGCCTCTACTCATTCTACCTCTCTACTCTCTCTCTACTCTCTCTCTACTCTCTCTCTACTCTCTCTCTACTCTCTCTCTACTCTCTCTATACCTCTCTACTCTCTCTCTACTCTCTCTCTACCTCTCTACTCTCTCTCTACCTATCTACTCTACCTCTACTCTCGCTACCTCTACTCGTTCTACCTCTCTACTCGTTCTACCTCTACTCTCTCTCTACTCATTCTACCTCTACTCTCTCTCTACTCTCTCTCTACTCTCTCTCTACTCTCTCTCTACTCTCTCTATACTCTCTCTACCTCTACTCTCTCTACCTCTACTCATTCTACCTCTCTACTCTCTCTCTACCTCTCTACTCTCTCTCTCTACTCTCTCCCTCTCTACTCTCTCTCTACCTCTACGCTTTACCTCTCTATCTCTACTCTCTACCTCTACTCTTTCTACCTCTCTCCTCTCTACTCTCTCTCTACCTCTCTACTCTTTACCTCTCTATCTACTCTTTCTACCTCTCTCCTCTCTCTCTCTACCTCTCTTCTCTCTCTGTACTCTCTCTACCTCTCTTCTCTCTCTACCTCTCTCTCTACTCTCTCTTTACCTCTATACTCTCTCTCTCTACCGCTTTACTCTCTCTACTCTCTCTCTACTCTCTCTCTACTCTCTCTACTCTCTCTCTACTCTCTCTACTCTCTCTCTACCTCTATTCTCTCTCTACTCTCTCTACTCTGCTCTCTCTTTCTAGCGGAGGTGTACATTGGCATGGGAAAGCCTGCGGAGGCTACGGCCTGTACACAGGAGGCTGCCAACCTGTTCCCCATGTCCCACAACGTGCTGTTCACGCGGGGCCAGGTGGCTGAGCTGCGGGGCAATGTGGACGAGGCCAAACGCTGGTATGAGGAGGCCCTCTCCATCAGCCCCACCCACGTCAAGACCATGCAGAGACTGGTGAGTCTCTCTTCTATCTCTCTCTCTCTCTCCATCAGCCCCACCCACGTCAAGACCATGCAGAGACTGGTGAGTCTCTCTTCTATATCTCTCTCTCTCTCTCTCTCTCTCCATCAGCCCCACCCACGTCAAGACCATTCATAGACTTGGTGAGTCCTGACTCATGACTCGACACCAACTCGACCAGCAGTCACTTGAACATGGACTCAGAAAGTCTTCTTCCTTTGCATAATTCAACATGTTAGCTACAACAGCAAATTAGCTACAACAGCAAACAGCATAAAGGACTCAGACTGGACTTGGGACTACAGTATAAAGGACTCAGACTGGACTTGGGACTACAGTATAAAGGACTCAGACTGGACTTGGGACTACAGTATAAAGGACTCAGACTTGAACTTGGACTCGAATTATATGGCCTTAGGACTCAACTTTAATAGATCACTGCCTCACAGTCCCATAGCTCCCATAGAGGGAGTCTCAGGTCATATCGTGAAGTGGTGCAGACAAAGAGGGGAAGCTTATTGTAACAGTGTAAACCTCCATGGACCTGGAATGAGAAGTGAGAGAGGGAGACCATAAAGAAAGCAGTAGAAGTCCTTGCCCCATTACCTGCTGCATTAACACCATTAAGAGTTTGCTGACTGCTACTGCTGCTGCCAGTGTGTTGTGTCGTCGGTACCTTCTCAGTAGAAATAGTGCTAGCTACATCTAATAACTTACACAGCGTAAAGCTAGGTGATATGGACAGATATATGGACAAACAATCATATTGTGATAAATTGCCCGAATTGATGGATAGCGATAAATAGAACTTTAAGTTTATATCAATCAATCACATGTATTTATAAAGCCCTTTTTACATCAGCCAATGTCACAAAGTGCTGTACAGAAACCCAGCCTAAAACCCCAAGGAGCAAGCAATGCAGATGTAGAAGCACAGTGGTTAGGAAAAACTCCCTAGAAAGGCCAGAACCGAGGAAGAAACCTAGTGTCACACCCTGACCATAGTTTGCTTTGTATGTTTCTATGTTTTGTTTGGTCAGGGTGTGATCTGAGTGGGCATTCTATGTTGGATGTCTAGTTTGTCTGTTTCTGTGTTTGTGCCTGATATGGTTCTCAATCAGAGGCAGGTGTCAGTCATTGTCTCTGATCGGGAACCATATTTAGGTAGCCTGTTTTGTGTTGGGTTTTGTGGGTGGTTGTTTCCTGTGTTAGTGTTTGTGCCACACGGGACTGGTTTCGGGTTTTCACTTTGTTACGTTGGTTATGTGTTCATGTTCAGTTTTTCTCATTAAAAACCATGGACAATTACCACGCTGCATTTTGGTCCTCCTCTCCTTCCCAGGAAGAAACCCGTGACACCTAGAGAGGAACCAGGCTCTGACGGGTGGCCAGTCCTCTTCTGACTGTGCCGGAACATTATAAGCTTCTAACATTAACGTGCAACACCTTTTTAAAATGATCCTTTAAACTACTAAAACTAATTTGATGTTTGTAGCCATCAATTATCCTACTAACAATCAATCAAATGTATTTATAACGCCCTTCTTACATCAGCTGATGTCACAAAGTGCTGAACAGAAACCCAGCCTAAAACCCTAAACAGCAAGCAATGCAGGTGTAGAAGCACGGTCACCCATATTAGCAAACTTATTTAATTTCAAACTTCACAATTCTTTAGTATAATCTACTTACCGTAATGAACGATACCAGCAAAATTACCGGCGATAAGTGATCGGTGTGGATCATTTTCGGTTTATCGTCCCATCTAGTACAACGGCATCAAACCACTGGTCTGGTCCCAAAAACCGAAAACATTTGACTCCGCTGCTGGAGCCAACAGCTCAACTGATACCACTGCAACCATATCTGTCGTTTGTTTCCCACTGCTTCAATTGAAGGGAGTTGCGATACTCAAAATGATCCTGGTTTTTGGTCACTTTCTCATTATAAAAAGTGCAATGGTGAGATTGCTTTATTATGTGTGCCTGCTTTGGCCACATAGGCTACAGAAAAATCGCCATGCATGCATCTAATTTATTTAGTCAGGCAAGTCCACGTTGTTTGACCCTGGTCCTCGAGTACCCCCAACAGTACACAAACCCTGGTCCTCCAGTACCCCCAACAGTACACAAACCCTGGTCCTCCAGTACCCCCAACAGTACACAAACCCTGGTCCTCCAGTACCCCCAACAGTACACAAACCCTGGTCCTCCAGTACCCCCAACAGTACACAAACCCTGGTCCTCCAGTACCCCCAACAGTACACCAACCCTGGTCCTCCAGTACCCCCAACAGTACACAAACCCTGGTCCTCCAGTACCCCCAACAGTACACAAACCCTGGTCCTCCAGTACCCCCAACAGTACACAAACCCTGGTCCTCCAGTACCCCCAACAGTACACAAACCCTGGTCCTCCAGTACCCCCAACAGTACACCAACCCTGGTCCTCCAGTACCCCCAACAGTACACAAACCCTGGTCTTCGAGTACCCCCAACAGTACACAAACCCTGGTCCTCCAGTACCCCCAACAGAACACATTGTCGTTGTAGCCCTGTACAAACAGGGTACTGGAGGACCAAGGTTTGTGTACTGTTGGGGGTACTGGAGGACCAGGGTTTGTGTACTTGTCACGAGTATTTTCAATCCCATTGATGATAACTAAACAATTATTTAATCTTTGACCAATCCCCGACGTTTGTAAGACCCTGGATTTAACAATAATTAGGCAAAGACTCAGCTTCTGCAAAAGGTTCGTAAGCTTTATTCAGTGAACGTTCTAAAGTCAAAAATGCAAACACAGACATTTTATAACTCTCACCCCCAACTACGCACCACCAACCAATCACAAGCTTCCACTTACAATTTCCATAATTGAGTTTCTAATTTGGCTTAATGCCTTGTCATCCCCAAAGTGTCTCCTTTGTAATAAAAACTACAAAGCAGCAGTAGCAGCAAACTCTTAATGGCGTTAATGTAGCAGGTAATGGGGCAAGGACTTCTACTGCTTTCTTTATGGTCTCCCTCTCTCACTTCTCTTTCCTGGTCCCCTTGAATGGAGTTGTTGTTAATGCACCAAGGGCAGGACCCAGACTTCTTCTGCTCCTACTTCTGTATGTACCCCCCCTCTCTCTCTCTCCTAGTAGTGTGACTCATCCTTCTATAGTCTCTCTGTCCTTCTCTCTGCATATATCTTTCTCCATCTCTTCTTGTGGCGTGTCCCAGTGGTGTCAGCCAGAGTTAGGTATCAGACAGACTACCTGCAATATCCACCAGCTAGTCAAATAATGCATACAGGATCAAGTAATCATTGAGTGAAAGCTGATACTTGTATGAGTATGCACACTAGCTGCATGGCAAAGCAGTGTGAAACGTGGCTTGCTCCCGTGGAGCAGTTTGTCTATCTTGCTCCTCTACTGTAAATACGTTGTTGAAACCCTTTCTCAAACATTAGAGAAAACCAACAGTATGAATCAGAGTGTAGGTCCAACCTTTATGCACCTCAAAGTAACCCTGCCGGTCTGTCTGTCTGTCTCTGGTTGCAGTGAAAGGCCAGTCCTGCTTTCCTTTACACACACACTTTTGGGTATTTAAGCATTGTAGCAGCTCACAGTAGCATGCTGCGGCCGGGGCCACAGCCACACATCACTTTGTGTCAGTTCTGCTGTATCTGAGTTTTTGATTTTTGATTTTATTCTGATGTCTGTCTCTTTGGTCTCAGTAATAAGCAGGCTTGTCACATGTCATCAACAGCAGGTCAGCTCTGGGGACGGGGGAGCAAGCGGGCCACACACACCCCTCCGTCTGTCTTTCTGTCAATCGTTCAGAGCACCGTGGAGGGGTGCAGAAGCACAGGGTGGGACCCTTACCCCAGACAGAAGAGGGCTCTCCCTGGCCCCTAACTGTGCTGACTGGGCTCTCTCTTTCTCTCTCTCTCTCTCTCTCCCTCGCTCTCTCTCTCTCTCAGTTTGTCTTTCTCTCTTTCTCTCTGTTTGTCTTTGTCTCTTTCTCTCTTTCTCTCTCTCTCTTTCTCTCTGTTTGTCTCCATCTCTGTTTGTCTCGGTCTCTCTCTCTCTCTCAATTCAATTCAAAGGTTTATTGGCACGGGAAATGTGTTCACATTGCAAATGAAATAATAAACAAAAGTGAGAAGACACTAAACAACATCAACAAAAAACTATATGAATTGAACTGTAAATATTTTACTCAAAAAGGTTTCAAAAAGATAAAGACATTTCAAGTGTTATATTATCAGCTATGCAAAGTGTTTTAGCAATGTGCAAATACACTGAGCAAAAATATAAACACAACATGTAAAGTGTTGGTCCCATGTTTCATGAACTGAAATAAAAGATCCCAGAAATGTTTCATATGCACAAATTTGTTTACGTCCCTGTTAGTGACGATTTCTCCTTTTCCAAGATAATCCATTCACCTGGCAGGTGTGGCATATCAAGAATCTGATTAAACAGCATGATCATTACACAGGTGCACCTTGCACTAGGGACTATACAAGTCCATTAGAGTGTCTAGTTTGAGAAACAGACACCTCACAAGTCACAAGTCCTCATCTGTTCCTCAAACTAGACACTTTAATGTACTTGTCCTCTTGCTCAGTTGTGCACCGGGGCCTCCCACTCCTCTTTCTATTCTGGTTAAGGCCAGTTTGCGCTGTTCTGTGAAGAGAGTAGTACACAGCTTTGTACGAAACCTTAAGTTTCTTGGCAATTTCTCACATGGAATAGCCTTAATTTCTCAGAACAAGTATAGACTGACATGTTTCAGAAGAAAGTCCTTTGTTTCTGGCCATTTTGAGCCTGTAATCAAACTCACAAATGCTGATGCTCCAGATACTGAACTAGGAGTGATGGTTGCTGATAATGGGCCTATGTAGATATTACATAAAAAAATCATCAGTTTCCAGCTACAATAGTCATTTACAACATTAACAATGTCTACACTGTATTTCTGATCAATTTGATGTTATTTTAATGGACAAAAAAAAGTGCTTTTCTTTCAAAAACAAGGACATTTCTAAGTGACCCCAAACTTTTCAACGATAGCGTATGTTTCAAATCAAATCAAATTGTATTTGTCACATACACATGGTTAGCAGATGTTAATGGGAGTGTAGCGAAATGCTTGTGCTTCTAGTTCCGACAGTGCAGTAATAACCAACAAGTAATCTAACCTAACAATTTCACAACAACTACCTTATACACACAAGTGTAAAGGGATGAAGAATATGTACATAAAGATGTATGAATGAGTGATGGTACAGAACAGCATAGGCAAGATGCAGTAGATGGTATCGAGAACAGTATATACATATGAGATGAGTAATGTAGGGTATGTAAAAATATAAAAGTGGCATTGTTTAAAGTGTCTAGTGATATGTGTATTACATATAGATGGCAAGATGCAGTAGATGGTATGGAGTACAGTATATACATATGAGATGAGTAATGTAGGGTATGTAAACATTATATTAAGTGGCATTGTTTAAAGTGGCTAGTGATACATTTCTAAATACATTTTTCCATTATTAAAGTGTCTGGAGTTGAGTGGATAGGCATCTCAATGTTAGTGGTGGCTGTTTAACAGTATATATGTATATATGTATGTACTGTATGAATGTACTGTATGTATGTATGTATGTATGTATGTATGTATGTATGTATGTATGTATGTATGTATGTATGTATGTATGTATGTACTGTATGAATGTACTGTATGAATGTACTGTATGTATGTATATATGCATGTATGTACTGTATGTATGTACTGTATGAATGTACTGTATGCATGTATGTATATATGCATGTATGTACTGTATGTATGAATATATGTATGTACTGTATGTACTGTATGTACTGTATGTACTGTATGTATGTATGTATGTATGTATGTATGTATGTATGTATGTATGTATGTACTGTATGAATGTACTGTATGTATGTATATATGCATGTATGTACTGTATGTATGTACTGTATGAATGTACTGTATGTATGAATATATGTATGTACTGTCTGTATGTATGTATGTATGTATGTATGTATGTATGTATGTATGTATGTATGTATGTATGTATGTACTGTATGAATGTACTGTATGAATGTACTGTATGTATGTATATATGCATGTATGAACTGTATGTATGAATATATGTATGTACTGTCTGTATGTATATATGTATGCACTGTATGTATGTATGTATGTATGTATGTATGTATGTATGTATGTATGCATATATATATATATATATATATATGTATGTACTGTATGTATGTATGTATGTATGTATGTATGTATGTATGTATGTATGTATGTATGTATGTATGTATGTATGTATGTATGTGTGTATGTATGTATGTATGTATGTATGTATGTATGTATGTATGTACTGTATGTATGTATGTATGTATGTATGTATGTATGTATGTATGTATGTATGTATGTATGTATGTACTGTATGAATGTACTGTATGTATGTATATATGCATGTATGTACTGTATGAATGTACTGTATGTATGAATATATGTATGTATGTACTGTCTGTATTTATGTATGTATGTATGTATGTATGTATGTATGTATGTATGTATGTATGTATGTATGTATGTATGTACTGTATGTACTGTATGTATTGTGGCAAAGAAGGGGGTCGAGTGGTAAATGCCAGGTATGTGAGAGCAGAACTAATAAACGGGCTCTGCCCGATCACTAAAATGGCCACCCCTGTCAGAACTACAGATCACAAAATGGCCGACCACCAAAACTACAAGTCCCAGAAGCAAGGGGAACCCTCAGAAGGTGGAGCCAACCCACAGATAAAGGGTCAAGAAAAACCAGGAAGAGGAGAAGAGAGTGCTGGAAGGATCTATGAACAATAGAGAAAGAGACAATAGAGATTGGCTGGATTTACCGTGTATGAGTTGGACTGTTTTGGACTTACCTGTTGGCTTTTGGACCTGGACCTACCGAGAACCCGATTCGTGTACCGAACCCTGCTATCCTTGACCTCGCCTACGGCCTGGGTGGACCAGGACGGAGAAACAAACACACAGGTACTGTCCTGTTCGAAAGAACTCTCATTCTTGGGTGATTTGGTGACAGTTTACCACTTAGTTTGTGACAAACACTCCTAACCTTGAAGAGGTTTGCCACACGTGGTGGAGGATGCGGGTATGGACTAACCATACCACTGGTTAGGTAGAAGAAAAATAAAAATGTTCAGTTAGCACTCCAAAGGGGAGTCAGGTTTTTTTTTGTGGCAAATGTTTGGTTAGGACAGTTTCGCAGGAAAATGAGTATGGAAGGAGCCATACAGGCCCTGTTACAAGCGGCGGCCGCCCAACAAGAGGCAACTAGAGCTCAACAAATAGCTCATCAGGATGCAATGCGAATGTATCAGGACACGTTACAGGTCCAGCACCGCACCAACCAGCTGCTCAGAGAAGAGCAAGAGCAAGAGAGAAACACCCGGGAGTTAAGAGAAGGCCTAAAGGTTCTAACGGACCAAATTGGGGCTCAATTACCAGCTGCAAATACCCAGAGGAGGGCCAATCATTTTCTTCAAAAAATGACAGCGCAGGATGATGTGGAAGCATATCTTACCACCTTCGAAAGGACGGCAGAGAGGGAGAAGTGGCCAAAAGAAGAATGGGCAGGGCTTCTGGCACCATACCTGGCAGGGGACGCTCAAAAAGCGTATTTCGACCTGGAGTTGAAAGATGCACAGGATTACGATAAACTAAAGGGAGAGATCCTGACTAGACTGGGAGTGACCAATACCGTGAGGGCACACCGCTTCCACCAGTACAATTGTAATCAACCAGGACATATTGCAGCCTACTGCCCTATTAAAGAAGAGCCAATGCAATGTAACCTCGGTGAAAATGAAGATGATATACGGTATGCATGTCCTGTTATAACCACTGTACTTGAAAGATCAAGAAACAAACATATGTGCAGGGTGAAGGTTGAAGGGAAAGAGGTTGAAGCACTGCTGGATTCCGGCAGTATGCTAACCCTGGTCGTTGCAAGCCTAGTGCCGAATCATAAACTGGATACAAGACAGGATATCAGTGTTACATGCATTCATGGGGATACCCGTCTGTACCCCACGGCCTTAGTGAGCATACAAACAGAGGACGGTCTACTGGATTATGAGGTCGGTGTGGTCCCAAAGATGCCATATGATATAATATTGGGTAGAGACTTTCCTAACTTTGCGAAGTTAGGCCACAAGAATGGCATATTTGAGAAGCCAACAACCCTGACCAAGCAGGAAGAAGCATGGGGCCTTCAACCAAAGCCAGGAAAAGAGGTCTCCCAGGGGACAACATCACAAGTGCTAGTAGGGGAGGAGGAGGATGAAGTGGCAAACCTCGCTGATAACGAACAGCCCGGTACTAGTGGGGCTGGGGTCGGTCTGAATCCAGAGGACGATGATCTAGAACCCGCAGACCTGGCAGGTTCCTTGACTAATTTTGGGACGGGCCAAAACCAGGATCCAACCCTGCAGCAAGCCAGAGCAGATGTGCAGGTCGTAGATGGTACTCTCATAAATGTTGGTATGATGCCTAATAGTTTTCCCCACTTCATCATGAAAAAGGGTTTGGTGTACAGAGTCTCGAAAATAGGGGTTGATGTGGTGGAACAGTTGTTGGTTCCCACTCGGTACCGGAGGACAGTACTGGATCTAGCTCATGGGCACATTCTGGGTGGACACCTTGGTATCGATAAAACCCGAGACCGGATTGTAAGGAGGTTTTACTGGCCAGGAATTCAAGCTGAAGTGGCTCGGCATTGTGGAGAGTGCCCGGAGTGCCAGTTAACAGCTCCCCGACCAGCTGTTAGAAGCCCGTTAGTGCCACTCCCCATAATCGAAACACCATTTGAGAGGATAGCGATGGATTTAGTGGGCCCACTACCCAAATCCGCCAGAGGGCACCAATACATTCTGGTCATTCTAGATTATGCCACTCGCTACCCAGAAGCCATTCCCCTTCGGACGATGGCTTCCAAGAATATTGCAAAGGAATTAGTGCTCTTGTTCACCAGGGTAGGGGTCCCAAAGGAGATCCTTACCGACCAGGGGACCCCCTTAATGTCCCTAATTATGGCGGACCTTTGTAAACTGTGGCAGGTGAAACAGTTGAGGACATCTGTTTACCATCCTCAGACGGACGGGCTGGTCAAGAGATTCAACCGGACCCTGAAGTCAATGCTCAGGAAGGTAATCGATAAGGATGGGAAGAACTGGGATTGCATGTTGCCGTATCTGATGTTTGCCATTAGAGAGGTTCCTCAAGCCTCGCTGGGGTTTTCTCCCTTTGAGCTGGTATATGGGAGGCATCCCCGGGGAATCTTAGACATCGCCCGGGAAACCTGGGAGCACCAATCCACCCCGTATATTAGTGTCGTAGAGCACGTCATGGCAATGCAAGACAGGATAGCCACAGTCATGCCCATCGTCAGAGAGCACATGAGACAAGCACCGGAGCACCAGCGGCACACTTATAACCGGCAGGCTACCCTGAGGGAATTTCAACCGGGAGATAAGGTGTTAGTGCTGATCCCCACGGTAGAGTGTAAACTACTGGCCACATGGAAAGGACCATATGAAGTACTGGAGAGAATTGGAGAAGTCAATTATCGGATCCGACAGCCAGGTCGACGGTCCCAGGAACAGATTTATCACATAAATCTGTTAAAATCATGGAGAGAGAGAAACACTAATGGTCACATACCCCACACACACTCAGGAGACAGCCGAAGTAAATATCTCACCCACTCTGTCCCCAGCACAAGTACAGGAAGTGAAGACCCTGATCCAGAAGAACAGAGATGTGTTTTCAGAGGTACCTGGCCGAACTGAGGTTACGGCTCATGATATCGTTTCCCTACCAGGGAGAAAAGTGAGTATGAGGCCATATCGGGTACCCGAGGCTCGACGGGCCGCGATTAGAGCAGAGGCGGAGAAAATGTTGACAGCTGGAGTGATCGAAGAGTCACATAGTGAGTGGTCTAGCCCAATAGTGATTGCCTCCAAGCCCGATGGGTCTTTGCGGTTCTGTAACGACTTTCGGAAGGTAAATGAAATCTCCAAGTTTGATGCCTACCCCATGCCCCGTGTAGATGAACTACTGGAGAAAATTGGTAATGCTCGGTACATTACGACTCTTGATCTGACAAAAGGGTACTGGCAAATTACTCTGACCCCCAGGGCCAAAGAAAAGACAGCCTTTGCAACACCTGACGGTTTGTTTCAATACACTGTCATGCCATTCGGCTTACACGGGGCCCCAGCCACCTTTCAACGGCTCATGGACAAAGTCCTAAAACCGCACAAAGCATATGCCGCAGCTTATTTAGATGACGTGGGGATCTACAGCCCAGATTGGGAATCCCACTTACCCCGGGTACAGGCAGTGTTAGACGCCCTTAGAAAGGCAGGGCTCTCGGCAAACCCTGCCAAGTGTTATGTGGGGTTAGAGGAAACAGAGTATCTGGGATACACTGTGGGAAGAGGGTTAATCAAACCCCAACATAAGAAGGTGAAGGCAATTAAAGAATGGCCGAAACCAGTAAATAAGAAGCAGGTTCGAGCCTTCCTAGGGCTGACGGGTTACTACCGGAAGTTCATCCCAAGTTATGCCACAGTGGCCGCCCCACTTACCGACATGACTAGAGCCAGAGGGCCAAACATGGTCAAATGGGATGAAAGGGCCACCAAAGCATTTAGGACATTACAGGAGGCTCTCTGCTGTAATCCAGTGCTGGTGGTACCAGACTTTGAGAGAGAGTTTATGGTTCAGACGGATGCCTCAGAGGTCGGCTTGGGAGCAGTGCTATCCCAAGAGGTAGAAGGGGTGGAACACCCCATCCTGTTTTTAAGCAGGAAGCTGGAACCACGGGAAACCAACTACTCAGTCGTTGAGAAAGAGGCGTTGGCAGTAAAGTGGGCTCTAGAAAGCCTGAGATACTACCTGCTGGGGCGCCACTTCACCCTCATCAGTGACCATGCCCCACACACCTGGATGCATAGGGCTAAAGAGAAGAACGCTCGGGTGATGCGGTGGTTTTTGAGTCTCCAACCGTTTCATTTTGACTTGAAACACAGAGCAGGGAAGGAAATGGGAAACGTGGATGGGTTATCCCGCATGCACGCATATTTTGCTGCGGTAGCCCGACCTAGGGGGTCGGATCTAGGGGGAGAGATGTGTGGCAAAGAAGGGGGTCGAGTGGTAAATGGCAGATATGTGAGAGCAGAACTAATAAACGGGCTCTGCCCGATCACTAAAATGGCCACCCCTGTCAGAACTACAGATCACAAAATGGCCGACCACCAAAACTACAAGTCCCAGAAGCAAGGGGAACCCTCAGAAGGTGGAGCCAACCCACAGATAAAGGGTCAAGAAAAACCAGGAAGAGGAGAAGAGAGTGCTGGAAGGATCTATGAACAATAGAGAAAGAGACAATAGAGATTGGCTGGATTTACCGTGTATGAGTTGGACTGTTTTGGACTTACCTGTTGGCTTTTGGACCTGGACCTACCGAGAACCCGATTCGTGTACCGAACCCTGCTATCCTTGACCTCGCCTACGGCCTGGGTGGACCAGGACGGAGAAACAAACACACAGGTACTGTCCTGTTCGAAAGAACTCTCATTCTTGGGTGATTTGGTGACAGTTTACCACTTAGTTTGTGACAAACACTCCTAACCTTGAAGAGGTTTGCCACAGTATGTATGTATGTATGTACTGTATGTACTGTATGTATGTGTGTGTGTATGTATGTATGTATGTATGTGTGTATGTGTGTATGTGTGTGTGCATGTATGTATGTATGTATGTATGTATGTATGTATGTATGTATGTATGTATGTATGTATGTATGTATGTATGTATGTACTGTATGTATGTACCTTGTGTATGTACTGTATGTACTGTATGTACTGTATGCATGTACTGTATGTATGTATGTATGTACTGTATGTATGTATATATGAATGTATGTACTGTATGTGTATATGTATGTACTGTATGTACTGTAAGGTATGTATGTATGTATGTATGTATGTATGTATGTATGTATGTATGTATGTATATATGCATGCATGTACTGTATGTATGTATGTATGTATATATCTATGTACTGTATGCATGTATATATGTATGCACTGTATGTATGTACTGTATGTATATATGTATGTATGTGTGCATATATATGTATGTACTGTATGTATGTATGTATGTATGTATGTATGTATGTATGTATGTATGTATGTATGTACTGTATGAATGTACTGTATGTATGTATATATGCATGCATATACTGTATGTATTTATGTATGTACTGTATGTATGTATATATGTATGCACTGTATTTATGTACTGTAAGGTGTATATATGTACTGTATGTATGTATATATGTATGTATGTACTGTATGTATGTATGTATGTATGTATGTACTGTCTGTACTGTATGTATGTATGTATGTATGTATGTATGTATGTATGTATGTATGTATGTATGTATGTATGTATGTATGTATGTAAAGTTTGTATGTACTGTATGTATGTATGTATGTATGTATGTACTGTATGTACTGTATGTACGTATGTACTGTATGTACTGTATGTACTGTATGTATGTATGTACTGTTTGTATGTACTGTATGTATGTATGTACTGTATGTACTGCATGTACTGTATGTATGTACTGTACTGTATGTATGTATGTATGTATGTATGTATGTATGTATGTATGTATGTACTGTATGTACTGCATGTATGTATGTACTGTATGTACTGTATGTACTGTATGAATGTACTGTATGTATGTATATATGCATGCATGTACTGTATGTATATATGTATGTACTGTATGTATGTATATATGTATGCAATGTATGTATGTACTGTATATATGTATATTTGTATGCACTGTATGTACTGTAAGGTATATATGTACTATATATATGTACTGTATGTACTGTATGTACTGTATGTATGTATGTATGTACTGTATGTATGTACTGTATGTATGTACTGTATGTATATATGCATGCATGTACTGTATGTATGTATATATGTATGTACTGTATGCATGTATATATGTATGCACTGTATGTATGTATATATGTATGTATGTGTGTGTATGTATATATATATATATATGTGTACTGTATGTATGAATGTACTGTATGTATGAATGTACTGTATGTATGTACTGTATGTATGTATGTATATATGCATGCATGTACTGTATGTATATATGTATGTACTGTATGTATGTATGTATGTATGTATGTATATATGTATGCACTGTATGTATGTACTGTAAGGTGTATATATGTACTGTATGTATGTATGTACTGTATGCATGTATGTATGCATGTATGCATGTATGTATGTATGTATGTATGTATGTACTGTATGTACTGTATGTACTGTATGTATGTATGTACTATATGTACTGTATGTACTGTATGTATGTATGTATGTATGTATGTATGTATGTATGTACTGTATGTACTGTATGTACTGTATGTATGTATGGGGCGGCAGGGTAGCCTAGTGGTTAGAGCGTTGGACTAGTAACCAGAAGGTTGCAAGTTCAAATCCCCGAGCTGACAAGGTACAAATCTGTCGTTCTGCCCCTGAACAGGCAGTTAACCCACTATTCCCAGGCCGTTGAAAATAAGAATGTGTTCTTAACTGACTTGCCTGGTTAAATAAAGGTAAAAAAAAAAAAATGTATTGTATGTATGTACTGTTTGTATGTCTGTTCTTCTTTCCACAGTCTGACTCATACTGTTTGCTTTGTTGAAGGATTGACATAAGCTCTCTCGGCCCCTCCCTCACCCTCTCCCTCTGTCTTCTCCTACTGTCTCTCTGTCTATGATTCCAAATATCTTCCTCGGACTTTGCTCTCACTCAATCTCTCTCTCTCTTTTCCCCGCTCTCTCTCTTGCTCTCTATGCTAGGGTCTGATCCTGCACCAGCTGCAGCATTACAGCCTGGTAGAGAAGATCCTTCGGGACGCGGTGCAGGTGAACTCCACGGCCCACGATGTGTGAAACAGCCTGGGGGAGGTGCTGCAGGCTCAGGACCACGGTGGTGCAGCTACAGAGTGTTTCCTCACCGCCCTGGAGCTAGAGGCCTCCAGCCCCATTTTGCCCTTCACCATCATACCACGACAACTCTGACCTGGGAGGGAGACGGACACATACGCACACACACATACACGTGCACGCATGCACACATCTACACATATACATATAAACACACACACACTGTATATACACTAGCCAGACACTGACCTACCTGGGATATATGCCCCACAAAACAAACACACGATACATTCCAGTGTCCCTTCTAGCATTCCACTTAGAATCCATGCCCAAAACATTGCGTCTTTCTGAGTAGTATGCTGGTGTGGATTGAAGAACACACACATACTGTACATATATCCATCAGCCACACACAAATATAAATATATATACACTCCTCACCCACACTGACTGGCCAAGCCGCTCAACCCCCCCCCCCAGGGCGAGGGTGGCACCAACCTTCCTCTTACCTACCACCTCCTGCTTCAGGCCTCTCTGCTCTCACCAACACAACCCTATGATGCCTTGCACTCAGCTCTTTCACCCCATATGTTCAGACAACCACCTCTCTCCTCTTGCACTCAGTCATATGCCGAGCTAGATGAGCTGGAGAGAGGGAGGGACAGCCCAATGGACACACCCAACTGACAGAACAGAGCTCTCTATCTGGTCCAATAATGTACAATAACTGTTGTTGCCATGCCAACACCACTGTGCTGTCCCCGCCCCCTCGTCTCTGCTGTGACCACCGATACGGTGGTATCCCACAATCCCTTGCTGTTCTTGACTGTGACTCCTGCACTCCTGCCTTTATCATATCTACATGGTGGAAATCAGATCTAAGCTCAAGGCTGCAGTACTATTTTTTTCCCATGATCCTAACAATGAGGTCAGCTATAATAACCCGAGCATTTCTAGCCACTGCCAGGCAGTTACTGGCGACTTTGTCCACCGTGTGTTGTGTTGCGAGAACAGAAGTGAAAGGACGTCAGGGTAGAGAGAGAGAGAGAGTTGGCCGTACAGGTGGGTCACTCACTGGTCTCTCTCTTTTCTCTGGCTGTTGATTGATGGGAGAGGAGAGGGACAGAGCAGAGGTGTTTTTCAGACAGATAGAGTTGCAGAGGTTTGCATTGCAGATGACATAGACAATGTTGTGCTGAGCAGTGGACAATGGCTGGCCACCGTGGTGCTTGCCATCACCAGACCCCCTACCCTGTCCTAGCTTTCAACTCCAATGTGTCTGTGCACATTTGTGTATACAGTTGAAGTCAGACGTTTACATACACCTTAGCAAATACATTTAAACTCAGTTTCACAATTCCTGACATTTAATCCTAGTTAAAATTCCCTGTATTATTTAGTCAGGATCACCACTTTATTTTAAGAATGTGAAATGTCAGAATAATAGTAGAGATTGACTTATTTCAGCTTTTATTTCTTTCATCACATTCCCAGTGGCTCAGAAGTTTACATACACTCAATTAACATTTGTTAGCATTGTCTTTAAATGTTTAACTTGGGTCAAACATTTAGGGTAACCTTCCACAATAAGTTGGGTAAATGTTAGCCCATTCCTCCTAACAGAGCTGGTTTGTAGGCCTCCTTGCTTGCACACGCTTTTTCAGTTCTTCCCACAAATTTTCTATGGGATTGAGGTCAGGACTTTGTGATGGCCACTCCAATACCTTGTCTTTAAGCCATTTTGCCGCAACTTTGGAAGTACAGTGCCTTGCGAAAGTATTCGGCCCCCTTGAACTTTGCGACCTTTTGCCACATTTCAGGCTTCAAACATAAAGATATAAAACTGTATTTTTTTGTGAAGAATCAACAACAAGTGGGACACAATATTGAAGTGGAACGACATTTATTGGATATTTCAAATTTTTTTAACAAATCAAAAACTGAAAAATTGGGCGTGCAAAATTATTCAGCCCCTTTCCTTTCAGTGCAGCAAACTCTCTCCAGAAGTTCAGTGAGGATCTCTGAATGATCCAATGTTGACCTAAATGACTAATGATGATAAATACAATCCATGCCGATATAAAACTTGTTTTACTGTGGATATAGATACTTTTGTACCTGTTTCCTCCAGCATCTTCACAAGGTCCTTTGATATTGTTCTGGGATTGATTTGCACTTTTCGCACCAAAGTACATTCATCTCTAGGAGACAGAACGCATCTCCTTCCTGAGCGGTATGACGGCTGTGTGATCCCATGGTGTTTATACTTGTGTACTAAGGTTTGTACAGATCAATGTGGTACATTCAGGCGTTTGTAAATTGCTCCCAAGGATGAACCAGACTTGTGGAGGTCTACAATTTTTCTGAGGTCTTAGCTGATTTCTTTTGATTTTCCGATGATGTCAAGCAAAGACGCACTGAGTTTGAAGGTAGGCCTTGAAATACATCCACAGGTACACCTCCAATTGACTCAAATGTTGTCAATTAACCTATCAGAAGCTTCTAAAGCCATGACATAATTTTTTGGGATTTTCCAAGCTGTTTAAAGGCACAGTCAACTTCGTGTATGTAAACTTCTGACCCACTGGAATTGTGATACAGTGAATTATAAGTGAAATAATCTGTAAACAATTGTTGTAAGAATTACTTGTCATGCACAAAGTAGATGTCCTAACTGACTTGCCAACACTATTGTTGGTTAACAAGAAATTTGTGGAGTGGTTGAAAAATGAGTTTTAATGACTCCAACCTAAGTGTATGTAAACTTCTGACGTCAACTGTATATATGCTTGTTTGTATGTGAGTTTGTACATTTGCGTGCTTTGAAGGCTAGTGGTTATTTGCTCATGATGAAAACCGGTTAAAGAATGGCACTATCACTTGAAAGATGTATATTTTATGGTGAAACGATACGCTTGTCGTGAGGTTGTGTTCTCTTTCTTTTACTCTGCATCCCAAAGTGCAACAGTGCAAAAATGGGTGATCCTGCTGTATGTTTGAAATGAGCTCCTCCTTGCTAAACGTCATCAGATGTGGTTATTATTTCAGTCACTGTAACCTTAGATCAGTTAGTTAGTCACAAGCTCAATAACGTGAAAGACAAAAACGGTCATTCTGAAACACTTCATGTGAAGATTAATATTGTTTTTTTTGTTTTTCACATTATCTTTGATTACAAGTGCAAATTATTATTATTGTTATTATTATTTCTGACTGGCTGAATTATTATTTTAGATGTTTAAATTATATTTAAATGGGTGCACCTCAGCCACGCTCAAGGTCCTAAACGATATCTTAACCGCCATCGCTAAGAAACATTACTGTGCAGCCGTATTCATTGATCTAGCCAAGGCTTTCGACTCTGTCAATCACCACATCCTCATCGGCAGACTCGACAGCCTTGGTTTCTCAAATGATTGCCTCGCCTGGTTCACCAACTTATTCTCTGATAGAGTTCAGTGTGTCAAATTGGAGGGTCTGTTGTCCGGACCTCTGGCAGTCTCTGTGGGGGTGCCACAGGTTTCAATTCTTGGACCGACTCTCTTCTCTGTATACATCAATGAGGTCACTCTTGCTGCTGGTGAGTCTCTGATCCACCTCTACGCAGACGACACCATTCTGTATACTTCTGGCCCTTCTTTGGACACTGTGTTAACAACCCTCCAGGCAAGCTTCAATGCCATACAACTCTCCTTCCGTGGCATCCAATTGCTCTTAAATACAAGTAAAACTAAATGCATGCTCTTCAACCGATCGCTACCTGCACTTGCCTGCCTGTCCAACATCACTACTCTGGACGGCTCTGACTTTTGAATACGTGGACAACTACAAATACTTAGGGGTGGCAGGGTAGCCTAGTGGTTAGAGCATTGGACTAGTAACTGAAAGGTTGCAAGTTCAAACCCCCGAGCTGATAAAGTACAAATCTGTCATTCTGCCCCTGAACAGGCAGTTAACCCACTGTTCCTAGGCCGTCATTGAAAATAAGAATTTTTTCTTAACTGACTTGCCTAGTAAAATAAAGGTGTAAAAAAAAAAAAAAATCTCAGCTTGCTGGTCACCATAGCATCTCCCACTTTTAGCACGCGCTCCTGCAGGTATATCTCTCTGGTCACCTCCAAAACCAATTCTTTCTTTGGCCGCCTCTCCTTCCAATTCTCTGCTGCCAATGACTGGAACGAACTACAAAAATCTCTGAAACTGGAAACACTTATCTCCCTCACTAGCTTTAAGCACCAAATGTAAGAGCAGCTCACAGATTACTGCACCTGTACATAACCCACCTATAATTTAGCCTAAACAACTACCTCTTTCCATACTGTATTTAATTAGTTTATTTATTTTGCTCCTTTGCACCCCATTATTTTTATTTCTACTTTGCACATTCTTCCTCTGCAAATCTACCATTCCAGTGTTTTATTGCTATATTGTATTTACTTCGCCACCATGGCCTTTTTTTGTTGCCTTTACCTCCCTTATCTCACCTCATTTGCTCACATTGTATATAGACTTGTTTATACTGTATTATTGACTGTATGTTTGTTTTACTCCATGTGTAACTCTGTGTCTTGTATGTGTCGAAATGTTTTGCTTTATCTTGGCTAGGTCGCAATTGTAAATGAGAACTTGTTCTCAACTTGCCAACCTGGTTAAATAAAGGTGTATATATATATATATATATGTGTATATATATATATATATATATTTTTTTTTTACAGTGAATGACGTTGCTGAGATGCAATATACATTTTCTTTGAGTAGGTTGTACTTGAAATAAAAGTGGAGAGGATGTGACTGTTTCAGTTCAGACATAGGGTCATACAGTGCCTTGCGAAAGTATTCGGCCCCCTTGAACTTTTGCCACATTTCAGGCTTCAAACATAAAGATATAAAACTGTATTTTTTTGTGAAGAATCAACAACAAGTGGGACACAATCATGAAGTGGAACGACATTTATTGGATATTTCAAACTTTTTTAACAAATCAAAAACTGAAAAATTGGGTGTGCAAAATTATTCTGCCCCTTTACTTTCAGTGCAGCAAACTCTCTCCAGAAGTTCAGTGAGGATCTCTGAATGATCCAATGTTGACCTAAATGACTAATGATGATAAATACAATCCACCTGTGTGTAATCAAGTCTCCGTATAAATGCACCTGCACTGTGATAGTCTCAGAGGTCATCATGAAGAACAAGGAACACACCAGGCAGGGCCGAGATACTGTTGTGAAGAAGTTTAAAGCCGGATTTGGATACAAAAGGATTTCCCAAGCTTTAAACATCCCAAGGAGCACTGTGCAAGTGATTATATTGAAATGGAAGGAGTATCAGACCACTGCAAATCTACCAAGACCTGGCCGTCCCTCTAAACTTTCAGCTCATACAATGAGAAGACTGATCAGAGATGCAGCCAAGAGGCCCATGATCACTCTGGATGAACTGCAGAGATCTACAGCTGAGGTGGGAGACTCTGTCCATAGGACAACAATCAGTCGTGTATTGCACAAATCTGGCCTTTATGGAAGAGTGGCAAGAAGAAAGCCATTTCTTAAAGATATCCATAAAAAGTGTTGTTTAAAGTTTGCCACAAGCCACCTGGGAGACACACCAAACATGTGGAAGAAGGTGCTCTGGTCAGATGAAACCAAAATTGAACTTTTTGGCAACAATGCAAAACGTTATGTTTGGCGTAAAAGCAACACAGCACATCACCCTGAACACACCATCCCCACTGTCAAACATGGTGGTGGCAGCATCATGGTTTTGGCCTGCTTTTCTTCAGCAGGGACAGGGAAGATGGTTAAAATTGATGGGAAGATGGATGGAGCCAAATACAGGACCATTCTGGAAGAAAACCTGATGGAGTCTGCAAAAGACCTGAGACTGGGACGGAGATTTGTCTTCCAACAAGACAATGATCCAAAACATAAAGCAAAATCTACAATGGAATGGTTCAAAAATAAACATATCCAGGTGTTAGAATGGCTAAGTCAAAGTCCAGACCTGAATCCAATCGAGAATCTGTGGAAAGAACTGAAAACTGCTGTTCACAAATGCTCTCCATCCAACCTCACTGAGCTCGAGCTGTTTTACAAGGAGGAATGGGAAAAAATTTCAGTGCAACACTCCTGTCTGCCCTGAATCACCTGTGACTTCAAAACCAGTCACTTCACAGCTCAACTCACACTCTGAAATAGAATCAGTTGTCTGGCTCAAGGGGCGGCAGGGTAGCGTAGTGGTTAGAGCATTGAACTAGTAACCGGAAGGGTGTAAGTTCAAATCCCCGAGCTGACAAGGTACAAATCTGTCATTCTGCCACTGAATAGGCAGTTAACCCACTGTTCCTACGCCATCATTGAAAATAAGAATTTGTTCTTAACTGACTTGCCTAGTTAAATAAAGGTAAAATAAAAATACAACAGGAGCCTAAACCCCTTGTACCATTCATCCCAGTTTAGCACCACTGAGTCTGTCCTCTCCTCACAGTCTGGTCTTGCTAGGTGAGAAGAAACACCCATTTCCCTGTCTGTCACAGCAATGCTCAGTCACCCCTCCTAATGTACTCAACCTTTTCCCCCTCTCCCTCTTCCACATACCAGGGTTGGACGCAGTTCAGTTCAGAGCTGGCTAGCTCTCTCTCTTTGTCTCTCTGTCTCTCATAGTTCCCTCATCAGCTGTAGTCTGGCTGGTATGAGGAAGACTCACACAAGCAATTGTGGTTGAGCTGGACACTCCTGTTTTATCATCTGTTCATTTCTCTCAAAGAAGGAAAGGAGGAACTAAGAGTAGTGACGTGGTGTGCCCAGTGGCTAGTGACCTTGGGTTTAGGCTGAAGTAACAACCTAGAAACACACAGGGAAGAAGAGAGAGAGTGACAGGGAGAGGGGAGAGGTAAGGGAAGAGAGAGAGACTGACAGAATGAGAGGCTCTGCTGCAGTGCCCACCCCTAATGCTCACCGCCTCCTACCCCCACAGGTCACTGCTGCTAGGGATGGGGAGTGACACTTCAACCTTACACTTCTCCTCCCCCCTGAACCCCAGACCCGCAACACACACACACCCCTACTCTTCCCACACTGCAGTCCAGTCCACATCACTTCTGCTTAGCTCATCTGTTTCTGTCAGCAGCCACTGTCCGCCTCCCTCCCTGCCTGCCAATCTGCTGGACCAGCGCTAATGCGAAATGGCGGTCTCGTCCAGCCACACAGCCAATTACACACACTCACGCATGCACAACATATGCACAACACACACACACACACACACACACACACACACACACACACACACACACACACACACACACACACACACACACACACACACACACACACACACACACACACACACACACACACACACACACACACACACACACACACACACACACACACACACACATGCATCTACACTCGTACTAACGCACTCAAACACATCACTCCCTCCATCGTCTGTCCCTGACCTGGTCACCTGCCAACTACCTCTATCTGAACTGCCTACCCACCAATCACAGCCCTTCCACGCTCTGCTGCATTACGTCTCAACCAACCACAGTGATTTCTTGTAGTCCTGGTGCACCACTGCTCAGTCTTGTGGGTTTGCCAGCCAATCACAGCGTTCCACACTGTGGTAGTGGCACGCAAAACAAAACCCTAGTCCAATCACATTGCTCCATGGCTACACTGTAGTGAACTGGGTTAACAGTGCACAGTGACAGGCTGCTCTACATACAAACCCGCTGGAATAGGTTCATTACAGCTACTTAGAAAGAGAGAAATCTGTTCCAATTACCCCGAATGGGAAATCTGTCATGAAAGACTGAGGAAATCACATTGAAATATGTCACACACAGGGCCATAGTATATCCACAGTCATAATGTACTGTATATCTCTATATATGTCTCTGAATGTCTCTCATCATGTGATGTTTGTGGAATGTTAGAGCTACACATCATAGTGATTTATGGGTGTTTGTGTGCACCAGGGCCTTGAGATGGTGTGCTCTGTATGTTCACCATCTTGGGAATTTCCATCTGTATGTATGGAGCAACTCACCAACACCGCTCCTCCACATTGGTCCTCCTCTGTTTGCTTGTTGGTGATATCAGAGGGCCAGGTCTGCATGGAGAGAGGGACTGGAGGGGTCTAGTGTGTTTTGGCAGGGGTTGGTGCTGTGTTGGAGGTGCCAGCGGCACCCTGAGATAGGGAGTGGGCAGCTCGCGGGACTTGGCAGCTGTCTCGTGATCACTCCATGGCCGTCTGTTTCTGTTTCTACTACCCCCTCATAAACACACTAATGGTTAGATCACAACAACAACACATCCTGGCTGCTGAAAATAAACTAGATTTGATCACACAAAAGCTAAACCTGCCCTTGACACTGACAGTAGGCTGTCTTACATCAAGAGCTTTTAGTGTACGAGAAGCTACTTTCTGTTTTATGGTGATGTTCTGTGTCAAGCTGTAATAAAGACATTGAGATCCTGTCTGTCGAAACAAGTGATGTCCTTGTTAAGGTCGTCAAAGTAATTGATTTGCTGTCTGTGTGTGTGTTTACCAACAGAGAGCGTTGCCTGCAGGCTTCACTAAATTAAACATGATCAATGTCCTGACACAATTATGGAATCAATCTTCAAACTGCTAAAATATTCCCACAGAGGCCCCTCTCTTCTCCCTCTCTTTTCTCTCTTTCTATTCTTGTTCTCTCTTCTCCCTTTCTATTCTTGTTCTCTCTTCTCCCTTTTCTCCCTCTCTCTTCTTGTTCTCTCTTCTTGTTCTGTCTTCTCCCTCTCTCTACTTGTTATCTTCTCCCTCTCCTTGTTCTCTCCATGTTCTCTCTTCTTGTTCTCTTCTCCCTCTATTCTTGTTCTCTCTTCTCCCTCTTCTCCCTCTCTCTTGTTCCCTCTTCTCCCTCTCTCGTCTCCCTCTCTCTTGTTCTTTCTTCTCCCTATCTTCTTGTTCTCTCTTCTCCCTCTCTCTTCTCCCTCTCTTCTTGTTCTCTCTTCTCCCTCTCTCTTCTTGTTCTCTCTTCTCCCTCTCTCTTCTTGTTCTCTCTTCTCCCGCTCTCTTCTTGTTCTCTCTTCTCCCTCTCTTCTTGTTCTCTCTTCTCCCTCTTCTTGTTCTCTCTTCTCCCTCTCTCTTCTCCCTCTCTTCCTGTTCTCTCTTCTCCCTCTCTTCCTGTTCTCTCTTCTCCCTCTCTTCTTGTTCTGTCTTCTCCCTCCCTTCTTGTTCTCTCTTCTCCCTCTCTTCTTGTTCTCTATCTTCTTGTTCTCTCTTCTCCCACTCTCTTCTTGTTCTCTCTTCTCCCTCTATCTTCTTGTTCTCTCTTCTCCCTCTCTCTTCTTGTTCTCTCTTCTCCCTCTTCTTCTTCTCCCTCTCTTCTCCCTCTCTTCTTGTTCTCTCTTCTCCCTCTCTTCTTGTTCTCTCTTCTCCCACTCTCTTCTTGTTCTCTCTTCTCCCTCTCTCTTCTCCCTCTCTTCTTGTTCTCTCTTCTCCCTCTCTCTTCTTGTTCTCTCTTCTCCCTCTCTCTTCTTGTTCTCTCTTCTCCCGCTCTCTTCTTGTTCTCTCTTCTCCCTCTCTTCTTGTTCTCTCTTCTCCCTCTTCTTGTTCTCTCTTCTCCCTCTCTCTTCTTGTTCTCTCTTCTCCCTCTCTTCCTGTTCTCTCTTCTCCCTCTCTTCTTGTTCTCTCTTCTCCCTCCCTTCTTGTTCTCTCTTCTCCCTCTCTTCTTGTTCTCTATCTTCTTGTTCTCTCTTCTCCCACTCTCTTCTTGTTCTCTCTTCTCCCTCTTCTTATTCTCCCTATCTCTTCTTGTTCTCTCTTCTCCCTCTAGCTTCTTGTTCTCTCTTCTCCCTCTCTCTTCTTGTTCTCTCTTCTCCCTCTTCTTCTTCTCCCTCTCTCTTCTTGTTCTCTCTTGTTCTTTCTTCTCCCTCTCTTCTTGTTCTCTCTTCTCCCACTCTCTTCTTGTTCTCTCTTCTCCCTCTCTCTTCTCCCTCTCTTCTTGTTCTCTCTTCTCCCTCTCTCTTCTTGTTCTCTCTTCTCCCTCTCTCTTCTTGTTCTCTCTTCTCCCTCTCTCTTCTTGTTCTCTCTTCTCCCGCTCTCTTCTTGTTCTCTCTTCTCCCTCTTCTTGTTCTCTCTTCTCCCTCTCTCTTCTTGTTCTCTCTTCTCCCTCTCTTCCTGTTCTCTCTTCTCCCTCTCTTCTTGTTCTCTCTTCTCCCTCTCTCTTCTTGTTCTCTCTTCTCCCTCTCTCTTCTTGTTCTCTCTTCTCCCTCTCTCTTCTTGTTCTCTCTTCTCCCTCTCTCTTCTTGTTCTCTCTTCTCCCGCTCTCTTCTTGTTCTCTCTTCTCCCTCTTCTTGTTCTCTCTTCTCCCTCTCTCTTCTTGTTCTCTCTTCTCCCTCTCTTCTTGTTCTCTCTTCTCCCTCCCTTCTTGTTCTCTCTTCTCCCTCTCTTCTTGTTCTCTATCTTCTTGTTCTCTCTTCTCCCACTCTCTTCTTGTTCTCTCTTCTCCCTCTATCTTCTTGTTCTCTCTTCTCCCTCTCTCTTCTTGTTCTCTCTTCTCCCTCTTCTTCTTCTCCCTCTCTCTTCTTGTTCTCTCTTGTTCTTTCTTCTCCCTCTCTTCTCCCTCTCTTCTTGTTCTCTCTTCTCCCTCTCTCTTCTTGTTCTCTCTTCTATTTTCTTTGGTTATAAAGCTCCCTACAGTATGTACTGTAATTGAGTGACAATCAAAGGGGCATCGTCCTGGCCTTGTAATATTAACCGTCTTCACAAAATGGTTCAACAGGGAAATGGCCTTGTACAGTTTATCTTCATGAGGAGCAGATGGTGTGTGTGTGAGAGAGTTCAGCCATAGCAGTGCTAGTACTGTGTGTCGCTGATAGCCTACTGCTCAGATCCCATAACTGTGTTGAAAGGGAATTTCTGATCAGTATGTTCTCTCCTGTGAACCCCATACTGCCTTTGAGTAAATGTCTCAATGGCCAGAACGATGTGTGTGTGCACGCGTGCGTGCGTGAGTGTGCTCATGTGGATGTGTACGATGTGCATAATCTCGGCTTGGGACCACTGTAGTGTAGCAGTATTGTACTGATGCCTCAACATTTCACTATTGCCATCAATACTGGTATTACAATGTCCCTATCCTAGTTAGTGATGTGGATAAAACCAATATGAAATATAAACAAACAAGCATTTAGACGATTGCATGTAGATTGAATTATAAAAGTACACACTTATCAATCAAAGTATAGACTACAGAGAAAATGTGTTTTATGATCTGCGGCCTGTGAAATGGTGGAGAGAGGAGCTAGCTAACAACAGATGGACAGTTTGTGGGTTTTGGGAGAATAAAAGCCAGGCTCTAATATAATCTCCGTGTGAAGCCAGAGGTGAACTAAGAATAGAGCTGAGCCAAGTATTAATAGACCTTTTCTATCCGGGCTTCTCAGAGCAGGAGTATCCATGAGAGACCCCCCCCCCTCTCTCTCTATATATATATATATATATATATATATACACTCTTTCGTTCTCTATCCTTCTCTCTCTTTTCTTTCTCCCTCACTCTCTCTTTCTCTCTGTCTCTCTCTCACCACCCTTAAGTGCGGCTTTCTGAGATATTTGACAAAGTGGTTGCCTAGCAACATCACTCCTGGATGGACAACTATACTTTTCTCAGAATGAAAGTTAAATGAAAACCAGGTTAATTATTAGGCCAACTTAATTACCAGTAAATTACAGTTATCTAGTTTGGAAAATGTCCACCTAAGTTGGACAGCCTCTTCTTTCAGGTGATAATACATATTGTGCCCTGTTGACCACAGAGCAGTGTTTTTGTGTGCTAGTTGCTGTGTGCTAGTTGTTTGTGTGTTGCCCCTTGTTTAGATTAGAGTGGAAGGTAAACACCGCAGGCATACTGTTTGTGCTTTTGTGTACGCATATGCGCTAGTTGATCTGGATAGTTCTTAGAAGTTATAAACAGCTCTCTAAGGTATTCAATAACTAACATGACAAGAGGAACTGATAATGCAGTACTTAATGTGCGTTCCACTATTACAACTTTCAAGAGTAAGTTTAGAGCCGAACTGAGTTCCTTTTTTTGGAGGGCGATCCCCTGCCTAACACTTAGTTTGGGAACACTGTGTGTTTGTGTGTGTGTGCGTGCGTGCGCTTGGGTCTGTGTGTGTGAGAGAGAGAGTGTTCGTGAGTGACCATAGATCCCCCAGAGTTCATGGCCCCTGGAGCTGGCCCCGGTGGCTGCTGCCTCTGTCATCGGGGGATTAGTACGCTGTGTGTGACGGTGCTGACGTAACGTCCATTGACGTGCCGGCCCCGCTGGCTGGTCCACCTGCCTCATCAGGGAGGCAGGATCAAGCTGGGGCCATAGCCGCCTGGGCTACACACACTGCCCTGACCTGGCCTGGGAGAGGGAGCGTGAGGGGGGAGTCAAAGCGTGTGTGCCAAAGCCCTGACTACCAAGTCCAGCTTTCATGTTTCCCCCTGGGGGCCATGAGCTTTTCACACCAACCAACCCTGAATCCACTTATATAGTCACATCCTTACTTGCCCTTCCACCTCTGGAGACTGATGATAGACATTGAGATGTTCTGGATATATGTACTCTATATTTGGTCTTTGAACTTTTCCTGTAGTTTCACAGCCTTTTCCTGTGACTTCCCTAATTTTTCCTGTAGCTTCAGTCTCTCTTCTTTCTGCAGTGCAAGAAAATTTGTGTCAGAAAAGTAATGAATTGTTCATTACATTTTCATATGGTCCATCAATTGGTATGCCTGTGCTTGTACACTTGTATATTGCGGTCAGATGTCAACAGACACGTTTTATTATTGTAGAAGTGAGTTAAGGACACTGACACGCATGTATGTTACAAGATACAAGACACTTTATTGCCATGCAACCAGTGTTGGTGGTGTGTGTTTACGGTACAGCATGGTAGCCCTGACGTGACTAATACACATATATACCCCAGCCTCACCTCATACAACAAGTATTCACCCACATGAATTTAAAGTGTACAGAGTTTAGTCACTAATTCATGCCAAGCCACAAGAATAGCATCGCCACATAAATATCAACAATCCATAGAGTCCATAAAGTGTGGGTTCCCTGGAGCAGTTATGGGGGATGGGGGGGATGGGAGGGATACAGAGAGCTCATAGAGGGAAGGTCCCAGCCAGTGACCTTTGAGGCTTTCGACACAACCCTCTCGTCTCTTCTTAGTGTGACGGTCCGTGTTCCCATACCAAACTAATGGATGATGTGAGAATGCTCTGTATGATGGCTGTGTAAAACTGAACCAGCAGCTGTTGTTTAACCCTGTGCTTTTCAGTTGCCTTAAAAATTACAGTCTCTGCTGGGTCGTCTTGATGATGTGGTTGGAGTTGATGAACCATTTGAATGAGTTGTAAGTACAGAGGAATTTGAAAGAATCTGTCAGGGTTATTGGTTTGCCAGTGATTATGACAGGGGCCTGTAGTCTATGGCTATCTGTGTGGTTTGTGGATGGACCCATCTGAGCCCCATCTGATCCCACATCTGCTGGGTGTGGGACCACTCTCCAGGCATATGTGGGATTGTTGATGTGGAGCGACGCAAGCCCTTGTGCCTAACCCGGATAGACGCCGAGGGACAGGGGAGGGGATGAGCAGATGGAGGAGTAGGGGGAGGGAGGAGAGGGAGGAGGAGGAGAGGGCAGGGAGGGAGGGAGGGGGATGAAAAGGGGGCAGGGAGGGAGGGTGGCTAGGGAATCCTATCAAAGCAGACAGAGAAAAGAGAGAGAGCAGAAAAAAATACAAACTAGAGTAGAGAGAACAAGGAAGAAAGCTGAGCAGATAGACCGAAACTCTGATGCTCCACTGCTCAATAGTATTCTGACGTTCCTTGGCTGCCTTCATGGCTGGGCTGCTCATTCCAGGTATTATAGCTTCCGGAAGACATGATCCGTCATGTAAGTTGTACCTAGCTAGTGTAGGGACATTGTAATACCGTTCTAGGGTCAGGGTTGAGCCGGATGTGGACATGAATCTAACCCTAACTCTGGAATGGCATTAGAATGTTCCTACCCGAGTTAGGATCAACTTACATGACATACGATGTATCATATCTTCCAGAAGCTGCAACCTAACCCCAACCCTAGTTTCCCTCATCAGGTTGACCCATTTTGGTGTGGTCGTAGTGGGGTGGGAGGGCAGGGTAAAGGGGTGTGTTAGGAGGGGGGGGCATGTTGAGGAGGGACAGGGCTATGTGCATGTGCAGGGGCGTGGCAGGCGGAGCAGGTGGTGTTAAATAAAGCTGTCAGCTGGTATTCCTGAAATCTGCCCTCTCTTTCTCCATGATCTATGATCAGTTAGTCTAAATGCGTGTGTCTACATGCAGTTAGTCAACCTCCTTCCTTCCCTCCCTCCCACCCACCATCATCATTCTCATGCCATGAAGTCATGCAGTGTGGCAGTGATGTGCGTGTGTGCGTACATTGGCTGACTAGAGAGGGAACCCGTGCTCAGGGGTCAGAGGTCAAAGAGTTGGGCGGTGTCAGAAACAACCAGACAGCTACAGTAGTGGACAGTTATGAGAATAGGGAAATAGAAGGACCCTGTAACCTGTTTCCTGTCTCTGGAGCAGGATCCCTTTAATTTCCCATGAGCCTCTTCAATCCTTCTTATTGTTAGAAATTAAATGCATCTGCTGCTCTCCACTGAGGATCACTAATGTAACGTACTCTGCAACCCCAGCAAACTCATGCCCCCTCTCAAGTCGGCACAGAGTAGCTCATTTGTTAATCAAATACATTATTCAGGATGAGGGTGACTGATGAACTCGAGAGTTTACTAGATAGAAAAGGAGAATGGCTTTACCCATTTTGCCCCTCGCAGCTCGGCTCAGGCTAACTACATGCAATTTGTTAATCAGAGATGCAGTTGATGAACATCAAAAAAGGAAGACTGAGTGTACCCTGTTTGTCCTAGTTGTCATGGTGTTAATAATGGATGATACAGTTAGGCCTGGTGTATGGCCCTAAGGAATGGGTTTCTGCATGTAAAACTCAGAGGTTTTGTTCTACCACGTGTTGATAGCTTGCAATTATTTTGTGGTCAACATATGAACTGAAGTTGCTCAGTAAATGTGCTGTGTCTATAAAATAGCTTGCAGTTGTTTTAGCCACTGCATGTGTGCAGTAAAGGTCCTGTATAGAACAGCCTGCAGGTGTTTTGTTGCAATATGTACAGTAAAATCTTGCTGTGTTTTGCGGTGTTAAATATTTGTCCGACAGCTGGCATTTTGTGTCTTTGGTGTGAGTGTGGCTGTGTGTTGTAGCTCTTATAACATCTCCTGCAGCTGTGATACAAAAATAATCCCTGACTGTAATCTGATTACAAAAAAAACTGTAACAGTAATCAGTTCCGTAACCAGGATTACAGATACTTTTGAAAAACTAGATTATTTATAGGACGTTTGCAAAAAAACACATTATGGCAACTTTCTGTCTTCTCAATTACATTAAATTCAGCATTGATAAAAGGCTCAAACTTAGGTTTGTTCCACCTGAGTGAGTCTGACCACAAGTCAGAGAGCACTGTGATGACACACCAAATGCATTTGATGGATCCTTTTGGTCTTCTTCTAATGCATGTTAAGGGGAAAGTAATCCAAAAGTAACAGAAAGTAATCAGATTACGTTTCTGAGTTTTGGTCATCCCAAAAATGTGGACAGGTTACTAGTAACTGAAACGGATTACATTTCGAAAGTCCCCTACCCAACCCTGTGTGGCAGCCAGGTCACTCGAGATCCAAGACGCTATTCATCGTTCATCCAGGTCCCCAGGACGTCGGGAAATGCATTCAAGGGGCAATGTTACCTGTCAAGTAGGCCCTGTCGGCTTGCTAGGGTGTTGTGGATGGGCGTAAACCACGAGCTCCAGCTCCAAGGGTTGTGTGTTCAATTCCTGTGCTAGGCACTTGTTTATATTTTGGGTGGTTTTAACCCTATCCCGAACATATAACCCTTAGAATGAATGCCTAAACTTAACCATCGAAATTTGACATTTATCCCCCCACCACCAGACAAACGTTGAATACTGAAGTCAAACCGTGAGATCTTGTTGACTATGCACTGCTGCTCACACACACCTCTTCCCTTACTGCCCCCACTGCACTGCGCACCTCTACCCTACATGTAAAATATTAATGTCTCTCCACCAGGCTTAATTTAACCCTGGGAGGGAGGTGGACTGTCACTCATCCAACAGGCCCCTCCTCCTTCCACTGGAATCTAAGCAGCAGCCTTTCCTTGGACTGACTGACTGACGACACGTAACTCCAAGAAATGGACAGGTTACTGGCCAGCTGAATTATATAGAACCTCCAAATACTCTGTCTCTGTTGGTTCTAATTACTTGGCTGTCGCTGTGTGTTTGTGCACTCCACAACAACCATTGTTTTCCACCTCCCAGCTTGGCCATATAGTGGGAAGTGGCTGGCTCTCTGCCACACAAGATTTATCCTTGTTTCTATGAATAATCCAGGGAGGGTTTGTCCCAACATGGAAGAGTCGGTTAGGATGTTCCTGAAGCAATCTAAACTCTGCCCAACTCCTATAGGTTATAGAGTCACAGACTCCTTGACAAATTATTATAAAAGGGGGGGGGGGGGGGGCAGCCCAATCTGATGAGTAAAGTATTTTGCTAAACTTTTTAACGCAAACGCATTGACCCGGACCCCTAAAAAGGAGTGGTACAAAACTTGACACCCCTGCGTACTCACATGCACGTGTGCAAACGCAAACATGCACGCAGCCATAAATGGTGATGCAAGATAGGCTACAGAAATAAACTGTGTTTTACACCTGGATTTGGAGCTGAAAGTCATTCATGTAAGCAGCCAATATCAACTAGCGATATATCATGTCACCTCTCTGGAGTCCAGAGGAAGCTCAATCATATGGCCTACTTGTAGCAGAGGTTGCAGGATCGGAGGGAAGGATGTTCTGTCTGCACCTCACCATCATTTGGGAGGGCAGTGTGCCTTTATAGATGCTTGTTGCCAGCGGGGTAGCCCTGTTCTCTCATACAAATATCAAAATCAATTTGCCAGAATGTTACATCTTCATCCCATAATATTGAAGTCAGTGTGATGTTACAGCTACTTATATTTTTAGAAATATATCCAGTAGGCACCCAAATTAGGCCTATCTGAAATGATGACAAGTATCAATCAAATCACCAGGTTGCCTATTGTTCTAGCTAAGATGAGTCAGCAGTAGAATGCTAAACTGTATATGGATGATAAACGTAGCCCTACTCTGTCATTACCAGGCGAAACTGAAGGAGATGAAACAAGTTATTTCTGGTCACTAATCTGGATTTGCACGTCAACGCTGATGACTGGTCATTGGTCAACGATCAAGACGCACAACTTCTGGCCCATGACCAATGGGGGGGGGTGATACTACCAGCATAAAGGGCACTTTGGAGACTGGAAGGGCAAAGGAATAGCGGCCATTTTACAGCTCCTGACCAATTCTGCAATTTGTCTGTTTTTTTTGCTCTGACTTAAACTTGTTTTTGTACATTATGTTTCCGTACCATTTCCTATGCCCGAAAGGAGCTTCTGGGCATCATAACAGCGATCACTAAGCTTGATTTGGATGAAGATTTCTAGTTCAATGAGTTGGTGCACAGGGCATAGTCCTCACCCCAGAACAGCGCAGGGCATAGTGCTCACCCCAGAACAGCACAGGACAATCTGCTCACCCCAGAACAGCACAGGACAATCTGCTCACCCCAGAACAGCACAGGGCATAGTGCTCACCCCAGAACAGCGCAGGACAATCTGCTCACCCCAGAACAGCACAGGACAATCTGCTCACCCCAGAACAGCACAGGACAATCTGCTCACCCCAGAACAGCGCAGGGCATAGTGCTCACCCCAGAACAGCGCAGGGCATAGTGCTCACCCCAGAACAGCGCAGGGCATAGTGCTCACCCCAGAACAGCACAGGACAATCTGCTCACCCCAGAACAGCGCAGGGCATAGTGCTCACCCCAGAACAGCGCAGGGCATAGTGCTCACCCCAGAACAGCGCAGGGCATAGTGCTCACCCCAGAACAGCACAGGACAATCTGCTCACCCCAGGACAGCGCAGGACAATCTGCTCACCCCAGAACAGCACAGGACAATCTGCTCACCCCAGAACAGCGCAGGACAATCTGCTCACCCCAGAACAGCGCAGGGCATAGTGCTCACCCCAGAACAGCGCAGGACAATCTGCTCACCCCAGAACAGCGCAGGGCATAGTGCTCACCCCAGAACAGCGCAGGACAATCTGCTCACCCCAGAACAGCGCAGGACAATCTGCTCACCCCAGAACAGCACAGGACAATCTGCTCACCCCAGAACAGAACAGGACAATCTGCTCACCCCAGAACAGCACAGGACAATCTGCTCACCCCAGAACAGCACAGGACAATCTGCTCACCCCAGAACAGCGCAGGACAATCTGCTCACCCCAGAACAGCGCAGGACAATCTGCTCACCCCAGAACAGCGCAGGACAATCTGCTCACCCCAGAACAGAACAGGACAATCTGCTCACCCCAGAACAGCACAGGACAATCTGCACACCCCAGAACAGCGCAGGACAATCTGCTCACCCCAGAACAGCGCAGGACAATCTGCTCACCCCAGAACAGCACAGGACAATCTGCTCACCCCAGAACAGCGCAGGGCATAGTGCTCACCCCAGAACAGCGCAGGGCATAGTGCTCACCCCAGAACAGCGCAGGGCATAGTGCTCACCCCAGAACAGCGCAGGGCATAGTGCTCACCCCAGAACAGCACAGGACAATCTGCTCACCCCAGAACAGCGCAGGGCATAGTGCTCACCCCAGAACAGCACAGGACAATCTGCTCACCCCAGAACAGCGCAGGGCATAGTGCTCACCCCAGAACAGCACAGGACAATCTGCTCACCCCAGAACAGCGCAGGGCATAGTGCTCACCCCAGAACAGCACAGGACAATCTGCTCACCCCAGAACAGCGCAGGACAATCTGCTCACCCCAGAACAGCGCAGGGCATAGTGCTCACCCCAGACCAGGTCCTATCCCTGACTCTTGGAAGAGAAAGAGATAGCACTATAGAGGCCGAAGTGCGTGTACCCTGATTAAACTACAGTGGCGAGTAAATAAACTGCCTCTACCCTCTGTTCTATTGGTGAATGAACAATCACTGGAGAACAAATTGGACTAGCTCCATTCGAGATCTTATCAACGGGACCTGAAGAACTGTTATGTACTATGTTTCTCAGAAACTTGTCTGAATAAGGATATGGATAATATTCTAGCTTGTTTTTCTATGTGACTGCAGGACAGAACAGGCAGCTTTGGGTAAGCTCCTGGGGGGTGGTGTGTGTCTCTTTAATTATAACAGCTGGTGCGCAGACTCTAATATTAAGTCTCTAAGTTCTGCTCGCCTGTGTTAGAATACCTCATGATAAGCTGTAGACCATACTATTTACAAACAATTCTCAGCTATATTTTTCGTAGCTGTCTATTTACCACCACAAACCGATGTTGGCACTAAGACCGCACTCAATGAGCTGTACAGGGCCATAAGCAAACAGGAAAGTGCTCATTCAGAGGCAGCGCTCCTAGTGGCCGGTGACTTAAATGCAGGAAAACTGAAATCCATTTTACCTCATTTCTACCAGCATGTCACCTGTGCAACTAGAGGCAAAAAAAACTCTAGATCACTTTTACTCCTCAAACAGAGACGCAAAGGCTAGAGCTGCCGCTTTCAAGGAGGAGGACACTAACCCAGACGCTTATAATAAATCCCACTATACCCTCCGAACAACCATCAAACAGGCAAAGCGTCAAAACATGACTAAGATCGAATCTCACTACACCGGCTCTGACACTCGTCAGATGTGGCAGGGCTTGCAAACTATAACGGATTACAAAGGGAAACCCAGCAACGAGCTGGCCAGTGACTTGAGCCTACCAGATGAGCTAAATGCCTTCTATTCTCATTTCGAGGCAAGCAACACTGAACAATGTATACGAGCACCAACTGTTCCGGATGACTGTGTGATCACGCTCTCCGTAGCCGATGTGAGTAAGACCGTTAAACAGGTTAAAATTCACAAGGCCGCAGGGCCAGACGGATTACCAGGACGTGTACTCAGAGCATGCGCTAACCAGCTGGCAAGTGTCTTCACTGATATTTTCAACTTCTGCCTGACCCAGTCTGTAATATCTACATGTTTCAAGCAGACTAGCAAAGTCTCTGTGCCCAAGAACTCCATGGTAACATGTCTAAATGACTATCACCCCGTAGCACTCACATCTGTAGCCATGAAATGCTATGAAAGGCTGGTCATGGCTCACATCAACACCATCATCACAGACCAACTCCAATTCGCATACTGACCGAACAGATCCACAGATGATGCAATCTCTATTTCACTCCACACTGCCCTTTTGCACTTGAACAAAAGGAACACCTATGTGAGAATGCTGTTCATTCCTCTGCAACTGGATCCTGGACTTCCTGACAGGACACTCCCAGATGTGTGGGTAGGCAACAACACATCTGCCACACTGACCCTGAACACCGGGGCCCTCTGGAGTGTGTGCTTAGTCCCCTCTTGTGCTCCCTGTTCACCCACGACTGCATGGCCAAGCACGACTCCAACACCATCATTAAGTTTCCCAACGACGCAATGGTGGTTGGCCTGATCACTGACGACGAGGCTGCCTACAGGGAGGAAGTCAGAGCTCTGGCAGTGTGGTGCCCGGACAACAACCTCTTGCTCAAAGTCAGCAAGACAAAGGAGCTGATCGTGGACTACAGGAAACGGAGGGCAGAGCACATCCCCATTCACATCAACGGGGCTGTAGTGGATCGGGTCGGGAGCTTCAAGTTCTTCAGTGTCCACACCACTAAGGATCTATCATGGTCCAAAGACTCCCAGGAGGCTGAAAAGATTTGGCTTGGGCCCTCAGATCCTCAAAAAGTTCTACAGCTGCACCATTGAGAGCATCTTGACTGGCTGCATCAAAACTTGGTATGGCAACTACTTGGCATCCATACATCACTGGGGCTGAGCTCCCTGCCACCCAGGACCTTCATACCAGGCGGTGTCAGAGGAAGGCCCTAAAACTTGTCAGAGACTCCAGCCACCCAAGTCATAGACTGTTATCTCTGCTACCACATGGCAAGAAGTACAGATGCAACAAGTCTGGAACCAACAGGACCCTGATCAGCTTCTACTCCCAAGCCAAAAGACTGCTAAATAGCAAAATAGTTAACCAAATAGCTACCCAGACTATCTGCATTGACCCTGCATTGGTACTTTTTTGATTCATCACATATGCAGCTATTGTTTACGTTCTGTCACTTTATTATACATGTCTACCTCAATTACCTTTGACCCCTGCACATCGACTCGCTACTGTTATCCCTTGCATATAGCAATAGTTCTAGTTACTCATTGTGTATTTATTATTACTTTTATTAAGTGTTTTACTTTTGTATTATTTCTCTATTTTCTTTCTCTCTGCATTGTTGGGAAGGGCCCATAAGTAAGCATTCCACTTAGTTCACACCTGTTGTTTACGAAGCATGTGACAAACACATTTTATTTTATTTGAAAATAAACCCTCCTACCACAAGCACTCATACACACTGCATATACAGTATAGGCCTAGTCTATATACTGTATGTATCGTCATTAGCAGAATTGGCAAGGTGTCAAGCAACAGAGAGATGGTTATTCAATCCTTCCCCCACCATGCACCATGCTCTTCCACTCCGCCGGACACCAACACACAGCGATCTTTACATAATGATTTAGCATGGGCCACTGCCTGCGCCTCGCCTCACATCCAGGAGAGAGGAGATAGAAAAGAGAACAACAGAGAGAGGGAGACATAGACAAAGAGAGAGAGCTTTAATTGTCCAGTGCGCTCCATCGGCTCGAATATGAGAGGGGTGTTAAGGGATCGCAACCTTCAATCATTTATGAATTAAATTGGCCCTCGAAGCACACTGTCACGTACGCACACACACAGAGTTCATTCAGGAGCCAATTGTATCAAGTGCCATATATTACAGCATTGTGGTGTTAGGGAGGGAAACAGTGACAGGGTCATTCACCCATAACCACAGAGGTGACACACCCAGGAGCTGCTTCTCAAATGGCACCTTATTCCCTTTATAGTGCGTTACTTTTCACCAGGGCTCTGGTAAACATTACTGATCTTTATAGGGATTAGGGTGCCATTTAAGTCACTGCCCAGGTCTTAGGGAGGTCTGGTCAACAATAGGCTTCCCTACCTCTACCAGGCCAGAACAAGAACTAAACCCTCTCAAGCATTTCATTTCTCTGACTACATCATTCACTATGTTTGGTGCCTATTTTTTTAAACAGAGCGCCACTGTCATTGTGGATGACGGTTTCATCTCCTTGGCTGGGTTAATGCAGGGGGGGGGGGGGTGTGAAAGGAAGGAGAGGCAGAAGGAGGCAAAGAGAGAGAGGGAAGCAGATGAGGGAGGCAGTAGTCCGTGAAGTCTCCTCCAGCGCTGAAAGCCAACTCGGGCGCATCTGATTGGTGCAATCACAGTCAGTCTCGGCTAGGCTCAGCTCCAGGTTCTGCTGTCTGCTGAGCATGCTGTCACCCAAGCACCATAGACTGGCTGGGGATAGGGGATGAGATGATGTGGGGGGTGGGATTGAGTTGGAAGATAGAAGTGGGAGGCCTACAGGTCCCGTGAAATGGGGCAGTTCCCTTCCTAGCTCCCAGTAAATTAAATGTCCCCTTTAGGTCCACCTTTGGGTCAAAACCTTGCACAAATAACTACGGGAGCATATCTGCTTGTCAGTTCTGAGTTCTTTCCCTGGGTTTGGTTTGTGAGTGCTAGTGTGCCTTAAAACAGGGAAGCTGAAATTATCAGTTGATACATACACACAGCGGGCAACGTGCATCTTGTCTGCCAGCGAGGCGTGGGCTGCTGGCACACCACGCTACGCTGAGCCTCTCTCCTCCCCTCTCTTCTTCCCACGCGCCTGTCACTGCGCTCTGTTCCCCACCACTCTACAGCACAGCTACAGTGAACACACGCACGGCAGAGAAATGCTCATCCATGGATGTCTACAGCTTCCCTTATTGGCCAACCGTGTGTAGCCATCTTGAAGCATTTGCAGCATGTTGAGGAATGATGACTGGGGTTTAGCATATTAAAACAAGTCCCATTTCATAAGCATCACTTCTGAAAAGGAGGAAGTCAAGTCGGTCTGACTCCACAACACTAGAAGCTGAAACACACCTCCCTACATCACTTCGAGGGGGTGGGGTGAGAAATCAATTGATGCTGTGGCTTTGTGAGCGGAGGGCCCTGCAGAACAGCAGATATTCTCCCGTCATCCCAGCATACGGTTGCTTGGCAACCCACGGTGGCTCTCGCTCTGTGAATGCAGACGTTCTCGACGACCAATCGCTCAGCTTGGGAGAGTCCTCATGAAACATAACACACATCACATTGAGTAACACGGTTCCCAAAAAAGATGTGTTGCTATGGTGATCCGAGTCTCTCTCTCTGCTGTAAGTGGTACCTAGAGTGTAGGCAGCAGTGGTCAGTAGAGAGGGTTGGCCGGGAAGGGAAGCATGCTCAGGATCGTTGGGTTGACTGGGAAGGGAAGCATGCTCCACTCAGGATCGTTGCTTTGAGGACAGCCATTAGTTTCAAGCTAACGTGTCACCAACTGGTCTAGGATGGAGGGGGATGAGGGGGTTCACACCAATCCATTCAGCCACTGTTAACTGCCTGGATAGTGATCTCCTTCTGGTATAACACGATGGGCTGTATATTTTTTTAATCTAAAATTAGATGCGTCATCAAATCATAGGCCTGGCAATTATCCGAATGGGGTAATTAAATGTCAGTGAAGAGGTAGGGTGAGGGTGTGCATTAATCCCAAATGGTTCAGCATTCTAAAGCACTGCATCTCAATGCTAGAGGAGTCACTACAGACCCTAGTTTGATGTCGGGCTGTATCACACCTGGCCATGATCAGGAGTTCCATAGGGCGGCGCACAAGTCGCCCAGCGTCGTCCGGGTTAGGGGAGGGTTTGGCAGTCATCGTAAAATAACAATTTGTTCTTAACGGACTTGCCTAGTTAAAAAGGTTCAATAAAAATAAATCCCTAAGGGTCTAAGTAAGATATACAAAAAATCTTCAGTTTAAGCAAGAGATGTTTTTTTTGTTGCATCTCAATCCACCGCATCTGCCCATGTCGGCCTTCCGCATCTGCAGTGGAAGGTGGCCGAGCGGTCCCACTGGACTCGTCTGAAGTCTGTAACGCTGATGTGCCAACTGTCCGTAGCATCCGAATCGCTTGGGCTACAAACTAATATCACCCCACTCAGTTTTGCTCTTCAACCCCCACAAGTGTCACAGGACTCACCTGGTAACCCATACAGAACAAATGGAATAATGGAGGTAGGTTTGTCCCAACCAAAATAAGGGTTAAATAGGTGTCCAAAAAATTGATTCCTGAGCTTTCTTAAAACGCCTAGATATAGGCCAGACACCTCAAAACCTTGATACATTTGACATTTAAGAATCTGTTATTCAATGCGTTTCTATGGGCTATAGTAGTAATGGCCAAATTCAATATTTTAGCTTTATATCAAAATGGGTCCTAAAATTCCAAATAGCTAAATGATCCCTGGTATGACAATCTTAAAACAATTCCATACATAGTTTAAGACTGAGGTTAATAAGTTAAAGGACAGAATCTTCAAGGAGAGACATTTGGGTTATCAAACCTGTCCTATTCTAATGTAATACAAGATCCCTCAGTGTCGCAACCAACAGATGTGCATGCACAAAGCACACAAAGGAAAGGGTGGGACAGTTAAGGTTAAGTTCATGGTATTTTATTGAAAAAAAAATTATAATCAAAGACTAGCATGTACAACTTGGAATGAAGGTAAACTGAACTCAAGATGAACAGTCTAGAGAAGACTCTGGCGTTGAAGACCCTATGATGCGCTTAAGGTCACTCAAAACCCACACGCAACCATGGTCAGAGTCGAGAAACAGAAGGTAGAAACATTGACGGTAAATCCGCATTCCCTTGCCAAAAAAAAACAAAGACTTCCCCTAGCAGGTAAAAAGATCTCCAGCCCACCTCCCACCCTTGAATCATACCCAAAGTTTCACGCACAACAAGGAAACAGAACTCCAAATATTCCCAACATGCCAAACATAGTTCTAAATGTATTTATTTTGTAAATGTTCATCATCTTAAAAATATTAATTTTTGTAATGAATTAAGCAAACTGCAAAAGGTCCCATTAATTCCATCTCTGTGTGAGTTTAGTACAGTGGAGGCTGCTGAGAGGAGGACGGCACATAATAATGGCTGGAATGGAGTGAATGGCATCAGACATGGAAACCATGCGTTTGAGCCATTTGATACCATTTCACACATCCCGGTCCAGCCATTATCACAAGCCCATCCTCCCCAATTAAGGTGCACCAACCTCCGGTGGTTTAGTAGGACTCCCCATCCCCATCTCGTGAGCTCGTCTCTCAATATAGACTGCACCAAAACCCACCAACGGTACCCATGGCACCGCTGTGGAATCAGAGTGAGCCCATTGGCCAGACTGCAGCACCAGTCTCAAGCTGCATGCATGAAGAACAGAAACAGAAAAATATATAAAATGGTCAGCCCAAACATTACCACTAGCAACTGGAACCAATAGGCAGTTCACCAAGTGCTTTCTTTAGTTGTTGACATTTTGTTTACAGGTATTATTTTATCTTATTACTGATGTCTAAACTCATCTTTGGGGACAGGACCACTAACCAGTACATGCAGATCATTTATTTTTGCTTAATTTTTGTAACTTATTTTATGTGGACAGATTTGTCATTTTTCAACATTCAGTTATGTTTTCTATACAGAAACAGTATGATTTTTGCAAGAGGTAAGTAAAACATGTGACTGATTTTTTTTTTGTCTTCTAAGGAGGCCAGGAGAAGGGTAGGAGAGCTTCATTTTGCTGTCATCATTTGTACAAATTCTGTGGACAAAAGAGCAAAGCAAAAACAAAATAGAAATGAGAACAAACAGAAACCAACCAACCACTGATCAAACCAGCAATTACACTTCACAGATCCAGACATAATTAAATAAAACATGTCCGTCACAGACAAATCAAGACATACAGATCATAAAACAAATTAAACTGTTATCGGTCATCGTCATAGTAGACTGGTTTACATAAGTCCAATATCCCATTACAGAGAGATGGCCCAATTATATAAGAAAGAACAGGGGGCTCCGGATGGTAGAAAGGGATGAGAGAAGAGGGGGATGAGAGTGGTAGAGTGTGAAGAGGGGGATCGGGCAGTACAAAGGGATGAGAGAAGAGGTGGATTGGAGCTGTAGAGAAGGGATGCGGGGAGCAGTAGAAACAAAAGACTGGCTCTACTGTACAGTAGCATGGTGAAGATGACTGAGTGGGTGACAGCTGTCCTGAATCAAGGCCCCCCATAGGGACACTGCTGAGAACTACTGTACACTCCCTCACAGCAGAACAACATTGTCCTCTTCTTACCTTCATAGTTGACCTGTCCGTCTCCGTCGATGTCGGCTTCTCTGATCATCTCATCGACCTCCTCGTCTGTTAACTTCTCTCCCAGGTTTGTCATGACATGACGGAGCTCTGCTGCACTAATGTAACCATTCCCATCCTATAGGGGAGACGATGTGAGGAGTGTGTGACCTCACAGTAAACACACCTGCCTTTACAAAGGGACTTTAACATACCAATGTAATTTATGTATGCAGTAAGAGCAACCATACAGGATATCACTGACCATATACTGCTTGACAAACAAAGGCAATGTATACATGAGGTGAATAAATAAATCAGTCACACAAACAATCCTTACCTTGTCGAATACCCGGAACGCCTCGCGAATCTCCTCCTCGCTGTCTGTGTCCTTCATTTTCCTGGCCATCATTGTAAGGAACTCTGGGAAGTCAATGGTTCCATTGCCTGGGAGATGGAGAGGAAGTGGAGAGAGAGAGAGGGTTTGGCTTGCTTTTTGTAGACCATTGGAAAGGGAGACCAGTAGAAGTGGATAGGCAGAATTGATAGTTACTTATCTGGGATTAAAACCCCAGTTGCAACAGGCCATGCGTTGTCTAGAGTGGGCTGTGTACGGTAGACCACGACAACAGTGTAATAGGAGGTACAGTCGAGGGATTTTTCTGGATAAAAAAAAAAGGGTGCTTAGGAAGGGTTTTTTATTGATCAAAAAGGGGCTTAGGTGGTGGGTGTGGCAGGGGGCATGCCAATGGGCACAGTCAGCGCGGCCAAATTTGAGAGAACATTTGAGGCCCCCCATCTTGGTAGTGTCGAGACATTTAGCCATGTTTAACCAAATTTCCTGCAATTCTATGCATTTTGCCATGGCTAATGCAGTGTTATTTTGCTCAAACAAAAATCAATACTTTAAATTAATTGGTTTTTGAAATTTTTCAAATTCTCACTGACTCTAGATTTTATTTTAGTGATTTACTTCTCCAAGGTTACATTATAAAAAACTATAAGTCCATTATCTTTTCTATATACTTTACATCTGGTTTTAGCCGTTTACATTGAAAACGTTTTTCTACCCTACATTGTTTTGACTTAAGCCCCAAAACAAAACAATTATGCCCAAGTATTTAAATATCTGAAAAACAGCTGAGGGCTGCTGGGATTTAAGTGTGTGATCATGTGTGATTCCTGGGGAAGACGGTTCTCCTGAGCACACAGCTGTCCCCTCCCCTGGTGGTACATGGCTGACATACAGTTCCCCAGTGAATCAATGCACAGCTGTTCTCCACTCTGCATGTCCCGAATGTGTGTGTGATATATATATATATACACACACACACGTGTGTGACTATTACACTATTACATATACAGGGCAGTAGGCTTGGGCGCTGTGTAAATACCCCAGTATGATTTTCAATATCATAAACAAAACCTAAAAAAAAAAAACCGATAATAATTTGAGTCGGGGGGGGAACTCCCTCGCCTTGCGGAAGCTGCGGGATGAGTGCGAAGCCACTGCTTATGCCTAAATTGTTTTGTGTGACCCCCCCCCAGAAAAATACCACCCCTTGTGTGCATTTCCAGAGTCTAGCTAAACTCTTTGGAGAAGAAACTCACTGATCATAATTAACCTGGATTAGTCAGGAGTGTGTGTGTGTGTGTAACCGAGATGTCTCCAGGTAAAGCCCTCAGCTGTTTAAGTGTGTGATCATGTGTGATTCCTGGGGAAGACTGTTCTCCTGAGCACACAGCTGTCCCCTCCCCTGGTGGGCCATTTTTTTTTACACCTTTATTTAACTAGGCAAGTCTGTTAAGAACAAATTCTTATTTTCAATGACGGCCTCGGAACAGTGGGTTAACTGCCTGTTCAGGGGCAGAACGACAGATTTGCACCTTGCAACCTTCCAGTTACTAGTCCAACGCTCTAACCACTAGGGCTGACATACAGTTCCCCAGTGAATCAACACACGTCTGTTCTCCATTCTGCATGTCCCTAGTGTGTGTGTGTGTCTGACTATTACATTACTTATATAGGGCCGTATAATGCACAGACTGGCGGTTTCACCTTCCTCAGTGTGTGAATAACTGGACTGCTACTGTTTGTGTGTAGGTAGGGTCTACCACAGCTGATGTGAACTATTTCCCTGGGCCCTCAGAGAATGTACAGCCCAGCAGAGCGGATTATGTCATGGATTTCACTAGGCCATTATTACCTACTGTGGTTAGTTAACTGGCATTGTTTCAGCCAGTCGCTCGGTCTGCCTGACCTAGATAGTGACAGTCAGAGAGAAGACATGGTGTTCAATGAGAACACCTCCAGTCCAAGCATTAACACAAGTTAGGACGTGGATGAACGCACCAAGAACTCTATCAATAACTGGTCAATAAGAATCACTACTCATCACCATCAGATTGACTTCCAGAAGGGAGATTAGTATAGAGAGCAATAGTAATGGTAACTTTTTGTATGCACCAACTCCACCATGTTTCATTGGATAAAACGTATGGGAAAGTTTAGTTTTTGGATACACTGCGAAAATAAAGTGTGTGTTAAATCACAGGCTTAGAGAGCTTATACAATTTGATCAATGAGATAATCATCAGCTAACGTAACTTAGTGAATTATGAAAGATTTATGTAATAAAAAAAAAGCACATAAAAAGGTCTCATAATTCATTAAAGGTCAAGTTGACTGATTATCTCAGAACAAAATAAATAAGATCTAAGCCTGTGTTTACCTCAGACCTTATTTTCAGCGTTTATCCCAAAACCCTATTCTTTCACCATAGGAATGGCTGAACGAACTAGCGTTTATCCCAAAGCCCTATTCTTTCACCATAGGAATGGCTGAACGAACTAGCGTTTATCCCAAAGCCCTATTCTTTCACCATAGGAATGGCTGAACGAACCAGCGTTTATCCCAAAGCCCTATTCTTTCACCATAGGAATGGCTGAACGAACTAGCGTTTATCCCAAAGCCCTATTCTTTCACCATAGGAATGGCTGAACGAACCAGCGTTTATCCCAAAGCCCTATTCTTTCACCATAGGAATGGCTGAACGAACTAGCGTTTATCCCAAAGCCCTATTCTTTCACCACAGGAATGGCTGAACGAACCAGATGTTACGTTTTTTTTTAGGACTACATGCTGGTTAATTCTAGTGACTGAACCGACACACACAGCCCAAGGAAATAGAGTAGTACTTCTGCCACTCCTTACTTACATTCTCAGCTTCTCCAGAAATCCCAGTTAGAGGATTCTCACCCAATTCCAGGAATCCACCACCTAGGATTTCTGGAAAACCTGGAACTTTACAACCCTAGTTGGACACACTCCAGGGTGAAGTTTCCCCATAGCTACAGACTTAAGATCAGCTTCCCCTCACCCAATCCTAACCATTACAGGTGAAAATGATCAATTGAACCAAGATCAGCATCTGGGGCAACTTCACCCTATACTGTTGGACCCCAGCAGGCGGAACTCACCATCAGCATCGACCTCGTTGATCATGTCCTGCAGCTCAGCCTCTGTGGGGTTCTGTCCCAGCGACCTCATCACAGTGCCCAGCTCTTTGGTTGTGATGGTGCCATCGCCATCCTTATCGAACAAGGAGAATGCCTCCTTGAACTCTGCAGACAAGAAGATTTGTGTGTCCAAAATAAATACAAGGAAAAATATCACACCTGAGCTACAGTAAAAACTTGATTAGACAATTAGTCACCGACCCATAGCACTCATGTCTGCAGCCATTGAAGAGCTTTGAAAGGCTGGTCATTGCTCACATCAACATCATTATCCCAGAAACCCTAGACACTCAAATTTGCCTACCGCCCCAACAGATCCACAGATGATGCAATCTCTATTGCACTCCACACTGCCCTTTCCCACCTGGACAAAAGGAACACCTACATGAGAATGCTAGTCATTGACAACAGCTCAGCGTTCAACACCATAGTGCCCTCAAAGCACATCACTAATCTAAGGACCCTGGGACTAAACACCTCCCTCTGCTACTGGATCCTGGACTTCCTGTCGGGCCGCCCCCCCCGGTGGTAAGGGTAGGTAACAACACATCCGCCACCCTGATCCTCAACACAAGGATCCCTCAGGGGTGCGTGCTCAGTCCCCTCCTCTACTCCCTGTTCACTCATGACTGCACAGCCAGGCACGACTGCAACACCATCATTAAGTTTACCGATGACACAGTGGTAGGCCTGATCACCGACGAGACAGCTTATATGGAGGAGGTCAGAGACCTGGCCGTGTGGTGCCAGGACAAGAACCTCTCCCTCGACGTGATCAAGACAAAGGAGATGATTGTGGACTACAGGAAAAGGAGGACTGAGCACACCCCATTCTCATTGACGGAGCTGTAGTGGAGCAAGTTGAGAGCTCCAAGTTCCTTGGTGTCCACATCAACAAACTATCATGGTCCAAACACACAAAGACAGTCCCGAAGAGGGCACGACAAAGCCTATTCCCCTTCAGGAGACTGAAAAGACTTGGCATGAGTCCCCAGATCCTCAAAAGGTTCTACAGCTGCACCATCGAGAGCATCCTCACTGGTTACACCACTGCCTGGTATGGCAACTGCTTAGCCTCCGACCGCGAGGCACTACAGAGGGTAGTGGGTACGGCCCAGTACATCACTGGGGCCAAGCTTCCTGCCATCCAGGACCTCTATACCATGCGGTGTCAGAGGAAGGCCCTAAAAATTGTCAAAGACTCCAGCCACCCTAGTTCTCTCTGCTACCGCACAGCAAGTGGTATCAGAGCACCAAGTCTAGGTCCAAAAGACTTCTTAACAACCATAAGCCAACTAATCAAATGGCTACCCAGACTATTTGCATTGCCTGGCCCCCCTCTTATGCTGCTGCTACTCTGTTTATTATCTATGCAGTCACTTTAATGCTATGTACATATTATCTCAATTACCTTGACTAAATAGTGCCCCTGTACCTCCGGAATATAGCATCGCTATTGTTATTTTACTGCTGCTCTTTAATCATGTTACTTTACACTTATTTTTCTTAACTGCATTGTTGGTTAAGGGCTTGTAAGCAAGCATACCTGTTGTATTTTGGCACATGTGACCAATACATTTTGATGAGACTTATCTAACCTCTGAAAAAAAGGGTTCTTTGAGGTTGTACAGTGCATTCGGAAAGTATTCAGACCACTTCCTTTTTGCACATTTTGTTAGGTTACAGCCAGATTCTAAAATGGATGAAAGTTTTATTCCATCAATCTACACACAATACCCCATAATAACAAAGCAAAATCAGGATTTTAGACATTTTTTTCTATGGACATTGCATGGCTGTGAAATAAATTGTCTACACCTGTCAGCAACAGGTGTGGCTGAAATGGCCAAATCCACTAATTTGAAGGGCTGTCCACATTCTAGACAATTCTGTGCTTTCAACTTCATGGCAACAGTATGGGAAAGGCCCTTTCTCATTTCAGCATGACAATGCCCCCATGCACAAAGCAGGTCCATATAGAGATGGTTTGTCAAGATCAGTGTGAAAGAACTTGAGTGGCCTGCACAGAGCCTTGACCTCAACCCCACCTGATGAGCAGGTGTCCACATACTTTCAGTTACAAATAAGCAAATTATTTTTTACATTTATTAAAAAGTTAAGCAAAGTTGATGATTTCATTCAAATATATGAAGCTAAAGTCACATAACTAAAAGTTATTAGAATTTGAGCACCGTATGTAAGCTAGCCATCTAGCCAGACTGGAAAAAGCTAGGCTACTTGTATTAGTCACTTTACAAGCCAGCCAGCCAATGCTTACAAATAAACATTATGGAATATGCCAAATAGAGCTACAGACCTAGCCTGACATTGCAATTAGCTAAATGTTACATTATTTCAGTATGAAGTCAAATGAGGAGACTGTTTCATGAAGCCATTTGAAGACTGCTGCTAACCCTTGATTAATGCAGGTGATGGGCTGTGGGCTGACTGAGAAGAAGTCTGCATCTAAATGATTTATAATAAGTCTTGGTGATTCAATAGCCTAGTTAATCATGACTTAATACACCATGTTTTGCTCTTCTGCTGCTGCTGACAACTGCATGTCAATTGTTCTTCTAATCTACATTAGAAAAATGATATGTCTGCAGAGCATTTTGTCTCAATTTTGGTAGATTAACTCATGTTTTGCTACTTTTTTCTTCTTCCCAGCACATATTGTGCTGTTCAATAAATGAGTCAGCTAGAGTTGGTACCAAGACTGACGTGGGCAATCGTTCAAACAAAGAGACGCCTCCCTGGCTACCAGTGCATATTTCTAAAGTATGTTTGCATATAATAACAAAATCTCAATTATGCTGGTCTTTTGTCCATTATTAAATTGTTTATTATATTCTTAGCTAAAATTAATACTATTTATAAGTAGTAGCCATAATTCATAAATTTCACCATACAGGGTTCTGTATTCCAATTTTGGTTCAGTCAAGAAGAACCCGTCGGGTTCCATGTATATACACTTTTAGGGGATCCATAGATAAAAAAAACAACAAAAAAAACAACCCTTTTTGGTTCTACAAGGATTTTTTTTCTTCTTCTAAGAGTGTAGGCTACTTAAGTTAAGGTTTCAACCAGTAATCACACCTAAGCATGACCTCCTGGGCTATGGAAAGACTTGAAAAGATTAGATTTGTTAATTGTAAAGGTGAGAGGATAAAAGTCGTCAACAACAGGTATGTCTGCTAGGTCTCTGTCTGCCATTGGTGAGGTATTTGCCCATTATTAGGGCCATAGAAAATCTGCGTTGAGAACGCGGCTGGAATCACGAAATCTAGACATTAAAACGCAATTCAACAATGTATTCAACTTGGTAGGAAATTAACTAAATGTATTGAACGTATTACCATACGACATGAACAAAATGCATAAGTGATTTGTATATTCCTTCAACCTGTTGAAGAGGCAACAGCACAGGAATGTCCCTCTGTGTGCGTGTTGGTCCACCACTTTGTGTAGCCAGTAGTGATGATGCTAATGTCATGTTTTCATCAGTGGTCAGGAGCTAGCAGACATGCCTCACTCACATTAAATATTCATTCAGAGCTCAAATGTGTGTGTGCTGAACTGCTTACCGGCAATCTGCTCCTCTGTTAGTTGGTCAGCCTGAGGACAGAGAGGGAAAAAGAAGAAGATCAATGGCATTGTATTTTGGCTAACTCTGACTCTGAACACAAGCAGCACTACAGAAAACTGCCCAATTTCCTCCCTTTCCATCCTAGCCCACCTCTGAGCAGCAGATATTAGCCAGTGATCTCTGAGCAAGAGATCAGATGTTATGTAGCCAAGGTAACGATCCAGCTAAGGCAGAGCAGCGAATACAGTAACCTGGTGGAGAAGACACCCTGTCTGTCTGTGCTGTTAAGTTACAATGCCACGGAGGAGAGGCCAGGCCAATCATTTCACAGCAGTTTAACATGCATGTTGATTGGTTCCTCTGCCCACCCCTAGAAAATGACCAAGGAGGTCCATGGACAATACTTTATGCCGATAATAAATACAATTTTTACAATAACCTTTTCCAGAGAACCATTTATGCAATAACAAATAAATTATAAACAAATGCAAAACAATGCATTTGACTTTATTTAAAAAAAGTTAATGGTCATCTGTTTAAAATGGTCAATCTCTTGATAAACTGAGTAAATCAAGATAGGTCAGGTGAAGTCATTAAATGGGAGTGTATGCATGCATGGAGTTATTGAGCTTGTTTTGGCTGATTCCATTGGTCTTTGGGGCTACACATGACACACAATCTGATTCCCTTTCATTTGGGTCCATGTTAGGCCTACTGAACATTATACCCTGATGAAGACAGCTTGTCGGTTGAAACGTTGGTTATTAAATGATTGCTTCTGAGCTCCTAGAGTGTGCGGCTCTCCTTTTCTTTTTCAAGTGTCCTACTCCGCTAGCCAGCACCTCACCTAAACAGGTGTGATTTGTTTCGCCTCCAGATAGGCCTACTTGCAGGAATTTTATGAGAGAACAGTGCGTTCGCGCTATAATGGGGAAATCGTCCGTGCCGATATTATCGGTTGTTCTCTACGAGTCATCACACAGTGGATCTCAGCAACACGGCTCATCTGCTGACGAGATATGAATACAATGATCACATTGGGATGAAACGCCTCCCTCTACGGAGGTATGCAGGACACATTTCCCACTTTAAATTTAATATATGCCTACAGTAAAACACACACAAGGCATGGGGACAGTAAAGACAGTGGTGGTCACATTTAGAGAACACTTCACACCCAACCAGCCATGTTCCCCACAAAATCTGCTCTCACTCTACACATCTACTAAAGAGAACCGTCCAAAATTAGAGCCTGTTCTACTATCTCCATTCCCACCACCACTCATACAGTAACCGGAGCACACCACAGCAGCTACCCCATCAGATCACTCATACAGTAACCGGAGCACACCACAGCAGCTACCCCATCAGATCACTCATACAGTAACCGGAGCACACCACAGCAGCTACCCCATCAGATCACTCATACAGTAACCGGAGCACACCACAGCAGCTACCCCATCAGATCACTCATACAGTATTCAACCAATTTCAGCTTCCCCATCACTCAGAGAAGGCATAGAGCGTTGGGACCTGAAACTCGTCAAAATGCAGGTCGGTCAGGTCGGCTACCAGCCTCTTTGCCTTAGGCTGGTCCTGCCAGGTATCTGCTATCCTCGTTTCTGGCTTGCAGTCCAGAAGTAGATGACCCTTCTTGGGCTTCCCATTGAACCCCCCGGCCTTGGAGGGGATGACATCCATGGCCCCTGGCACCATCACCAGCCCCTCGGCCAGGCACTCCGCACGTTTGGTGTTTATGTTGCCCTGGCGTCTGATGTCCCCCAGCTCGGTCTTGGTGATCTGCAAGCCATTCTTCATGTCCTGTACCTCTTTGACCACGCTATCGATGTGACTATTGGTAGAGTCCACCAGCATCTGCAGGAAGGACTTGTAGTTCCTCTCCTGCTGCTCAATCAACTCTTTATAGAAGAACTGCTGCTGGTCTAGAAGCTCATATAACATGGACAGAGAAACCAGGTCATCGTCCTGGTAGCAGGGTGCCTTCTTGGGCAACATGGTTCTCCTCGGGCTCCTCAGCCTGCCTGTCTGGATGACTGGAGCTGTGCAGGTCAGGTCTCTGGCTGCTAGCCGTGGGGAGCTGTGTCAAGTCTCGGGGAGTGGTGCTCAGCTGGCTGAACTACGCACCAGACCGAGAGGAGGACTAGACTGATAAAGAAGCAGGGTTTACCTGACCTGAAGCCTGAGGTACTGTGGCAGTGATGGAGTGATGTGACTGACTGGCTACCTCCCCTGTACTGTAGCGGCAGCATAACATTGGGGCTGCTGTCTGTATTGGATATCTTTGGGAATCCTAACGTACACATGGGACGTTTCAACAGAAGCACTGGGGTTAATGTATCGTGTTTTGCTTTTCGCCACCCAGCCGACCACAATCCGGACTGTCAGCGCAGTGATACAGTTACAAAAACCAACGAGGGGGTCTGAAGGATAATTTCCGTGATTAGAGCCTGGTCACATGATGCTTAGGGTCCCCTGCCAGGCTAGCTGGACAGACGACAGAGCCACAGCATCCAGGGTCAGAGAGGCTAGATGCTTAAGCTGACCGCTGTCTGCCACACAAGATGAACCCATCCGCCGCATCCCCCCTTTGTTGTTGAAGAAAATCCTAGTGGAAACACTGTACCTCACTGTGATACATAGGCTTTAATTTAGGGCTAGACTATACAATGGCTTTGTTTCTCTGAACCATCCTTAGGCCCTTAGCCTCTTTCTCTCTCCCTGAACCTGTAGGCCTTTTTTACTTTTGGCATTATCAGATTGTCTTTGCTTGCATGTTTGTTTCTCTGGTGTTACCTACACCCCTCTCTGTTTGTACACTCTTTCCCAGTCCTGTACTGTCCTTTTTTCTTGTCCATGGCTCCCTCTGTCTCTCTCCCTCTGTTGGGTTCCTTGAGCATTGGCAGCAGCAGCATTCTCTGGCAGTGTGCCCAGAAGGGAGGTCCTCCTCCTGCTCCTCACCCTACTGGATCCTCAGGGCCAGCCCACTGTAACCCCAGCCTATAGCATGAAACACTGCTGAACCCCAGCCAGGACCTCCCGCTCTCTGGCCCCTCGGGCAGGGAACGAGACCCCAACACACATGGCTGCCAGAAATCTGGCCTGGATTTGCAAGAAATGCACAACCTAGGTATGAGAGAGCACTGCTTGCTGCCATAGCTGCAGCTATCCGATCCTTGCCCAGAGACCTAAAAACACCATAGCTGCAGATATACTATCCTGGCCCAGAGACCTAAAAACACCATAGCTGCAGCCATCCTATCCTTTCCCAGAGACCTAAAAACACCATAGCTGCAGCCATCCTATCCTGGCCCAGAGACCTCAAAACACCATAGCTGCTGATATACTATCCTGGCCCAGAGACCTAAAAACACCATAGCTGCAGATCTACTATCCTGGCCCAGAGACCTAAAAACACCATAGCTGCAGATATACTATCCTGGCCCAGAGACCTAAAAACACCATAGCTGCAGCCATCCTATCCTGGCCCAGAGACCTAAAAACACCATAGCTGCTGATATACTATCCTGGCCCAGAGACCTAAAAACACCATGGCATAGCCACTTTCATATCACATTGACAAGTGGTCCCTGAGGGCCATGTGGTGGTGGTAGTGTAGTGACACACAGAAGATTGGGAGTGAGGGCTTCCTGTCACTGCTATGTCCCATCTGTGTCTGTCTGCTCACATGACTGGAGCTCCACTTTTATTTAAGTTTATTAGAACAGGGACAATGTACAACATCTCAGAAATGAGAAGTGATGTTTTGCACCAGACTCAAACATAGAGCTCCAGCAGAGGGATGGAGTTAATCAGACACTACCCCTACATATGAGCATGTAACAGCACGTGCAGTGATAGTGCCTAGTCATCGTCTATAGATTCATAGCCTCCACCAAACCTCGCTCATAAATCTCTTGCAGCAATATTCAGCACATCGACATCAATTGGTTATGCTGCTTATTGTTGAATTTGTAACTTATTGTTACAGAATGGTAGCCCTAGACAGAAGAGCACCCCCCCTGGCACTGCCAAGGCTGTCAGGCACCCTGCATTTAGGTTGTGGCCATTCCATGCCAGTAAAGCAAGAATAACAAGAATCCAATCAGACAGTGCAATGGCCTTTTCTACATGGAGTCACCACACTAACTCTGATAGAGCTGATCAGCTCAATACACTGGGGCTGTCTTCTAGCAAGTTCATTTCCTTGTTAGGGCACACAGCAGGATCCTGTGGCGTGACCAAAACATTTGAAAATGTGATTTGATTTAGAGCGGGGCAGGGTCAATGTCCCCACAACTACAGCAGAGAACCCACCCGTCTACTCAGGCATTACTACAGACGAGAGCAGGGGAGTGGAGTCGACAACCTTTTAGTACACGCCTTCACGGCACAGCAACACACATAAAAAGATTCCTTCTTACGATTGTCCACCACAACCAATCTAACATTCGAGCGAGGGCCGAAACAGTGGACACACGGATTCAGAGACTACAATCCATAGCTTTGTAATCCCCACATTGGTGGAGACAGTACTTCCATGCTTTTGGAGAAACAATGTGTGCATTGAGCACAAGAACATGACTTACTTTGAGAATCATGTTTTAAGCTTTTCTCCCGCTGCTATACAACCCAATCCCTCCCATGGAGACAGGCGATAGAAAAGTATCTTGGAGGTTGAACATGCTGTGACAATGGTAATTACTAACCGAAAAACAACATGATATATGGAACAATGTAGATCTGTGTATAAAAAAAGTGGTAAGACCAAGGCATAAATCAAACATGCACGGTCATGTCAGAGACAGTGCAGCTACAGTTATTCCAAGAGTACCATATCACTTTCGGCCTGACGAATATTATACAAGAATGTCACAGATGACATTTTGGATCAAATTGAAGCCATTGGTGTTTAGAAATCGTATAACAAGTCTATCAATTATTTGTAATTACCATAGAAAAAAAAGTGACTGACAGCATGTATCAAACTCCGTTAATATTGCAAAGACGTAGACTTTAATTCCATAGATGGAGTTTCTCCCTAATGTCTCCTGAGGCAGAAAGATAAATGAAACGATGCATTCTACATCATACAACAGTAATAGAACCTGAAAAAGACTGATCATAGTAAAAATGATACACGATCTGGTGAAATGCGGGTTCATAGTGGCCTAATACAAACGCAATATCTTGTCAAATTCCTAGAACATTGTATATAATTCTGAATTACAGTGATTTTATGGGGGCGGGTGTACGATAGGTACAGCGGTAGATCGTATGCACTGCTCCCTCGAACCGCACCAACAGATATGTTTTCGCTGCATTGAGAGGTCCGCTTGTGCATGTGGAAAATATAAAAATCTCAATGGTTGTTCAGCTTTATATCGATCATAAATTGGATAGCCCACATTCTATATTACACATATATTACAGAATCTATACATGTTCCATTACCGGATCAGTACACGGGTTTTGTTAACCATTAAAACCGTAAAATGCTACTGTTTCACGGGCGCATGGAGTCAGGTCTGGCTCGCTGACATGAAGAAATTGCCTCGATCATCAGACAAAAATATACTTTTGAGTTATCATCATAAATATCGCTCCATCAAAAACACAATCCGCAATGCATAGGAATTGTAGGAAGGATCGTATAATCAATAATGTAACACCCAAAAATCTGACAAGCTAGCGTCGACGCACGATCACTCCGACCGTCACTCAACGGTTCACGCGAATCTTCCTCTGCAGGAAAAGCATGCATTCATACAACAAGGAAACCTTACCATTGCTTGCTTAAATTATATTGAATTAAAAATAATATTTCCAACGCAGCACGTGATATAATACTCACCATATCTGTCGGCGCTGAATGTGTTAGTTTTCTAAAACTAGACTACGAGATTGACCAGTTCCCGGGACCTCTACTGATGGGTTGAAGGTGTGTATCTCTCGCGATCTCTGTCTATATAGCTTGGTGTATTCCTCCGCCGCTGAAAACCCTCCTCACTCACTTCCGCATTTTCCCACTGCAGGACAGGCAGCATGTATCCCTCCCTCCCCCCCTTCTCAGAAAACTTGCCTGACAGAGTTGTTATTTGTATTTTTTAAAAACCTTTATTTAACTACGCAAGTCAGTTAAGAACACATTCTTATTAACAATGACGGCCTACCAAAAGGCTTCCTGCGGGGAAGGGGGTGGGATTAAAATTTTAAAAAAATCTATTAAGTAGAAAAATAGGACAAAACACACATCAAGACAAGAGAAACAACACAACACTACACAAAGAGAGACCTAAGACAACAACATAGCATGACACATGACAACAACATGGTAGCAACACAAAACAAGGGACACACATTTTTGGGCACAGACAACAGCACAAAGGGAACAAAGGTAAAAACAACAATACATCACACAAAGCAGCCACAACTGTCAGTAAGTGTGTCCATGATTGAGACTTTGAATGAAGAGATTGAGGTAAAACTGTCCAGTTTGAGTGTTTTTTGCAGCTCGTTCCAGTCGCTAGCTGCAGTGAACTGAAAAGACGAGCGACCCAGAGATGTGTGTGCTTTGGGGACCTTTAACAGAATGTGACTGTCAGAACGGGTGTTGAATGTGGAGGATGAGGGCTGCAGTAGATATCTCAGATAGGGGGGAGTGAGGCCTAAGTGGGTTTTATTAATACACATCAACCAGTGGGTCTTGCGGTGGGTTCACAAAGATGGCCAGTTTACAGAGGAGTATAGAGTGTCATGATGTGTCCTACAAGGAGCATTGGTGGCCAATTTGATGGCCGAATGGTAAAGAACATCTAGCCGCTCGAGAGCACCCTTACCTGCCGGTCTATAAATGATGTCTCCGTAATCTAGCATGGGTAAAATGGCAATCTGAATCAGGGTTACTTCGACAGCTGGGGTGAAAGATGAGCGATTACAATAGAGGAAACCAAGTCTAGATTTTATTTCAGCTTGCAGCTTTGATATGTGCTGAGAGAAGGACAGTGTACAGTGCAGTGGCACAAAAACCTAAAGCCACACACATAGAACACAGACCAGTGACCAATTTGCCTTTGGCGGCAGGAAGCTTAGCGGTAAGAGCATTGGGTCAGTAACCAAAGGGTCACTAGTTTGAATCCCAGAGCTGACAATGTGAACAATCTGCCAAGGCACTTAACCCTAATTGCTCCAGGATAGCTGTTGATATACTCTCCAAGGGTGTCTCAGGGGAGTTGGGATATATACACAAAAAAAAAAATTCCAATTCACATATGCATATAATACTCACTTGTAGCCTACATATGTGAAATAGGACAAATATAAGCACTCACCAAATGTGTTTATTTATTATTTCATACAGACAGTATCTGACACTTACTGGTACAAGTACTCCTACTCATATATTAATACATTTGGATTTGACCAGCCATTCCTTGAGTTATTGTTGCATTGTAGATAAGCAACACCAGACAGAGTATTAAAAAGAAAAAGTGCACATAAGATGTTGTTGGTAGAATAGCTGGCATTCCATCATCACTTCATGATAATTAAAGCTATGAAATGTGCATTACATTATTACTTTATTACTTTACTTATTACAAAATAGGCCTATGGTGATAATCAGACAATAAGAGATTCATTTAGGCTAGCCTAATTGTCATATTGAATTAATATTCATTACCCAATATCAGTCATTGACAAAATGACAAATAATGTAGTTTTATAGTTGGCCTGTTTGGCTATAAAACTGATGAAAATTACATATTTATTTCCAATGTTTTTGCAAACTCAGAATCAACTTGTTTTCAGCATTTGTCATGAAATCCAAAATATATAATTTCTTCTAAAAATGAAATTACAAGGAGCATGACTTCAGGGGATCACTATTCAATATCTATAGCCAATATTTTATCACTCTCAAATAAAGTGAACAGCATATATTCAGTTCATGCATTTGTAAATTGACCAGGGTATGAAAATAATTGCTAGGTTGATTATCCAAATTCTGCATGCTGTTTTGTGATTATAAAAAAAAATAAAACCTAATAAGGTATCATATTTACAACCAAAACAGTAAATACAAAAATCTGTAAATGATTGACATACATAGGCACAAAATAAATTGTGACATTGGCTTTCGTCATGTGCCCAACAGTGCAGCTGTAGTATAATTCAACAGATTCCGGTCTGTCCAGTGACTCCTCACTGCATCCCGTGCCTATGAATATACAGGTTTCTGATGCGCTCGAGCTGGAACATGGCGCTCTACTTTATGCTGTTTTATCTCTGCGGAAGAATACTCAAAAACACTGGCCAGTGTCTGTTGACGCTGGAGAAATTGCAGTTATTTTTGAGACGGCGCTTCTCATTGGATACAGTGGACCTGCAATATTCTGCCCATTGTACGGGAGCCCACGATTGGCTAAGTTGGATCTGCAATGCGTCAAACAATGGCGCTTAATATTACCTGAGTAGTTTAGGAAAACGGTATGGCCGGACAGTCTACTTTGTATCACAGAGCATTTTGTAATACTGTAGTTATTGCTGTCGATAAGACGTTTCTTTCAGTCTGTCTAGTTCCTCAAAATCATACATCCTGATCTGGCAGGGGCTCGATTGGAGTTTTTTGGGAGGAATGGTGGGGATCGGCGATTGGTCACCGCAAGCATACACGGAACTATTTACTTTTAGTCGCGGAATTGAACATGACAGGTGTATCAATCAGGGAATATACAATTAAAATATTAGAAATCCTGTGCTGATTGAGTCTATTTTGTGAATTAAACTACTACATTCAAACCAAGATTTTGGCAATAATCTCGCAGTCTGCAACAATATGTCCCAGACATAATCACGGTTTAATCAGTCTATGGAAGTGTGTTTGTATGCTCAATCATACAATTTGCATTCAAGAGAACAGGATTTTAGCAGCCTAAAATTATGCGATTCCTAAAATTCTACCTCTCCAACAAACCACAGGCGCGTTCGAGATGACGTCATTTTAATGCGACTGTTTACACGCAGAGGCTATCAACATGGCACTATTTCCAGCTTTTGCAGGATTATCAAATACAAAAGCTGAGATTGCACCTAAAGGTAAGACCCACGAATGTTTAGTGGATGTGTTAGCCACCGTTCTGTGACGGCTTTTCAAAGAGAGATCTAGTGAAATTAAATGTAAGTGCAACGTTCCTGCTTGAAAGTGTCAGTGTCCTAGTTTTACTAGCTTGTTAGCTTCATTGGTCACAACACAATTATACTATAGCTAGCTAAGTGTCTCTGCTCGTAACATAACATCCCCCAAAATATGCATCCATAGCTATAATTTGATAAACATTAACGTTAGTTACTCAGTGGTGTGGCCAGGTGAATAAGCATGATAAACAATTTACCTACACTCACTTACTGTAGGTCAGCAGTGCATTGGCCCATCGGGCCCTCACCATAACATAACCAAAAAGGTGTACTATATCATGTCCTTATAAAATTAAACTCTAAACCCATTGGCACAATGCGATATGACAACTCTTTGACATAGAACTATCTTTAGTGCATTTACTGTATCAGTGGCCTTCCTTCTGAAAACAGCTGTCGCCAAACCTGATTAATTCTTGTGCTTAAAAGCCCTAGATAACTGATTGCGATTGATTTGACATTCCTCTTCTCTCTCATCAGAACTAGAATGGCTGAACAATCAAAGTTTCCGCACTGATGACGCTCTCTCTCTTCACCAACGAGCCACTGAGAAAGCCAACGAAACACAATCGGCAGAAACAAGGTGTTATTATCATAAGTGTTTAATGGTTATTCAATTATTTCCCTTTCACTGTGACTCAATAGTAGTACATGCTCCATTGTACAGGAGACAGGATAAGGCATTCTGCCCGTTTGAGAAGCACTGGAGGTTTTATTGAGTAGCTTTGAATTTTACTACACAATCTTGTTTTTATTACACAATTATAAGGATTTTACCTCCAAATATCTTATACTTTTGTGGGATGATATGATCTCAGCATTGACATGGTGGTAGTTTCACCCCAAAATCAACAGCTTGTGATATTTGCACTTATATGTATACTACTAACATTTCTCAGCAGACATGTTATACCAGAGAGGGAGGATAAGAATGATGTCCAATCCAACAAGAAGAAAAAGAAGAAGAAGAAAAAGAAGAAGCACAAGAAGAAGAGTGGAGAACCCTCTCCAGCAAGCAGTGGCTCAGATTCGGATACTATCTACCCCAGTGACCTCCTAAAAAAGGCTGAGAGCACTCCTCCCAGGTATGACCTCACTCATTTTCTTCCCAGTGAGACCCAGGATACATGCTCTAATAGGAATATATATGTTTCAGTTTCGCAATTTATGTCATAATGAATAAGAGTATTTGGACAGGGGGGGGGAGATTGATCCTAGACCAGCACTCCTACCGTAAGATGCTTTTTGAATACTTGCCCATGGCTGGTATTACTGTAGTAGTTGTTCTGTTTCAGGGTTTAAGTGTTTCCAGGTAGGAGGGAGATTCATTGTCTGTGGCTCAGTGTGTTAGGGGAGGTATACTCTGGGGGTCTTGGCTGACTGCCAGTTGGAAGAGCTCTTCTTGACTCAGACTCTGAATTTAACTGCGACTGCAAGCCTGGTGGTCTCTGAGCTGCCAATGAAATTACCCCCCACCCCTACTCTTACCCTAACCCGAACTTTAACCCTAAAACGAACCCTTAACATAATTCTAACACTAATTCTAACCTTAACCCTAAACCCCCTAGAATTAGCATTTGTCCTCGTGGGGACGAACAAAATGTCCCCAGTTGGTCAAATTTTTGTTTGGCTTACTATTCTTGTGGAGACTTCTGGTCCCCACAAGAATAGTTAAACACGTCCACACACCTGTCCGTCTTTCTCTCAATTCAAGGACTGGCTCCTCCACAGGAGACTTGTGTAACTTATCCTTCAAGCTATAGTCAAATTATCCTAATGTTGCCATTATTTTTTATCTGTACTGTACTGGCAATATTTAATGACTAATCTGTTACTGTACTGTCAATGTTTAACGATTATGTCTGTTTTATGAAAAGCTTTCTTATCAATTTCCATTATGGCATCATGTTTGTGTGACGTAGCACCACTAACCCTATATTGTCTTTTGTGCCAATCATGAAAACGCTGACTCGCTACGTCACCCACCCCTCTTTAGAGGTGTGGCCTATACTCTTCATTGATCCTGACTATCTCTGTCTGTAGTGAGGAGGTTCAGTTTCAGGTGGAGGGGTCTTTTGTGTGGTTGGATGACCTCCAGACCCCCACCGATCAGCCCTTCTGCGTGGACAGGAGAGCAGACCGTGCCAACTGGGAGTACAAATCACTTTACAGAGGAGATATCGCTAGGTAGGTAACCTTCCTTCCCCCTCCCCCTCAGCTGTCCGTCAGCCATCATCAACCCACTCTTACCCTGTCCACACCACTGAGCTGGACAGAGCTGAGCTATACCTCACTGGCCTGGCTGCGCATCCACCACTGTCACTGGACTCGCACTGGAAAGGACAATGTGAAAATAACCGTACGGTTCAGGTTGGCACGATAGTGTTGCAAGGGTATCTGTTGGCCAGCAGTGTTTAGTTTACCCCCCTGCCTGGTTCTGCTCCCAACGCAAGGTCAATCAGAGAGGGAGTTAGTCAGCTCCATTACAGTACACATCATCACACAGGAGCTTGGGTGGCCAGAGAGTGGAGTTGGTAGGGTGATAATAAAAGCTGCACTGAGTTTTGTGTCTGTAGCGCTGCAGTAATCCATCTCTCACAGGTGGTTTTACTACTTCAGCCCTCTGACTGCCCTCAACCTGCAGTCACAGTCAGGGTGCTGAAATCAAAGCTTTTAGCTGCTATAAATTCCTTCCTTCCTGTCAGAGCGCACTCTATGCCCTATATACTTAGTGAGTTGAATAATGACGTGCCTCGGATGGACGCTCACTGTGGGGTATATATTGTTGCCATACGTACAGTGCATTCGGGAAAGTATTCAGACCCCTTTTCCACATTTTGTTACATTACAGCCTTATTCTAAAATTGATTAAATTGTTTTTTCCCTCATCAATCTACACACAAATCCCCCCCCCACATTTCCATAAGTATTCAGACCCTGTAATCTGTACTTTGTTGAAGCACCTTTGGCAGCGATTACAGCCTTGAGTCTTCTTGGGTATGATACTACAAGCTTGGCACACCTGTATACAGTGCCTTGCGAAAGTATTCGGCCCCCTTGAACTTTGCAAACTTTTGCCACATTTCAGGCTTCAAACATAAAGATATAAAACTGTATTTTTTTGTGAAGAATCAACAACAAGTGGGACACAATCATGAAGTGGAACGACATTTATTGGATATTTCAAACTTTTTTAACAAATCAAAAACTGAAAAATTGGGCATGCAAAATTATTCAGCCCCCTTAAGTTAATACTTTGTAGCGCCACCTTTTGCAGCGATTACAGCTGAAAGTTGCTTGGGGTATGTCTCTATCAGTTTTGCACATCGAGAGACTGACATTTTTTCCCATTCCTCCTTGCAAAACAGCTCGAGCTCAGTGAGGTTGGATGGAGAGCATTTGTGAACAGCAGTTTTCAGTTCTTTCCACAGATTCTCGATTGGATTCATGTCTGGACGTTGACTTGGCCATACTAACACCTGGATATGTTTATCTTTGAACCATTCCATTGTAGATTTTGCTTTATGTTTTGGATCATTGTCTTGTTGGAAGACAAATCTCCGTCCCAGTCTCAGGTCTTTTGCAGACTCCATCAGGTTTTCTTCCAGAATGGTCCTGTATTTGGCTCCATCCATCTTCCCATCAATTTTAACCATCTTCCCTGTCCCTGCTGAAGAAAAGCAGGCCCAAACCATGATGCTGCCACCACCATGTTTGACAGTGGGGATGGTGTGGTCAGGGTGATGAGCTGTGTTGCTTTTACGCCAAACATAACGTTTTGCATTGTTGCCAAAAAGTTCAATTTTGGTTTCATCTGACCAGAGCACCTTCTTCCACATGTTTGGTGTGTCTCCCAGGTGGCTTGTGGCAAACTTTAAACAACACTTTTTATGGATATCTTTAAGAAATGGCTTTCTTTTTGCCACTCTTCCTTAAAGGCCAGATTTGTGCAATATACGACTGATTGTTGTCCTATGGACAGAGTCTCCCACCTCAGCTGTAGATCTCTGCAGTTCATCCAGAGTGATCATGGGCCTCTTGGCTGCATCTCTGATCAGACTTCTCCTTGTATGAGCTGAAAGTTTAGAGGGACGGCCAGGTCTTGGTAGATTTGCAGTGGTCTGATACTCCTTCCATTTCAATATTATCGCTTGCACAGTGCTCCTTGGGATGTTTAAAGCTTGGGAAATCTTTTTGTATCCAAATCCGTCTTTAAACTTCTTCACAACAGTATCTCGGACCTGCCTGGTGTGTTCCTTGTTCTTCATGATGCTCTCTGCGCTTTTAACGGACCTCTGAGACTATCACAGTGCAGGTGCATTTATACGGAGACTTGATTACACACAGGTGGATTGTATTTATCATCATTAGTCATTTAGGTCAACATTGGATCATTCAGAGATCCTCACTGAACTTCTGGAGAGAGTTTGCTGCACTGAAAGTAAAGGGGCTGAATAATTTTGCACGCCCAATTTTTCAGTTTTTGATTTGTTAAAAAAGTTTGAAATATCCAATAAATGTCGTTCCACTTCATGATTGTGTCCCACTTGTTGTTGATTCTTCACAAAAAAATACAGTTTTATATCTCTATGTTTGAAGCCTGAAATGTGGCAAAAGTTTGCAAAGTTCAAGGGGGCCGAATACTTTCGCAAGGCACTGTATGTGGAGTTTCTCCTATTCTTCTCTGCAGATCTTCTCAAGCTTTGTCAGGTTGGATGGGGAGCATCGCTGCACAGCTATTTTCAGTTTGCTCTGGCTGGGACCACTCAAGGACATTTAAAGACTTGTCACGAAGCCACTCCCGCATTGTCTTGTTTGTGTGCTTAGGGTCATTGTCTTGTTGGAAGGTGAATCTTCACCCCAGTCTGAGGTCCTGACCACTCTGGAGCAGGTTTTCATCAAGGATCTCTCTGTACTTTGCTCCGTTCATCTTTCCCTCGATCCTGACTAGTCTCCCAGTCCCTGCCGCTGAAAAACATCCCCACAGCATGATGATGCTGCCACCACCATGCTTCACCATAGGGAAGGTGCCAAGTTTCCTCTAGATGTGACACTTGGCATTCAGGCCAAAGAGTTGAATCTTAGTTTCATCAGACCAGAGAATCTGGTTTCTCATGGTCTGAGAGTCCTTTAGGTGCCTTTTGATAAACTCCAAGCAGGCTGCCATGAGCCTTTTACTGATGAGTGGTTTCCGTCTGGCCACTGTACCATAAAGGCCTGATTGGTGGAGTGCTGCAGAGATGGTTGTCTTTCTGGAAGGTTCTCCCATCTCCACAGAAGAACTCTGGAGCTCCATCAGAGTGATCATCGGGTTCAAGGCCCTTCTCCCCCGATTGCTCAGTTTGGCCGGACGGCCAGCTCTCGGAAGAGTCTTGGTGGTTCCAAAGTTCTTCCATTTAAGAATGATGGAGGCCACTATGTTCTTGGGAAACTTCAATGCTGCAGACATTTTTTTTGGTACCCTTCCTCAGATCTGTGCTTCAACACAATCCTGTCTTGGAGCTCTACGGACAATTCATTCGACCTCATGGCTTGGTTTTTGCTCTGACATGCACTGTCAATTTTAGAATAATGCCTGAATAAGGTCTGAATACTTTCCGAATGCACTGTACACTATATGGATACCCCTTCATATTAGAGGATTTGGCTATTTCAGCCACACTAGGTGTATAAGTCCAGCACACAGCCATGCAATCTCAATAAACAAACATTGGCAGTAGAATGGCCTCACTGAAGAGCTCAGTGACTTTCAACGTGGCACTGTCATAGGATGCCACCTTTTCCAACAAGTCAGTCAAATTTCTGCTCTGCTAGAGCTGTCCCGGTTACCCGTAAATGCTATTATTGTGAAGTGGAAAAGTCTAGCAGCAAACACGGCTCAGCCGCAAAGTAGTAGGCCACACAAGCTCACAGAACGGCACAGGCGAGTGCTTAAGCACGTAGCGTTTAAAAATTGTCTTTCCTCAGTTGCAACACTCACTACCGAGTTCGAAACTGCCTCTGGAAGCAACGTCAGCACAATAACTGTTTGTCGGAAGCTTGATGAAATGGGTTTCCATGGGCGAGCAGCCCAAGCGTCGGGTGGAGTGGTGTAAAGCTCGCAGCCATTGGACTCTGGAGCAGAGGAAGCGCGCTCTCTGGAGTGATGAATCAGTCCGACTGACGAATCTGGGTTTGGAGGATGCCAGGAGAACGCAACCTGCCGACTGCATAGTGAATAATGGTTTGGGGCTGTTTTTCATGGTTCAGCCTAGGCCACTTAGTTCCAGTGAAAGGAAATCTTGACTCTTCAGCATACATGACATTCTTGACAATTCTGTGCTTCCAATTTTGTGGCAATAGTTGGGGAAATGCCCTTTCCTGTTTCAGCATAACAATGCCCTGTGCACAAAGCGAGGTCCATACAGAGATGGTTTGTTGAGATCGGTGCGGAAGAACTTGACTGGCCTGCACAGAGCCCTGACCTCAAGCCCATCTAACACCTTTGGAATGAATTGGAACGCCGACTGCAAGCCAGGCCTAATCGCCCAACATCAGTGCCCGACCTCCCTATTGCTCTGATGGCTGAATGGAAGCAAGACCCTGCAGCAATGTTCCAACATCTAGTGGAAAGCCTTCCCAGAAGAGTGGAGGCTGTTATAGCAGCATATGGGGACCAACTCCATATTATCGCCCATGAGTTAGGAATGAGATGTTCAACGAGGAGGTGTCCACATACCTTTGGTCATGTAGTGTCTTCTTTTAACTCAGTTTGCTTCTGAGTATGGTTGTCTTCATTAGCATATTTCTAAGTATGTGTCTATATACGTATGCATGTCCACAGAAGCGGTGTAGTAGGACCCACTGATCTTTTTATTAACTGCACAAGGGCAACAAATTGAGTTTCAGATGATGTCGGGTTTAATGTGTAGTCAATACACACACACCACAGCAAGTTAAGTGAAATGTGATCAATATAGCCATGATTGGACTGGTGCTTGGTATATTGCTGCAGAGGGACTTCCTTTTTGGAGGAGGTCAGGTGACGCAGACAATTCTGTTTATTTCTACTTTTAGCTCTCTTTCTCATCCTGCCCTCCCTTACTGAGTTGCACCCCAGTTCAAAACGCTGTCAATACATTGCTATTTCTCTTTACAGGGGTTCTACATATGACTGTAATGATTGTAATGTCTTTAAAGGTACAAAAGGAAAGGCTCTTCCTCTCTGGGTTTGAACCTGCGGTCTCAGGCCGTGAGCTGGGCTGAGTCTGGCCCAGAGAAGAAGAGATTGGACAGGAGACAGAGACCCAACCGCTACTTCTCCCCCACCGTCCGCCAGCTGCTGATGTCTGATGGCAAACCCACGCTGCCCAGACCTCCACCAGAGGACACCACAACCACCACTTTATCCTTCATCCCTGTGCCCTCCTGTCTGGAAGGTGAGGCAGAGGGGGGTGGCTCTGCCAAAGGCCAGGGCTCCTGGGTCAACCCCCTGGGGGTGTATGACTCCTCCACGTCCCTGTGGCTCCAGGGGAAGGGGAAGGCGGAGCATGGCAAGGCAGAGGAACAACCTTCTACTCCCAGGGACAATGCTGCCGTCATGCTGGCTGAACGGGTGGAGGACTTCAATAGGAGGCTGAGGGAAACCCCCACAGACACACACACCTGGCTTCAGTTTGTCCTCTTCCAGGTACACTACTCAATGTTAAAACCCCATAATTACACACCACCAATCAGTCCATTCAAATCGCATGAAATTTTACTAGGGCCAAGAGTATTTCCGGGACATTTCAACGTGTCAGGAAAAATTCTAGTCCCTGGCCTGTATCTTGATACAACAAATCACATAATAACTTCCAGAACTGTATTACAGGACGAGGTAGCTGGGGCGCCTGGGGTGTTTGCTGACATCTCTGAGAACGAGAGCGAGCGGCGGAAGAGGTCAGTGCGGGCCACGCTGGAGAAGAAGGTAGCCATTTTAGATCGAGCAGTGGAGAATAACCCGAGCTGCGTGGAACTGAAGCTGGAGCGACTGCGGCTCTGTAGGGAGCTGTGGGAGCCGGCAGCCCTGCTGAAGGAGTGGAAAAAGCTGGTGTTTCTGCACCCCAACAGCGCCCCCCTGTGGAGGAAGTACCTGCTGTTCATGCAGAGCCACTTCAGTACCTTCTCGGTGTCAAAGGTCAACACGGTATACGGGAAGTGTCTGAGCACGCTGGCGGCGGTGCAGGATGGGAGCATGGTTTCTCACCAGATGCTGCCAGGCACTGATGAACACATGCTGGGTAATGGTCCAAGCCACATACTATATACTTTATATTTAATAATGTTTGTATTAATAACGTATTAAGAACTTTTCCCCCGAGATAGCTTCTACATTATAGACAGAGGATTACTGAAATGTGCACTAATTCACAAACTTGTTCTGTTTGGTTGTGATGGAAAGGCATTGGTTTTTGCTTTCTCGTCTTTTATTCACTGGCACATGGCTGTACTGCAGAGGGGCTGAAACTTGAGAAGCATTAGCCAATGTAAATATTTGTAGAGGTGAGCAGAGAGCGAGTATTATGGTTCAGGTTTCCCCTTGTCATTGTGTCCTGTCCTGTTGCTGTATTGAACTGTATGTGGTTCATTGTGTATGTTTGGACTGTGTCTGTGACCATGAGAGTTGAAGAGAAGAGTGGATTAGTTGTCATTCTACTGGAAGTGAAAGCTGCTGTTGTCTCTGCCGGAGTGTGTGCGTGTTTATGTACAGTGTTGTGAAAAAGTATTTGCCCCATTTCTGATTTTCCCTATTTTTGCATATTTTTCAAACTGAAATATCAGATCTTTAACCAAAACCTAATATTATATAAAGGGAACCTGAGTTTGCAAATAACAAAAAAAGTGCTACTTATTTTATGTATCACATAACAAAGTTACGCAACACCCAATTCCCTGTGTGAAACAGTAATTGCCCCTGTACACCCAAAAAGTGTACACTATTGAATCATCTGTCCATAAAATATGGATGATTATTCAGGGGCTTACAGGTGTTTTTTGGCAAACTTGATTAAACCTTTTGGATGAGATGGGTCCCATTTGAGTCTGACGAAAACCAAACACTGCATTCCACAGTATGAACCTCATACCAAGAGACAAGCATGGTGGTGGTAGTGTGATGGTTTGGGGATGCTTTGCTGCCTCAGGATCTGGACGACTTGCCTTAATAGAAGGAACCATGAATTTAGCTCTTTATCAAAGAATTCTACAGGAGAATGTCAGGCCATCCGTCTGTGAGCTGAAGTGCAGCTGGGTGATGCAGCAAGACAATGATCCAAAACACAAAATTAAGTCTACATGAAAATGGTTAAAAAGCAACAAATTTGAAGTTTTGGAATGGCCTAGTCAAAGTCCCGACCTAATCCCAATTGAGATGTTGTGGCAGGATTTGAAACGAGTAGTTCATGCTTGAAAACTCACAGTTACTGCAGTTCTGCATGCAAGAATGGGCCAAAATTCCTCCACAGCAATGCGAGAGACTGATCAACAACTACAGGAAGCATTTGGTTGCAGTCATTGCAGCTAAAGGTGGCACAACCAGTTATTGAGTGTAAGGTGGCAATTCCCTTTTCACACAGGGGAATTGAGTGTTGCATAATATTGTTAATTAAATAAATCAAATAAGTACACTTTTTTGGGGGTGTTATTTGTAAACTCGGTTCCCTTTATCTAATATTAGGTTTTGTTTGAAGATAGTATTCAGTATAAAAAATATAGAAAATCAGAAAGGGGACAATACTTTTTCACGGCACTGTATCTCCTTTAAACTCCTTTCAGAAGTCTTTGGTATGGATTTGATGTGGTTATAATCTGTTGTGACAGACTAAATTGAATTAATGTGTATCATGATGTCATTGCTAGATGTCTGTGGATGTGGCACAGGGCCTCGTTCAGTAGACAAATGTGGAATTGTGCAGCTAGAAATGTCATAAATAGAACTGACAAGATTCCTTTTTCCCAATGACTGACAATTATATCTGTTTTATACAGTACACATCTATCTGCAATGTTCTATAACATATTTCATTCTCCTGAACCAACCCCTAAACAGGTTTGTGCTGCGTAATGTTTCTGACCACTGACAGGAGATGAGGAACAGATGGACTAGGGGAGAAGGAGGGTGAGAAAGGGAGAGAGGATCATGGATGTCCACTCCAGTGTCCATGCTGCTGGGCCATGATATGAGTACTACAGTCCTGGACTAGCCTCCTGGTCCTCTGGCATCTGCCCCTCAATTAGCCTAATGAAACTATCATCTAGTTAGACAAGCTGTCCAGTGGTCAGTCTGGGCTGGACATGGAACTGTCTTGTCGGGGCTTTAGCCTGCTGAACAATGATAAGGATGGGATGCACTCGAGGAGCATTTCAAGTACAGCCTTAATTTAATGAAAAATAATGGTAAGGTAATGATAAGGTTTAAACAATCAGAAACAGAAGTGAGTGCCTCACATTCTTTAGCCCAGGGTTTCCCAAACTTGGTCCCAGGACCGAGTTTGGGAAACCTTGATTTAGCCCACTCAAACAGTCCTATCTGTTGACCACAGCTAACTGTTATGTAAGGGTAGAAAACTGTGTTATTGATTTGATGTTATCCAGCGATGCTTCGATTATTGAAATCACCTGGAATTGTATTGAACATAGTGAAAATATTTAGGTTTATAGATCAACTACTGCAACTTATGGAAAATAGTCTAGCTGTTTCAGGTTCAATCATAGAAAATAGGCTAGCTGTTTCAGGTTCAACCATAGAAAATAGTCTAGCTGTTTCAGGTTCAACCATAGAAAATAGGCTAGCTGTTTCAGGTTCAACCATAGAAAGTAGGCTAGCTGTTTCAGGTTCAACCATAGAAAATAGGCTAGCTGTTTCAGGTTCAACCATAGAAAATAGGCTAGCTGTTTCAGGTTCAACCATAGAAAATAGGCTAGCTGTTTCAGGTTCAACCATAGAAAATAGGCTAGCTGTTTCAGGTTCAACCATAGAAAATAGGCTAGCTGTTTCAGGTTCAACCAATGTATGTCATCACTCATGACATCTTTGGTATTCTCAACTCGACCTGATAGATACAGAAGCTCTTCAATTGTTTTACTGTTATAAGATGATGGTCCCAGACTCCCTCTTGTAGTTGAATAGTACATATTCTAGCATATCTGAAGCTGCACTGTGGACGGATCAAACAGTGTGGGAGATGTACGCCATATGTACTAAAATTCGACCATAGCCTCTGCTTACATTGCAGTGTTTGGCATATATCTCCACCTGACCTCTGAGGGAGACTCTTTTTGACTGTTTGGTTCCTTTTCGAAAATGCAGGCGGTCTCTGTATTGGCAGTACAAGGCAGGTAGCCTGGTCCCAGATCTGTTTGTGCTGTCTTGCCAACTCCTATGGCCATTGACAGCACAAACAGATCTGGGACCAGGTTACAAGTCAGGGCAATGTAACCCCAACTTAAAGGGAACATCTGCAGGAGACGGCTGCATTAATTATAACTTGATAATTATTCAGAATAATGAAGACTACTGTGAGGGGCAATAAAAATATTTTGAGAAGCTGACCTATCATGTGACCTCAGGGATGTGCAGATTTAATTTGCCTGCTGAATTTTTCATTCAGGGAAGATTATCTATCTGTTATTACTTACAAAAAATATAAAAATCTCACTTTCTTCCTAATCATGCTATTTGTTTCTCTCAAAGTCTGAGGATTTTTCAATGAATTCATCTTTAAGAGCTCATACTAAACTAATAGGTGTAACTGAACTGGGTGATCTGTGAGGAATTATAATTAATGATGTGGTATTGTATGCTCTCTCCTCTCTCTCTGCAGCCATCTTCCTCCAGCAGTGTCATTTCCTCAGGCAGGCTGGCCACTCAGAGAAAGCTGTGTGTCTGTTCCAGGGCCTACTGGACTTCACCTTCTTCAAGCCAGACACTGTCAAGGACCTACCCACCAGACAACAGGTACACACACACACACACACACACACACACACACAGTCATTCCCCAAGTTCCTCTGCCAAGAACACACATGTTCCAACACATGTACTCATATACAGCTGGTATCTCCCTCCAGAATAGACTGATGATGAATTGGTGTTACTGTATTGGCTGTTTATCCAAAGCCAGTGCACCAATGCTGTTTGTTTTTTGTCACTGGCATTAAAGCAGTGCTGGGGCCCTCTCCACAGAGTGCCCTTCAGACTGGTCTGGGCCTTGTCACTTTACACACTACATGGAAACTTTGCTAAGGGGGTCATTTTAAAATGCATGACCAGGTTTTAATAGAGACCTTTTTCCAGCAGTGGGGCATTCTAATTTGAGAGAACACATAATGGCCTGTTTGCTCTTCTGTCAGAACTGCTGCAGTGGCTCACAGCTCACTGTCCTCCCAGCACCAGCAACATTACATAACGGAGACATAATTCTGAATGTATAATACCTCAAATGAAGCAAGGGCATGTTGCTATGTGTGTGTCCACATGGTAAACACAGCATTAGCTTTTATGAACTGTTTTAATTGATCAGGGTTGTATTTGTTGATGAGAGACCGTCCCTTAACTCTACGTCTCTGTTCCAAGGTCCTATACTAGCGTAGTACTATAATGAAACAATATGTATTGGCTATGCATTTCAAGTGGTATGGATAGTGTGGCTATTGGAAAATAGTCTAGGTCAATTGAGCTTTGTATTGTTAACATATCACACCATATAGGATTTCTCTACCGAATTTGGAAGTACTCATGCCCAAAGCTCCATGGTCAGAGCCTATCTGTCTTTTGTCTCAGAGACGGTGACATTTAATAAGAATGTAAATGGGTTGGATCCCAACGCTGCCAGTAAATCTAACATTACTATATGGATATATAAAATCCTTCAGCTTTTGGATTCGTCACCAAGTAATTAGAATATCTCCTTTTCAGGCAAAATAAATTCATCTTAATGACGACAAGAGCGACTCCATGTGGCTGTACTCTGTAATCATCTGATTATTAGAAAATGATCCAAGCAATGTGTCCTCCAGAAACGAATGCAGTATTAAACAGGACCACCTTTTATTCCACACTCTGTGTTTCTGCTGTTCTCCATGGAGGTCTGGTCTGCTGATCACTGCAGCACTGTGTTGATGGCAGAGAGAGGCATGCACTACCATGGAGGGACTAATTCATTCCATCTAGTTATTGTCCTGCAGGCTTGTCCTGCAGTTCAGTCTGTTGTTCTTCTTGTCAGGAGAACTGCTGACCTCAGGGCAGATGGAGACAACTGCCCATCAACCCATGAATCATGATATGTTTACAAATGATTACATTGTTGAAATACCCAACATTCCCTCTCCTCCACCCTCTGTGTGATTGTACAGTATTTATTACTGTAGTATTTGAGGGATTGATATAAATATCTGTGTTGTATTAAACCCTCCCTTTGGCCTTTGCCCCTTTGTGGTCCTCCAGGTGGAGTTCTTTGAGCCATTCTGGGACAGTGGGGAGCCCCGTGTCGGGGAGAGAGGGGCCAGTGGATGGAGAGCCTGGATGACCCAGCAGGAGAGAGGGGGCTGGCTCCAACCCAGTGAACAAGGTTAACAACTTTATAGCCTTGCCTGTACTAAAACCTGTGCTAACACTAGTAGCACGTTAGGACGTTTTGGCGACGTAAGTCATAGTGTTGTAATGTTAACCTTTGGAGCCTCTGTGTGACAGATGATGGAGATGAAGAAGATCAGGAGGAATTGGAGGTGAAGGATAAAACCTGGCCCAAGTGGAGGATCTGGTTGGATGTGGAGACGTCACGCGAGGCCATCCATTGGCTGCCATGGAGGCCGGACAAAACCAAGGGCCAATCGGTGGAGGACTGTGAGGACCCGGACCGACAGGTATTGGCTGTGATTACTGGTGATAGTGGTGCCAAAACTGGGATATATCTACCATTAGAAACTGGGTTCCTACTGTTGCTATTTATGTCTTACCACTTGCCTGCATGTGTGTGTTCTATGTAGGTGCTGTTTGATGACATTGGGCCGTCTATGATCCGGCTGGTCCGCCCAGACCTCCAGCTATGTCTTCTTCTGTCATTCCTGCACTTCCTGGGTCTGCCTGCTGACACTTCCTGTTACAGCGCCCCCTCCTGTAGCCTGCTGCTGGATGATCAGGCTCTACTGGGGGATGTTCACCACCCTGACTCACCACTGACCTCTTATGCCCTCCCTGTTCCTGGGGTCAGCCCCGTGGGTCACATGACCTCCCTGCAGGGTGCCAGGAGGGGGGTGGGGCTGTGTAAACAGGGGGAGGAGTTTGTAGACAACGTGTTCCAGATGGTTCTGCCTCTGTTCTCTGCTCAGGAGAGAGCTGTCCTCTCACTACACTGGATCCAGTATGAGAAGCTCAAGGTAAACCCAGGTTATCCCAGCTATAAGCTTTAGAGCCAGGCAAGCATATGCTCAGCCAAGTTCAATTACTTTGGTAATCGTGAAGGAATTTTAAGTTCATTGTAGTCAGGATGAAATGTACGTATTTTCATTCCATTTTAATGCTGAACTTTGTGTCCTTCCCCCTCTCATTCTCCATTGAGATTCTCCCACTAATGCTCATGTCTCTCCTGTCCTTCCACTCTGTATGTAACATTAAGGTGCTGAGGTGCGTGCGCGGCAGGAACAAGAAGCGTGTGAAATCCCAGGGGAAGAGGAGCAAGCGCCTGGCCAAGCGCCTGCTGAAGGAGCCAGAGAACCGGGGCCGCCTCAGCCTGTGGAGGGAGTACGCCCACCTGGAGTGGCTGCTAGGGAATTTGGACGAGGCCCACAAGGTGTTCGACACAGCCCTGGGACTGGGCGTGGCAGGAGGGCTGGCAGACCCTGCCCTGTGTGACCTCTGCCTGCTCTACGCCCAGCTGGAGGTGGAGGAGGCCTGGCGAAGGGATACGGGCGGGGCAGGGACGACTGTTACGACCGCCATGTCTTCACCAGCGGTCTATATCCTCACCAAGCTAGCAGAGGGTAGTTCGTATGCCCCCTTCTTGGGACAGTTGGCTCCAGTGGCCGTGCTGAAGGCCAGGAAGGCCTATGAGCAGGCCGTGGTGAGCTCCCTGCCTGGGCAGGAGGAGGGGGCCGCGGGGCAGGGGCAATCCAAGTCCAGGCAGGTCAAAGGTCTGGTGGGGTGTTACGCCCTATTCCAGTACCTGACTGTGGGGGTTGATGCTGCTGATGCTGTCTACAACCTGGCCAGGAAGAGGCTGGAGCAACACTCCAGTATGTCAGCCCAGGAGTCAGCTAGCAGTGAAGTTATGTGTGACATACAGACACTGAGCTCTGTCTCAGAGTGTGAGGCCCTGGCTGTCCAGCAGGTGGCGCTGCTGCGCTACCACACCAGCACCAACGTGTACCCACTTAGCCATATCAGACTGGCGCTGACCTCGGCCCTGGCCCACTTTGCCTCCAGCACTTCTCTGTGGCAGTTGTATGTGCAGGTGGAGAACCGCTACCATAGCGCTGGCAGGGCTCGCCGCTTCTTCCACAGCGTGACCAAGGCTAGTGCCAGTGTCGTGCCACGCCTGTTCGCCATCAGCGCAGAGCAGCAAAGGAAGCAGCTAGTGGACTCTGTTCAGAGGTGAGAACACTGAAGATGAAGGCTCTAATCAGTATCACTTAATCTAATAATGTCAATAACAGGACACACAAACACAAAAAAGGAATAGAACTACTGTAGTAGCTCACATTTAGATTCATTTTGTGGATGTTTTTTAATGAGTTGTTATTGTTTTCTTCTTGGCAGGTCTGATTGCTATGGTGACACCCTCTCTAGCCTGCCAGAGAACGGCCTGAGCAACCGTATCCGCTCGCTGTTTGAGAATGCCATAGCAACAGAGCACGGGGTCCACTGTCCGTTGCTGTGGAGGATGTACATGAACTTCCTGGTAAAAAATACACCTCTTTAAAACATGAACTTCCTGTTAAGACACCTCTTTAAAACACCCTTAAATCATTGCAGTTAACAGAACCTCAGGTTTGTTCCAACAGCCGAGGGATGAAGGAGACTTGGAAGTATTGCTGAAGCTGGTGTTTGGTGTTTTGTTGTGTTGTAGCTGACATCTGGTGTGTTGTTGTGTGTTGTAGCTGACATCTGGTGTGTTGTTGTAGCTGAAGTCTTGTGTTTTGTGTGTTGTAGCTGACGTCTGGTGTTTTGTTGTGTGCTGTAGGTGTCAGAGGGGAAGGTGGAGAAGGGAAGAGGTATCTTCTACAAGGCTCTACAGGACGTCCCATGGGCAAAGGTGGGCACAGTGACCGATGTGATAATTAGTTAGCTCTTTGGTGTGTTTTGGTCACAGTATATGACATGGTTTCTGACGTGTGTGTGTGTGTGCTCACGTGTGTCCATCCAAAGGGTTTATACATGGACGCGGTGCAACTCTTCCCTGAGCACGTGCAGGAGTTCCTGGACCTGATGACCGAGAAGGAGCTCAGACTGAGGATTCCCATGGAGGAGGTGGACATACTGCTGGAGGACTGAGGCTCTAAATCCCTTCCCACAGTGCACTGGGGCCTGGCTTCCTCAGACACTCCACTGTGGATACCCGAAGTTGTGCACTGACCAATAGAACAACCAAGTGTCCTCGTGAAGAAGACCATTTTACTTTTCAAATAGACGTGTGAATAAATGATGTTACACTTATTCGTGTTAATTCAATATTTTGATGGATTGCAAATTCACATTTTTATATTTCCAGCTTTTTATGGATTCTTAATCCATATTTTGATTAACATAATATCCTATTTTTCTGTCAAAGATTTGTTTTGAAACGGACTGAAATAAATGTTTTGTTTCCTAATACTGGCCTATCAACCTTTTATTTAATAATGAGCTTTCAGCCAATGTGAACCCTGAGGGATGCTTGTGTGCATTTCCTGCGTGGATAACGACATCATCACAGCTTATGATGTGGAAAGGAGCACACCTGAGTGTACACTTCAGAGCCCGGAAGAAAAGAGGAAACACACGAGGGTAGAGAAGCTTTGTATAGTCTTTTTAATGATTGTCCTTCAGAGTAGTAGAGCATCTACTCTGGCTGTCTCGGGTGAGTGATGCTTCTGATGACCTTGAACCTATGATGATCTACTACATACTACTCAGGCTATGATGTAATATTTCATTAGTGAAATATACAACGCCTTCGGAAAGTATTTAGACCCCTTGAATTTTCCCACATTTTGTTCGGTTACAGTCTTATTCTAAAATTGATTTAATTGTTTTTTCCCTCATCAATTTACACACAATATCCCATAATGACAAAGCAAAAGCAGGCTTTTATAAATTTTGGCATATAAAAAACTGAAATCACATTTACATAAGTATTCAGACCCTTTACTCAGTACTTTGTTGAAGTACCTTTGGCTGCAATTACAGCCTCAAGTCTTAGGTATGACGCTACAAGCTTGGCACACCTGTATTTGGGGAGTTTCTCCCATTCTTCTCTGCAGATCCTCTCAATCTCTGTCTGGTTGGATGGAGAGTGTTGCTGCACAGCTATTTTCAGGTCTCTCTAGAGATGTTCGATCGGGTACAAGTACAGGCTCTGGCTGGGCCACTCAATGGAATTCAGAGACTTATCCTGAAGCCACTCCTGCATTGGTTGTGTGCTTAGGGTCGTTGTCCTATTGGAAGGTGAACCTTCTCCCCAGTCTGAGGTCCTGAGCAGATTTTCATCAAGGAGCTCTGTGCTTTGTTCTGTTCATCTTTGCCTCCATCTTGACTTGTCTCCCAGTCCCTGCCGCTGAAAAACATCCCCACAGTATGATGCTGCTATAACCATGCTACACCGTAGGGATGGTGCCAGGCTACTCCAGAACTGACACTTGGCATTCAGGCCAAATAGTTCAATATTGGTTTCATCAGACCAGAGAATCTTGTTTCTCATGGTCTGAGAGTCCTTTAGATGCCTTTTGGCAAACTCCAAGTGGGCTGTCATGTGCCTTTTACTGAGGAGTGGCTTCCGTCTGGCCGCTACCATAAAAGGCCTGATTGGTAGAGTTCTGCAGAGATGGTTGTCCTCCTGGAATGTTCTCCCATCTCCACAGAGGAACTCTGGTGCTTTGTCAGAGTGACCTTCGAGTTCTTGGTCACCTCTCTGACCAAGGCCCTTCTTCCCCGACTGCTGAGTTTGGCCGGGCAGCAAGCTCTCGGAAGAGTCTTGGTGGTTCCAAACTTTTTCCATTTAAGAATGATGGAGGCTGCTGTGTTCTTGGGAACCTTCAATACTGCACAATCTTGTCTTGGAACTCTACAGACAATTCCTTCGACCTCATTGCTTGGTTTTGGCTCTGATGTGCACTGTCAACTGTGGGACCTTATGTAGACAGTTGCGTGCCTTTCCAAATCATGTCCAATCAATTGAATTTACCACAGGTGGACTCCAATCAAGTTGTAGAAACATCTCAAGGATGATCAATGGAAACAGGATGCACCTGAGCTCATTTTCGAATCTCATAGCAAAGGGTCTGAATACTTACAGTACCAGTCAAAGGTTTTAGAAAACCTACTCATTCAATGGTTTTTTTCATTTTTTACTATTTTCTACATTGTAAAATAAATAGCGAAGACACAACTATGAAATAACATGGAATCATGTAGTTACCAAAAAGTATTAAACATATTTTATATTTGAGATTCCTTTCAGTTCTCACCGTTTGCATTGATGACAGCTTTGCACACACTTGGCAATCTCTCAACCAGCTTCACCTGGAATGCTTTTCCAACAGTCTTGAAAGAGTTCCCACATATGGTAAGCACTTGTTGGCTGCTTTTCCTTCACTCTGCGGTCAAACACATCCCAAACCATCTCAATTGGGTTGAGGTCGGGTGATTTGTGGAAGCCACGTCATCTGATGCATCACTCTACTTCTTGATCAAATAGCCCTTATACACAGCCTGGAGGTGTGCTGGGTCATTATCCTGTTGAAAATCAAATGATAGTCCGACTAAGCGGCAAACAGATGGAATGGCGTATTGCTGCAGAATGCTGTGGTAGCCATGCTGGTAAAGTGTGCATTTTAATTATAAATAAATCACAGACAATGTCACCAGCAAAGCACCCCCACATCATCACACCTCCTCTTCTATGCTTCACGGTGGGAACCACACATGTGGAGATCATCCGTTCACCAACTCTGCGTCTCACAAAGACATGGGGGTTGGAACACAAAAATCTCAAATTTGGACTCATTAGACCAAAGGACAGATTTCCACCGGTTTAATGTCCATTGCTCATGTTTCTAGGCCCAAGCAAGTCTCTTCTTATTATTGGTGTCCTTTAGTAGTGGTTTCTTTGCAGCAATTCAACCATGAAGGCCTGATTCACAGAGTCTCTGAACAGTTGATGTTGAGATGTGTCTGTTACTTGAACTCTGTGAAGCATTTTTTTGGGCTGCAATTTCTGAGGCCGGTAACTCTAATGAATTTATCCTCTATCCTTTTTCTGAGGTCTTGGCTTATTTCTTTTGATTTTCCCATGATGTCAAGCAAAGAGGCACTGAGTTTGAAGGTAGGCCTTGAAATAAAACCACAGGTACACCTCCAATTGACTCAAATGATGTCAATTAGCCTATCAGAAGCTTCTAAAGCCATGACATAATTTTCTGGAATTTTCTAAGCTATTTAAAGGCACAGTCAACTTAGTGTATGTAAACTTCTGACCCACTGGAATATCGATACAATGAATTATACGTGAAATAATCTGTCTGTAAACAATTGTTGTTAAAATGACTTGTGTCATGCACAAAGTAGATGTCCTAACCGACTTGCCAAAATGATTGTTTGTTAACAAGAAATTTGTGGAGTGGTTGAAAAACAAGTTTTATTGGCTCCAACCTAAGTGTATGTAAACTTCCGACTTCAACTGTACATGATTCCATCTGTTATTTTATAGTTCAGATGTCTTCACTATTATTCTACACTGTAGAAAATAGTACAAATAAAGAAAAACCCTTGAACGAGTAGGTGTTCTAAATATTTTGACCGGTAGTGTATGTGTGCATAAGCAGGCACGTTTTCCAATACATTATTGTTTGGGATTGTGTGTGTGTGAGAGAGAGATGTATTTATGAATGTGTGCCAGTCAGCCCCCTCAAGTGAAGGAGCTGTACCAGGAAGTGTCCATCCGCCTGACTGATAACAGGACAGACAAAGAGCTGTTGAACATAGCAACTGTGGCCTACTAAATTGAGAGAGATGTGAGACATTTTATTGTAATTGTTATTTGTTGTAATTGTTGCTTTCAGAACATTTGAAAAGGTTTTCTGTTTGATTGTAAAGTCATTGAATATCTCTTTGTAGCATTTTATTCAAGGGCTTCATATTTTAAGAAATACTCCAACGTAATGTTTTTTCGTACATGGGTCTGGTCAAACTGGTGATATTTTCCTTTAACTACGCTGTGAAATGTAACCATGTTGCCATCCCGCCTATTTGAAAAGCAAAACATTTGGGCTCGAGATGGATGGTCGTAGACTAGAGGTGGCGAGTGACCCCTTAGGTACTATTCTTTCACTATGAGCACCCACACATGGATATGAAGACCATCAATCCAGGCTTTGTTGCCCTCATCCTCTGGCCATTATTATTGGTGATTCTGTGTGTCTAAATGCATGAAAGCAAAACTCCTTTTACACTAGATTCAGTACAATATAACTTTCCCCTATCTCTTGGTCCATCACTATTGCTAGGTGGTGGTATGAAAGAAAGCTCAGCTGGAGAAAAGGAGATTCCAGTTTGAAGTCATTGAGGCAGTTGGTGGGAAGAAATAATGACTGATACAGTAAATCTGACCTCTTATAATGTCCTCTATGGTACTCTCATTTTTTAAATGCAGGTTCAAGGGCAGGACAACCACCTGGAACAGCAAGAAGCTACCATGACACACTTTGTACTTTAATAGTTTTGTTGGTTGTAGTAGTTTTGTTAATTGTCTAAGTGTTTATTAGTTATCGCTCAGTTTATTTACATGCAAAGTTGTTATCCACTTATCTCCTTCCTCCCTGATTGAAACAACAGCTGTCAGCTGCACATTATGGAAATATTCTAACATTAATTCATGAACATGAATAACATGAATTCTAACTTGTTCTTTCAATCAAATACTAAAACAAGAATTTACCATGGTTAATAAAAATATCAATATATACTTTACTTCAAATAAAAATCTGAACTACAGAACAGTTTCCCAAATGGTGTATTTATTATTATTGTACTTCAAGAGGTAATACTTAGATTATGGTAACAGACCAGAATACAGTTTGTTCATTTGTTCAGAAATCCAACTTTTATTTAATAGCTGCAGAATTGACTACCAAACAGCTGACTACATCTAGACCCAACGATACAATGAACACAAAAGGAAAAGTTTTACTAGGCGATAATAACAGTTTCGAAGCAGTAAGTGAAAGACTAGAATGTTGCCGAGGTGAGTTCTGTCCATGTTTAGAGGTACAAGCCCTCTGGTGTCCCTTCCTGTTTCTTGTACAGCACGTTCTCCTTTGACTTCTTAAAGTCCTCATTAGTCACCTTCATCCTGCGCTCTCTCAGAGCCATCAGCCCTGCCTCTGTACAAATGGCCTGAGAGAGAGAGAGACAAAGTTACAAACACTAACAGTGAAAATGCATTGAGGTGCCACAGGATGACAGAAAAACCAGAAGGTGAAAGTAAAATAAAGATAGGTTTATTCAAAGAGAACAAATCATAGTTATGCTGAGAAGTAGATGGTAGATGTTCATTCTTCCCTGTCCTCAGTGATTCTCTGAACTGAAAAACAACTATTTCCATTGATCATTAATTCCCTACTGTCCTCTGCGTTGTGTATCATCTTAAAATTTCCAGAAAGAGGTATATACAGTAGGCTGCATTTTTACAATTAGTCTAATTACTATGCCCCAGCTGGTTGCTGTAACGTCAGTATTGCACCTTGATGTCAGCTCCGGAGAGGTCATCCTTGGCTAGGATCAGGTCGTCCAGGATCACATCGTCTGCCACAGTCATCCTGCTGGTGTGGATCTGGAAGATCCTTCGCTTGGTCTTCTCATCCGGCAAGGGGAACTCTATCTTTCGGTCAATACGGCCTGATGAGTGGGGGCACACACACAAAGATATATCAAATCAGAGGAGCTGCTACACGGGGCAATCACATAAGATCTCTCCAATCATTACTTCATTTAGGTGGGCATAGCCAGTATTGTATTTGCTTTTGAAGATTCATAGCCATATGATCATGTTATTGTGTACCTGGTCTGATGAGTGCAGGGTCCAGGGTCTCTATCCTGTTGGTGGCCATAATGACCTTAACATCTCCTCTGGAGTCAAAGCCATCCAGCTGGTTGAGAAGCTCCAGCAAAGTCCTTTGGATCTCCCGCTCCCCTCCTGAGTTAGAGTCATATCTGCAGAGGACACGGCACTCAGCACATCCTCAACCACTGAGACACACCATACTATTGTAGAGATGTCCTCCTATACATGGAAGTTCATCGAAGTATACAAAACATACTGTAATCACAGTGTTCACTGTACTGCCAATAGTGAAGCTAGTAAGCCTTGTCCAAGCCAGAAGTGCCATTAGGAGACAGGCAACGTGATTTCAGCCTACCAGTACACCCCCTGGACAGGACCCTTACCCCCCAATCCAACAATGCTGAGTGCCATACAGAGAGGCATTGGAGTCTTTGGTATGACTCGACCGGGGATTGAACCCCCAACCTGCCAATATCAAGGCGGACACTAATGAGTTTGTGCATTGTTTTCTTATTTTGACATAGGTTGCGTTTAGACAGGAAGTCAAATTCTGATATTTTCCACTAAACTGGTCTTTTGACCAATCACATCAGATCTTTTAGTGAAAAAAAAATATCAGAATTGGGCTGCCTGTCTAAACGCAGCAATAACCTCAAGATAATGTAAAACACTGACTGACAACTGTTGTATTGGGGGGGATGGCATGGCGGTTGGAAAGTGGGTTAGTGTGTACTTGTTTGCACTTTCTCCCTATGTGCAATAATGTAGCAAAGTAGTCTATAGATGTTATTTGCATGAAATGAGCCTACTGTATTTTTTTCACTATAACTAATTTACTCCTCATCAACAAATTACACACACTCTGCACACCTCAATGACCACGGCCTGACTAAAGAACAACTAGCCTTGCCTCTTAGTCCCGATAGCGTCGATCTCGTCGATGAAGACGATGGAGGGTGCATGTTCCTCAGCCACCCTAAACAGCTCTCGGACCAGCTTGGGCCCATCCCCTAGGTACTTCTGAATCAACTCAGAGCCCACCACACGCAGGAAAGTCGCTGAAGTCTGGTTGGCCACTGCTTTCGCCAATAGGGTCTTCCCTATCACACCATAGGAACAGTGTCAATCTATGACACCTTCAGAGGCGGTTTCTCTAATTCGTTTTGGACTACAAAGCAAGCTCAATGGAAAATCTCCATTGAAAATGCTTTTCAGTCCAGGATTAAGCTTAATCTGTGCATGGGAAACCACCCCTTTGAGTATTACCAGAGAAAATAAAGATATCCAAATTCTGTTCTGTCTTTACATTTGTCCATCATTGTTTCAGTTGTCTTACCTGTCCCTGGTGCTCCATACAGAATGACTCCTTTAGGAGGCTTGATGCCCATCTCTTCATAGTACTCTGGATGGGTCAGAGGGAGCTCCACAGACTCCTGAGAGGAACATAGGGAACCACAAGTACAGTTGTCAATCAGTAGAAATGATTACCATGTGTTGGATATCGTTCCAATCCAGCCATTCCAGTCTTCCGATTTAAAGGGATAGTTTGAGATTTTGTCAATTGACTAGCATTAGTGCTATAACTGGAAGTCTACAGGAGCAGCTAGCAAAATCTCTCTCAATCAGTGACACCAGCCTCCACTGACCCAGCTGTATCCATTTACATTAACATTGTGCATACAGAACAGTTAGTTTGGAAAGATTTTGGGAGTCTCACGCAATAAAACGATGTGCTTAAGTATAGCATTAACAATAAAGTTTGCCGTATATTCTACTTCTCTACGATCTCTATGTCTGAAAATGTCACCTTAATTTCCTGGATCTGCTGGTCCAGTCCACCAATGTCAGCATATGTTTCCTGTGGAGCCTTCTCCACCTTCATCACGGTCACCAGAGGATCGGTGTCATCCATCAGGACCCCAATGACGGCATGGACCTGTGAACACACGCCCGTTACGTTCTTCTATCCTTGTGTGGACCTAAAATGTCTTCCCATTAAAAATCATATTTTCCCTAACCTAACCATAATTGTAACCATAACCCATATGCCTAAAATAGCCTTTGTCCTCATGGGGATGTGGGAAATGTCCCCAAGAGGGAGAATTTTCCTTGTGGGGACTTTTGGAGATTTTAGAACCAAACCAGGCATGCACGTCCCTCAATGGCATTGCACAGTAAAGATGAGCTCTTCAATTCATGCTAATGACAGTAAGGCAACAACTAAACACAGCAAATTCACTTGACTGAAACACGATCGGTCAATGAACTGAGGATTCAATCCCCTTAATGGCAGACTCAGTCAGTACTTTGTGGTTGAGAAGGACGGAACAGCCCGGCTCCAGCAGATCTTTGTCTACGAAGGAGAGGATGCTGACATAGTGCTCAGAGCCCACAGACGTGGAAACGATGGCGTGGTTGTCATCAATGATCTCCTCCAGGTTCCCCACTGACATCGGAGTCCCTCTCAGATCATCTACCTTAGACCTCTCCTCCTGCAGGACAACAGAAGGCAGAGCGGATGGGTGAATTAATTAATATTTAGATGAAAAGGTGCAGGTTTTATAGTGCTAAGTGATGCAAAGATATCGACTGATATATTATATTTTACTGATAGGATACAAACTGTTCATATAGCCTATTGTCCTGTGTTTATTTTTATGTTTCCGTACATTTACATTTGAGTCATTTAGCAGACGCTCTTATCCAGAGTGACTTACAGCAGTCATACTTTTTTCAGTACTGGGAATCGAACCCACAACCCTGGCGTTGCAAGTGCCAAGCTCTACCGACTGTGCCACACAGGACTTACGCTGCCTGCACATGAAGTGTCCTTCGTGAAACAATAAATATCTAGGCATTTGAATGTATTTTATTTTCTGTCAGGTGATGAGTACCTCCTGTTTCTCCTCCAGGGGTTTCATCTGTTCCTGGTTCCTGATAAACTCCTCCTCCATCAGCAAGTAGTCTTTGATCCTCTCCTGCTTCAGCAGTTTCAGCCTGCAGTGTGTGTGGGGAGTTACTGAGAGAGAAAGATAGAGAGAGTTAGAGCAGTCCGTTCTATGCAATGGGTAACTGTCCAGGAAAAACAGCAGTTGTAAAATTGTAACCAACTTTCTGTCATGGTTTACAATTCAACCTCAGTAGATAGAAAGGAACTCTGCCATGACATAGTGAAAAGTCTAAGGTTAATAGTAGCCAACTAAACTTACCCAGAGGTAGCTTGCTGGCAGCATCAGGTCCCTTGCTCTTCTTCTTCCTCTTCCCAACCCTGGTGGGGATAGGTGGTTCATATTTCTTTTTCTTATCCTGGAAAGTGCAGAACAAGTTCCAGAACAGTGTGATCACCTATCCCAACAGGAAGGGTCGGTGTGTACCAAACTGGTAAGATGAATATTCAAGTTTTCAGAAGGTTAGTATTATTAACTAGCAACATTAGCTACGATACTTGAGACAGAGTAGCTAGTATAGATTGTTTACCTTGTCGTCTTTCTTTCCTCCTCCGGGTCCATGTCCTCCACTCTGACTTTGACCCTGTCAAATAAATCACGTCGGACAGACAGTGATGATACACTTAAAGGCATTTGGTAACAGTAACTTGATTGGAGTCCAAAACAATAACAATTTACTAGACATCAAGCTAGTTAGCAGTGCTAACACGCTAGCTAACAGCTTTCCACTGGCTACAAATGGCAGATTGTAGTTGAAATGCAGTAAACACGTTCAACAAAATACGACAGTCCGTAATATAATCATCAATTAAGGTTAAATAGTCATTAAATCCTTTAAAATTATAGAAATATTGATTTGGATAAACTGCTGCCTCACTTACCATAGCTGCTTGCTATTAGACAGTCTATCAGCGTCGCTCACGTAAAACGTCACAGTACGGCAAGTGAAGCGTTTCAAAATGAAGAAAAACGCAGATGAAAACACTGTTGTGGCTGTTCTGTGGGAACCAAATCATTGGTGAAGGCACTATAAACAGGATATATGAAGCTATCAATAAGTTGTTCTTCATGGAGATTCATTTACATTTTACACCAATTCCAACACATCCAACAAGGTATGTACAACTGTTTAGGTGCTACATTCAATCAGCTCATGAAGCCTATCATAGGATAAGGAATTTTAGAAAGGACATGAAAGGTCTGACAGAATAAAAGGTCAGTCATTTTGGTCAGGGTGTTACTCAACCTTGGTCAGCCAGTGTGCTGTGATAAGATGCATTTGAAGATTATCTTCACAGTACATTATCTAGCCAGCCAGTTTGTGTAATGTTACCCGTAATGGTCCCCTGATGTCTGTGTCCAGTTTTCCGTTAGTTACGGAAACATTCTATGTATGTATGTTAGCCAAAACCTTCTAAGAACCTATTCAGAATACTTTGGAATTAAATAACATTCCTTTAATGTCAAACAGAACTCACCATGTTCTCAGAATTGACACGTTTCATTGAAAGAACATTCACGTGTCCAGTTTTCTGAGGGTTAGGAGAATATTCTATCAATGTCACACCAAACATACATAGAACATGGTTTCCATGTTCTCAGAATATAGCCTAAGATATTAATGTTCTATATAAAACGTCAAGGGAACGTTGCAAGAACATTCATGTGTCCAGTTTTCTGATGGTTAGGCGAATATTTCATCAACGTCACACCAAACATACACAGAACATGGTTCTCAGAATATAAGATGTTGATGTTCTAGACACGTTTCATTGGAACAGTAGAGTATAAACTATGATGCTCCTACCCCGTGTCAAAAACAATAGATACGCCTGGGCCAGTGGTACTGGTTCACCTTATGCAGATACCAGCTTTAAATATGTGGGTTATAGCCCAGTCAGTGTCAGTCCTGTAGTCTGCAAGTGCAAGTTCATTCAAATATGAAGGGTATCTCTATGCTCATGGCACATGTACTTATTTTTTTACCTCTCAATACAAGTGCCTCTCCACCTTGTGAAACTGGGAGATTTGTTGAAAGCATTAGCATTTCATAATGAGAGACTGTCAGTGAGACACGGCAGCATCACATTTATCTTTTCAAAAGCCTTAAGGGACATAAAACCTAATAATGCTCTACGATACGGTAAGTAGGTACACCTCCAAACTGATGAAATATGGAAATGCCTTGTTTGTTCAGTGAGGTCTGCGTTTGCTGCAGACATTTCCCAACATTAAACCACTGTAAGCCTATTCATCCGAGGGACATTTAAAATGAAAACTTCTGTGAAAGATAGATAAGCTTCTTGGGAGTCATTTAACTGCTGTCCAACCCACTCTTTTTCTTTTATGAGGACGTATGGATGTTGATCTATGTTATCCAACCATACATTATAAAATACCATGTACAGGACAGATGCACTTTGTCATATTCTCATTAGGAAGTAACTAATTAACTGGAAACATTTTCACACCAGTTCTTCTGCTGTCTTGTCCTGCAGCTTGGAGCAAAGTACAGAGGGATGAGAAAATATGTAGGGGAGAGAGCTTCTTTTAAACAATGTAATCATCTGAGAATTGAGGTCGGCAACAGGGGAGATAATTCTATAAAAGTCCTGGTTTGGTTTGTACATCTCACTCCAGCGTCATACACAGATTAGATGTGAGGAACTAACATGTTGTGCTAAATAATTTCTCCAGTAGATGGGGATGTGTTACTGTAAAAATATGAAGAATATGCCCATCTATACACATGACGTTGCTAGGACTGCTCAGTGGTATTTTTCCATTCTCTATCACAGCATTCCAAGGCCAGACAACATTCTGAAGGTCAGACAGTTCCCTGAACACTTACCCCATAACTGCACATGACGATAACAAAGATACCTGGAAATACCTAACAGCTCCCATATGCTTTTATCCTCTGACTCGGAGAGGGTTTAGCAAGCCTTGGCAAGACCTGTGATATCACAATTAGCTATGTTGTAAAGTTTGCATAGTCTTCGCTGACAGAAAAATTACAATTGGCATTGCAACCAACACAGTATCACAGTATCTCCCAGTAACATTAAAATAGTTTGATTGGTGCATCTGATAGGGCACGCATGCTCACAGTTTTATAGCATTTAAAGAAAATAGCCTTTTCATGACTGTCAGAGGATCGTTTTTGTTTCTCTGACAGCCCTTTTGTGTCTGGTGGTCCTGATGCCAGCAGGGACCGGAGGGCAGAAGATAAGGCATTAGCACTTTTGACACAGTATACCTTCCCAACCTCAGCCCCATCTCCATCACCTGCAGATTTGGGTATTTCACTAGCCTTTGCCAAGTCAGCCTCTAAAAATGCAGACTACTTGGACGGTGGTGTTCCTTTCAGAATAGAGTCTTTCTCTGCATTGAAAAGGGTTTATTTTTTCAAGGTTTCACTTATTTATTGAGCGTGCCAAGAATGGGAATGAGCGGAGTTCACGTAGTTGGCTGGCACTGGAATTACGCTTAGGTTTACATGCACCTACATACTCTTCTTTGGATATTATGATTGTGCATTCACATGGGTATATTTAATATATGCATCATCAATTAAGTAACTAGATAGTATATACAGGTACTGTAGCAGGTGTGTAGCAGCTTTCCCAACATTTTAGAGTTGGTCTCCAGTCCATCATTATGTATCTAAGATTCTATTAATTAAAGCAGTGAATCAACAACCTAGGACCCTAGACAACAGGACTTCCATTCTAAACCAGACTTTGGGGGAGAAACCTGGAGAGATCATGTAAGATGTATGAGGCTCTTCACCTCTGTCACCTTACTCTGCAATTACTGAGGATCCCATGCCTCAACCCCTCAAATAGAAGGGCAGAGTGGGCCTGACTTGTCCTATTAAAAACTAGTGCACCTCAGACAGGTTAATAACCATTTGGATATCCCCATCAACTCAATTATTCACATGAATCTAGTTACTCTCACTCTGTAGAGATGTATGGAGGACGCACTTGCCACCAAGCTTGCTTTAGCATGGGCAACACCATTGAATTCTAGGTGTTTTTCTTCTTTCCATCTCTATGTCTTGCTCGCTGTGTCTGTCGTTGGACATCCACCATGTACTGTCAGGAGCTGGAGAGATTCGTGTAGTTGAACTTCCGTTGCCAATGACAGCTGAACTAGCTGAGATCTATCTTTGATGTGAGGAAGCTGGGCTCTATCAGGTTATTAGAGTCATCAAAGCGAAGGGTTATGCGTAATACGGCTAACCTGGCAGTCAGGGGAAATGGAGCCACTCTCCTTCATCAAGTCCTTATATGCTGTACGATAGTACAGTAAGATTGGCTATTTGTAGAACATGGTTTGAAATGTATACTGGAAATGCACACAGCATATTGTTTTTCATATTGACTTTATTAGAGAAGGGTTAAATAGTTGATCATGGATGCTCAGTATTTATCATTCATTTCCCCAAAGATAAACATGCAATATTTCCAGCTGAACAGGCCACTCTAAAACCATGTACACTGAAAACATAACCTTGAGGTTATATTGTAATGCTTTTCAACATGGTTTTCCTTAATGAAAATCCACAGAGGCAGAATAAAAAATACTTATGAAAAAACCCACTGTAAAAGTCAGTAACAGCTTTGTAAATCTGCCAGTGTAAGGGTCGACGCTGGTAGAGACGAGAAGCAGGTACAGGGAGTGAACTTTTAATGGCGCGAGACGTGGAACAGGACAGCGTCTGGCCGTGAACACATAACAACATTAATGCTGACACAGGGAACAAATGGCGGAGCAGAGAGTTATAGACGGGGCAATCAACAAAGGGAAGGAGTCCAGGTGAGTCCAATGAGCGCTGCTGTGCGTAATAACAGGTGTGCGTAATGAAGGGCAGCCTGGCGCCCTCAAGCACCAGAGAGGGAGAGCGGGAGCAAGCGTGACACACAAATATAATCAACACCTTTTTCAGCTGCCCTGTATAAAACTTTACACATAAAAAAAACAATCAGTGCAATTACTTAGTTAATTTACAGTTTGTACTATACATCCAGAGGTAGAGCTGAAAAGAGTGTCAGAACAATATCTCTAAACTTCCATTTTGTTGGACTACCTCCCTCTCACCCTATTTAACAGCTGATTGGTTGACATACTGTCACACCCTGATCTGTTTCACCTGTTCCTGTGATTGCCTCCACCCCCTCCAGGTGTCGCTTATTTTCCCCAGTGTATTTATACCTGTGTTTCCTGTCTCTGCGCCAGTTAGTCTTGTATGTTAGTCAAGTCAACAAGTGTGGTTTAACCGGTCTCCTTTTGCTATTCTATTTTTGTTAGGCTTCCCGGTTTTGAACTCTGCCTGCCCTTTGGTACCTTTTGGACTCTGAACTGGTTTGGACCTTTTTACCTGTCCACGGTCATTCTCTTGCCTTACCCTATTGGCTTAATAAATATTGTAAGACTCCAACCATCTGCCTCCTGTGTCTGCATCTGGGTCTCGCCTTGTGTCATGATACATACATTTTCTTGGCTAATTCTATGTGGGATGGGAAGTCATTGCTTTGGTAGATCCATCGCCTCATATTCATCAATGACATCGTCAGCCTAATTTGTTGCATGTTATTTCACTTGGTGCATCTTCATCTTCAACTTCATCTTCATTAAAGGGAAACTAACAGGGCATTGGGAAAGAAGCTACAGCTTCTTTAAGATTATAAACTGGAAACATTTTAAAATTAGGCCTGGAGGATCTTAACTGTCAATCTAAGTTTGGTATAGAGCTAATATAAATATCAGTCCATGTATTAATAGGCATATATTGTTTCAACTCTTGCCATGTAAGTTTGAAAACTTAAAGTTATTACCACATTAACATTTTAGAGTAATTTCTTCATAAATACCTGGTCATTTTGGTAGAATAAAGTGCCATCTGTCTAGTATGTCTGACAGTCATTGAAGTGCATTAAACTTTACAGAGTGAAGGGTAGAGCACCTCCTGAGCTCTCTCTTCCTCTGGGATTACCCCTACAGAAAATCACATGATTTGACATATATGGTTTAATGTTATCACATTAACTTCACATTAGATCACATAAAAAAAATGTTTGTGGTCATATATGAAATGTATGTGGTTTTTCTGCAAGGGCAGATGGGTAATGCTGGCAGTATCCGGTCAGTGGTGCCAAGAAGCTGACTGTGCCACCTGTCCTGTCCTGCGGTGCTTTTCCCTCCTCACCCATGCATCAGTAGATCCCTGTACCCTGGGAGGGGTTGTGATGAGAGGGAATTGGATCAGTCAGCCAGGAAGGATGACCAGAGAACGGAGGGCAATCTGATAGAGCTATGACAAGGGAGAGAACAGTGAACTTTGGAAATGGCCACAGCTTTGGCCTGAACACCTCTGTGCAACCATAAATCCATTGCATCTTCTCAGTCAATAGGAATTTCTCCCTCTATTACCCCCTATATTGCCATTCCTATGACCCTCCCCTGGTCCATTTTTAATATGTGTATGTGATCCCTGCGGTATTTGAACCCATGACCTTGGCTCTGCCTTTCTGAGCCACATGGATCATCCTGTATGAGCTGTATGGATCAACCTGTATGAGCTGTATGGATCATCCTGTATGAGCTGTATGGATCATCCTGTATGAGCTGTATGGATCATCCTGTATGAGCTGTATGGATCATCCTGTATGAGCTGTATGGATCATCCTTTATGAGCTGTATGGATCATCCTGTATGAGCTGTATGGATCATCCTGTATGAGCTGTATGGATCATCCTGTATGAGCTGTATGGATCATCCTGTATGAGCTGTATGGATCATCCTGTGTGAGCTGTATGGATCATCCTGTGTGAGCTGTATGGATCATCCTGTATGAGCTGTATGGATCATCCTGTGTGAGCTGTATGGATCATCCTGTGTGAGCTGTATGGATCATCCTGTATGAGCTGTATGGATCATCCTGTATGAGCTGTATGGATCATCCTGTATGAGCTGTATGGATCATCCTGTGTGAGCTGTATGGATCATCCTGTGTGAGCTGTATGGATCATCCTGTATGAGCTGTATGGATCATCCTTGTGAGTAGTAGCACTGTTTTCCTGTATTGTACGTGGCATCATCATGTTCAGGGGATTGGGGCTGCAGTGCTGCTTTAATTACTGGATTCATTACAGTTGAAGCGTTACCTTGTGGAAAGCAGGAGGCTCTAATAGTCTAATTCCAGCTGTACATTGGGAACAGGGGGCTCAGTCAGAACACAACCTGCTGAACCCATTAATATCCAAATATGAAGAGAGAAAATGATTGGTTGGAAGTCTGTAGGCTGTTGATACTGAACAAAGACAGTACATGGGGATGTATTCATTTGGTTAGTTCAGAATGGTGGTCGTTGGAATGAGAAGTGGTGAAATGAAAAGGTGGTTGTTAAAAGGAGAATCGTTGTACTGACTTGCATTTTATATATCCATTTTTGAAATTTAGAAGACACTCTTATCCAGTATGACTTACAGTCAGCATTTCATGGTAATAGTCAATAGTGAGACGATCCCTGGCATTCAACCTTCATCCAGCATTATATATTTTTTAATATAATACCAGAGAGCTTGAACATCTCAGTATTAAGACCTCCAACGGTAACACAAACACTGTGTTAGACATGTACATTGCTATAAACTGTCCACAGGTTTTGATTTCAAATCAGTTATTGTAGTCTTCATTGTCGTCTCTTTGTCCATTCTTGCTTCCATCTCTGTCTCCACCTCAATCATTTATTTGGATTCCACTGTGGTAATGATGTGTGTTAGGCCTGTTTTTTCCTCAATATCAATGACTATTTCATCCCTGTGTTCTTAGGCTGTTGAATAACCAATCGTGATTTATAATTTTCGTGAGGAGTTGCAAGGTCACGTGTCAAGGCCAGAATGTAATTATCAAAATAGACAGCTGGCAATCCAGTCCTTTTGTGTTAGGTGAACCCGAGAGCCACACATTACAAAAGCCAAGGTGATTTCTTCTGCATGTCCTCATCTATTTTACCAGATGAAAATGGCACATGACAAAGAACGAGAGAGATAGAAAGGAAGAGAGAGAATGAGAGAGAGCGCAAGAGGAAAAAAGTAGGAGAGTAGGTGTTCGAGAAAGGAAAATATAAAAATATTGTGTTCTTGACGTCTGTACAGCTTGGCAGCACTGACAAACTGCGAGCTATTCTGACTAAATGTAATTCCATCCTTCTCAGTTGTGTCTTACTGGTTTACATTAGTAAGATACAATACAAATGATAAAGACATAGCCACATTAGACTCACAGAGCTGTTGGCTGAAGTGCAGCCAGAAATCCTTTCCTAGACGCATCATTATTTTTATAAACGTAAAACAATTATTAAACCGCACCCCTCCCTCATATACACACATACCGTACCTGTTTCCATTCATCCACATAGACACAGAACACTTCAATCCCACTGGAGATAAAATGCCAGCTTTACATTCGTCAATCAAACCAAACACAAGAGCTTTACAGACCATGGGTGCTCACTAACAATCTGTTTTTCCTTGAGCGACAGGAAAATATTTTCTGGATGTTTCACAGAGCCCTTGCTCATGTCAAGGGTATCAAACAGATAGTCCACACACAGTGGGGTATTTCTCTGGCTGCATGCCTGAAGGGATACTGCAGTTCCTAATAGCAAACTGGCTGGGGATAAGAGACTAAAGCCTCTATCTACATGGGGAAAAGAAGGCTAGGATGCAAGGGATTGGGATGGGATGGGGAAGCACAGCCTCAAGTGTTGTTGGGTCATTAATGCTGCTGGCTACAATACATGCAATATCTAGCAGTTACAGAGGTATTTTAAAAATTGTAAAAAATGTTTTAAATGTAATCTTTATTTAACTAAGCAAGTCAGTTAAGAACAAATTTTTATTTACAATGACGGCCTGCTCTGGCCAAACCTGGACGATGCTGGGCCAATTATGCTCTGCCCAATGGGACTCCCAATCATGGCCGGATAGGATACAGCCGGGATTCAAATCAGGGACTGTAGTGATGCCTCTTGCACTGAGATGCAGTGCCTTAGACTGCTGGACCACTCGGGAGCCCATATTTTATATCGTTACCTACTTATGTTGATCTTGACAAAGCAGAGTTTAGCGCCAAGCATCACACTGTGTTGACTGACTGGCAGGGCAGAGAGTTAGAGCTAAGGAAGGAAATTAGTTAGCTTCTAGTGGTGTCACTGCCTTGAGTCTGAGTAATCCTTCAAACAAATAGAGGCCTACGGCAAACACTGTGAGGAGTGTGAGAGATTTAACTGACAAGCCTGACGCAGTGGTGAAGTCTTTTACTGCTGCTTTATTTGCATGTGGAGTAGAGAGATTACTGTCGCCATGCAGTCAGAACCCCTTCCACCCACCTCTCAACACTACAGATTTGCATATTTCTCATTCAACCTTCAAAAAAACCTCAATCCATTTCTGACCTGCAGGTTTAGCCAGCCAATCCCAGCATGCATTGCACCACAACCAGTTTAGTTTAGCCACCTGGGAGGTGGCTAAAAAAGTTCTGATCAATTATTTGAATGCTTTAAACGTTCTTATTTTTCTTGCCTTCCATTTTAACCTCTTGTGCTCATGCTACCTACTCAGAGGAGGAGCTGTAGTTCTTCAGAGTCAGTGTGTCCTCGGGGTCTGATTCACCCAGCTGTGGTAGACGGACAGACAGACTGCCTTCTGGGGGAGACTAGAACTGTATTATACTGACTGGCTCTTCTTTTCGTCATCCCTTCATCATGCCAGAAGAAACAAGTGCTTCATTCAGTTCATTGTTTCCCTTAATACGATTTTTGTCTCTCAATTGATTGAGCGATTGCTTTAAACACATATAATGTGGTCAAGTGCAATATTCTTCTCCTGATAAAGAAAAGAAGACAGTTTAATTAATTACAGAGTCATGGCGAGGAGACTTCTGATTGGAGATAATACTGCACTGAATTATGGATAGACAAGACAGAATGTATTCTAGTAGTTCTGGAGCTATGTAATGTAAGCTTGCGTGAGTACAGATGTAGGATCTTAATTTGAGCCAGTTTGCTACAGCAGGAAAAGAATCCTGCAGCAACAGGAAATGTGAATTATTATGTGGATTATAATTAATGGACATTTTTGTAGGGGTTGATACATTTTTCAAGTCTGAAATGTCAAAGTGTAAATTACAATCTTCAGAAGCCTTTTTAAATCTCAAATGCACTACAAGTTTAAAATGTCCTGAATAGCAGGAAAGTGCTCTTGCAACGGGTTGATCAAATTAAGATCCTACATGTATAGGTGACAGAATACATTTATATTTCGCAGGTCATTATTGTGATGTATCTGTTGAATAAATAGCAAGTGAATGTTCATGCGTGTCAGTACAGAATAACAAAAATGTGTGTGTGTGTGTGTGCATACATGCGTATCCCTTGCGCATACACACACACACACACACGCACACGCGCACACGCACACACTTATTTATATTTCTTGTGAGTTTTTGTTCTACTTAATTGTAACACTGATATTGATTACAGCATTGTTGAGAAAGAGCTTGTAAGAAAGGCATTTCACTGTGCACATGACAATAAAACTTGAAACACACACACACGAGATCCAAGGGGAATGATGGGAGAAACATACAAAGGAACCAGAAGTCCGGTACAATCATCCAATCAGATCGTCTACTTTTCCCCTCTTCTCCCTGAAGTCATATATTCCACATCAGTGAAAAAACATCAGGAGCATTGTTCCTCTTACTAATGAGCTACTGGGAGACACCCAACCACTGATCAGCCGTACCCAGCACGCTCACACAGACATGGGCGCCTGACTTTGTCTGAAAGTAGGGGTGCAAAAATCTTGGCGCCGTTGTTTGAAGTGCTGTCACCATGATTTTTTTCTAAATGAACTTGTCTCATTATTGATGCAAAGAGGGTAGAAATGGCTTATTTGGTCGATATTACTTACTAAGCCAAGCAGCCAGACTCGACGCCAGGATAAAGTGACTAAGGCGGCAGTTGAAATCTGTGAGGGGCCACAATTTTGGGGTCTCTTGCATTGGAAATATATTGAATTCTGCTTACATTACGCTATACCACAATAAACATAAAGTTCAAATGCTGAGACTCTGAGACCATTAAGTGCATTTGAAGTGACAGGTTGGTGTGAAATCTGTAGTCCATCTCTGCTGGACCGTATCAGCACAATGGACAGCACCCTACACACTAAAGCAAGGCCAACTTAGTTGATGTCATGCCTTGGTCTTAGTATTTTGTGTTTTAGTTTATTAGTTAGTCAGACCAGGGTGTGACATGGGTTTATTATGTATTGTAGTTTATTATTGGGGTTTGTAGTAGTTGGGATTGTAGCTGATTTAGGGGTGTGTGTGTTTAATAGGTTGGCTGCCTGAGGCGGTTCTCAATCAGAGTCAGGTGATTCTCGTTGTTGCTGATTGGGAACCGTATTTAGGTAGCCTGGTTTTCGCTTTGTATTTCGTGGGTGATTGTTCCTGTCTCTGTGTAGTGTGCACCAGTCAGGCTGTAATTGGTTTCACGTTCTGTTTGTTATTTTTGTATTTATTAGTTATTCGTGTAAAGTTCGTTCGTTTGTCTTTCTAATAAACATGAGTAACCTACACGCTGCATTTCGGTCCGACTCTCTTTCAACAAAAGAAGAACGGCGTTACAGTTGAAAGATGGTGTCGAAGAATGGCTCACATTTTACATTCTCCCAACGGCTATTTTGTTAGTTTTGTGTTTTGTGTATAACTCATTTTTTAAAACATATTATGTACATAATGTTGCTGCTACCGTCTCTTATGTTCGAAAATAATATAGAGCTAGCGGGATTTTCCATACACCGGCAGAACAGAGACACTACCTCTGGTAAGACGAGGGGTGGGGGTTGAAAGGAGTTCACTTAGGGGTCATGATAGGGGCTGTACCAAATGTTTGATGTATTATAATAATTGATTATGCTTATGTTGTATTAATAGAGGGGAGGGGTTATAAGACCCTGCCCTCCTTACATTTATAGGGTCCTAGACTGCAGATTCACAATATATATTCATTATAGAGGTTTAGTATTGTTCCACAGTTGTTTTCTGGTCTCTTTGCTCTAAAAAAAAGAGACCCCACTGAGAAATATGTGACTGTGAAGACAGAACTCTGCAGGTGAGTGTAAGAGATAAGAGATTAGTCAGACATTCCACTATAAATCAACTTGGACTGTAACGGTTCTCTTGAGTTGAAGGAGAGGCGGACCAAAATGCATCTCCTCGATTGTGTAGCAACCCTTGCCATCCAATACATCGTCCCATGTCCATTCCTCTTTGCGAAGCTGTTGCTGTTGCCCGTTACCACGCCGCTTGGTCCTGTTGTGGTGGGTGATTCTGTAACAGTTCTCTTGAGTTGAAGGAGAGGCGGACCAAAATGCAGAGTGGTTTCTATTTATGGTTCTTTAATAAAGAAAAACTGCACATGAATAGACTAACAAAAACAATAAACATGCGAAAACCTAAACAGCCCTATCTGGTGCAAACACAGAGACAGGAACAATCACCCACAAAACCCAACACCAAACAGGCTACCTAAATATGGTTCCCAATCAGAGACAATGACTAACACCTGCCTCTGATTGAGAACCATATCAGGCCAAACATAGAAATAGACAAACTAGACATGTAACATAGAATGCCCACTCAGATCACACCCTGACCAAACAAAACATAGAAACATACAAAGCAAACTATGGTCAGGGTGTGACATGGACGTTTACTGCTAAGCTTTTAGATAGCTATATAAACAAGAGTTTTAGTGTAGAGTAGGCATGGTTTTGGTCTCATGAGTAAAAGATAATGGCGTAGGCAGTGACATCACCAGGGCTGAACTTCGGTTTAATAAATAACCTCAGACTTTTTCTTTGAAGCAGAGCTTACTCGGAAGCATGCGTTATGTTCCTGTTGTCAACTTTTGTCTGCAATTGCATTAATAAAGGTTTTTGAAATATTTAATTAAAGATATTATCATATTGCTAATTTCACCAATGAGCCAATGATTGACAAGGAACAAGGAAACAAACCCCAACAGGGTGTGTGTCTATTTGTCAATAACAGCTGGTGCGTGATATCTAATATTAAAGAAGTCTCGAGGTATTGCTCGCTTGAGGTAGACTACCTTATGATAAAATGTAGACCACACTGTCTACCAAGAGAGTTCTCATCTATATTATTTGTAGACGTCTATTTCCCACCACAGAAGGAAGCTGGCACAGAGACCGCTCTCAACCAACTCTAAGGCCATAAGCAAAGAGGAAAATGCTCACCCAGAAGCGGCACTCCTAGTGGCTGTGGACTTTAACGCAGGCAAACAAATTAGTTTTACCAAAATTCTACCAGGATGTCTAACCAGAGAAAAAAAATCCTTGACCACCTTTACTCCACACACAGAGATGCAGACAAAGCTCTCCCACGTCCCCCATTTGGTAAATCTGACCATAATTCTACCCTCCTGATTCCTGATTACAAGCTAATACCAAAGCAGGAAGTACCAGTGACTCGCTCAATACAGAGGTGGTCAGATGATGCGGATGCTACACTACAGGACTGTTTTGCTAGCACAGACTGGAATATGTTCTGGGATTCATCCAATGATGAAGGTGGAGTAAGCCACCTCAGTCATCGGCTTTATCAATAAGTGCATTGACGATGTCATCCCCACAGTGACTGTATGTACATATCCCAACCAGAAGTCATGGATTACAGGCAACATGCGCATTGAGCTAAAGGCTAGAGCTGCCACTTTCAAGGAGCAGGAGACTAATCAGGACGATTATAAGACATCCAGCCATGCCCTAAGACGAACTATCAAACAAGTAAACAAGCAAAGCGTCAAGACAGGGTCCAGTATAGACTGTTTTCTCTGCTACCGCACGGCAAGCGGTACAGCAGTGCCAAGTCTAGGACCAAAAGGCTCATTGACAGCTTCTACCCCCAATCTATAAGACTGCTGAACAATATATAAAATCGCCACCGGACAATTTACATTGACACCTCCCCTTTGTACACTGCTGCTACTTGCTGGTTATTATCTATGCAAAGTCCCTTCACCCCCACCTACATGTACAAATTACCTCAACTAGCCTGTACCCCTGCACACGGACTTGGTACCAGTGCCCCCTGTATATAGCCTCATTATTGTTATTCTTATTGTGCTACTTTTTATCATTACTTTTTATTTGGTTAAGGGTTTGTAAGTAAGCATTTCACTGTAAAGTCTACACTTGTTGTATTCGGATTTGATTTGATTTGATGTATTTGGCAATGAATATAGGCTACAAGATAGAGAGGGTAATTCACCTATTACAAACAGCCTATGAATACAGCCGTACACACATCTTTCTCACCAAAATAATGCATACTAAATGCTGAAAGTAGTAACCTAGTTATTAAAAAATACTGAATAGCAGTTTGGCTTAGAACTGCGAATGCGAACTAATGCATTTGATTTAACTAGTTATTTAAGAACAAATTCTTATTTACAATGACGGCCTACCCCGGCCAAACCTTTCTCTAACTTGGACGAGGCTGGGTCAGTTGTGCGCCGCCCTATGGGACTCCCGATCATGGCCGGTTGTGATACAGCCCGGGATCAAACCTGGGTCTGTGGTGACGCTTCTAGCACTGCGATACAGAGCCTTAGATCACTGCGCCACTCAGGATCCCACTATACTACTATAGGCCTATAAACAAAATATCAGATTGATAAAGGCATGACACAAACTATATTTAGGCTAGTTACATTAACACCAAAAACATGCAGTAAACAAAATGCGAATGAAAATATCCAAAACATGTCCCACAGCCTACTATAGTCAGATGCAGCCATGCACAGGTGTCTGGCCAAATAAATAGGCCTATAATCCTGCATCAAACATGGAACATCATGCAGCTCATGAGTTCAGCAACACGTTGCGATATGGCACAATACACTTCTGTTGATCAAATTCAACCCACCCACTTAATCAATTATGCAATGCCGGCCTACCATAAACACGTTTCCAATACTACAGTTCCATTTACAACGAGGAAAAGCAATAGGTTACCAAGACAACCATGGAAATAGAATGTAGGCTATCTATTTCTATGATGAAACATACCTACGTTTATGTAGCTATACCTTGGCATCATTTGGGTTCTAGCATTAGAATTATATTGAATTCTGCTTATAGCTCACTATACCACGATAAACATAAAAGATAAAATGCAGAGTTCATTGAAGGCTTTTGCCATTCCATACCCTAGGTTTTTGTCTGAAAAATTACGTCACTGGCTATACCACCAAGGTTTTGATCAAAACCACCCAGCTAGATTGTTTTTGACCATTTCAGAAGAGTTGCAGCCTCCTTGATGCTCTGTTAAACTTCCTGAGTAATTGATCATTCCATTCCCTCCAAAATCTTCTTGTAAGATTCCCCTCAAATGTCAGTTGGATTAGTTGAGCTTTCCTTGGGTGTAATATGCTTAATCTGTGCTGACTGAACACACTTGTCAAAGTGTAAAATTAGTTCTTGCCAACTGCCTATTATTAACAAGCGTTGACACCTCAGTTCCCGTAGCACTTTGAACTTGTTTTTCTTTCCACAGAGCAGTGCATTTCAAAATGCTCCTTGTCTTTGGTTCTATCAATTGACTGTGTAACCGATGTGAAATGGCTAGCTAGTTAGCGGTGGTGCGCGCTAATAGCGTTTCAATCGGTGACGTCACTCGCTTTGAGACCTTGAAGTAGTGGTTCCCCTTGGCTATTGTGGAGCGATGGGTAACGATGCTTCGAGGGTGACTGTTGTCTGTGTGCAGAGGGTCCCTGGTTCGCGCGAGGGGACAGACTAAAGTTATACTGTTACACCTGCTTCCATTTAGAATATCCGCTTTGGGTGAAGGCTTTGTCTGCGTTCGCATTGGACCCAATACTGAACATAGGGACCAAAATCTGCAGTAACTGAATATTTCAGCCACACTCTTCCAATTCCAGACACACTTTTCCAATTCCAGCCATACTTTTCCTTGGTTACAATGCTAACACAGTGTCATGACGTGGCCCTCTTTGGGTACAGCAAGCACCATCCCCCCCTCTCTCTCACCACCTCTCGCTCTTCCCCCTACACCCAGGCTCTGTTAGGCAGGTCATAAATTCCTAGAGGAGTTTCTCTCCTCATGGCCAGACAGTATAGGGAGAGTGAGTTTCACAGGAGAACAAAGGAACCTCTTCCATATCACAGAACTTGAGAACTGAACAATGTCCATGTTTTGGAGAATGTGTACACAGTCGGGGAAGAATCCAGCTACGACAGGTCCATTTCATTTAATGTTTGTGAAACTCATGAGAGACAATACAGCCACATTCCCATAACTCTGTTTAAACAAGAGTCTCAGTTGTGAGGCTTGCATCTAATTGTTGTATAAAATGAATGAGTAAAGATGAAACCATTTGTGAAATTATGTATGTGATTTTAAACTGTTTAATGAAGGAAACTCCAATTCCCTTTGGAGTTTAACTAAGTCATAGGCCCACCCGATGAGCACAGACATTGATATGGCATCATGGGACAGCCTTTCCTATGGTTCTGGATATAACCCCCACCTTGGGAATTTCCCTTGAGACCAGCTTACCTCGTTTACCACGATTGGGCTATGGGTTGAGTAGAGACCAGTACCTCATCACAGAGGGAGCTAAGGTTTGAGTAGATTGCTGAATCTTTTAACCATACCACGTGGTTAACCTCTGAGACTATCAATCCGACAGAATAAGAGCTACTCTTCAATACTAATTACTAGTCTGCAGCTAGAAATTATGTACCCGTGAATACAAGGGCCGACAACCACCGAAACATCTATTCTATAAAAATATTTCTAAATGTTACTCTGAATTAGCCATTCTAACCAAAGACTCCAGGGACGCAGAGAGAGGGGCGGATTAACTTCCAATAGAGATCACGACACAACACACTGAGCGTAAATATATATATTGATTGCAATTATTCCCAAATAAGTGAGCGTTCATGTGCAAAGGATTAGCATTTCAATGGTTACAATGATCAACTTTGTAGTGTGTAAAAATCTTTTGCGCCCTTCTCAGTCCCTTTGTCTACCAAGCCGCGATCCCGGTTTAGCCCACTAGGGCACATCCCCTATCATTTCCCTGTAACCATTATAACTTTGTTTCTTTATGCATTTCTGTGATTATTTAGTTGGTTAAAACTTCTTATGGGCAGGTGGGACGGTAGTGTCCCACCTGGCCAACATCTGGTGAAATTGCAGAGCGCGAAATTCAAACTACAGAATTATAAATATTTAACTTTCATGAAATCACAAGTGTAATACATCAAAATAAAGCTTAACTTCTTGTTAATCCAACCGCTGTGTCAGATTTCAAAAAGACTTTACGGCGAAAGCACACCATGCGATTATCTGAGGACAGCGCCCCACATACAAAAGCATGAAAAACATATTTCAACCAGGCAGGTGCGCCACGAAAGTCAGAAATAGTGATATAATAAGTGCCTTACCTTTGATGATCTTCTTCTGTTGGCACTCCAAAAGGTCCCAGTTACATCACAAATGGTACTTTTGTTCCATAATGTCCTTTATATCCATAAAAACTCAGTTTAGCTGGCGCGTTTCAGTCCATAATCCACCCAGTTTCCCTCCATCAAAATGCATACAATCCCAAACGTTACTAATAAACTTTTCCAAACAAATCAAACAACGTTTATAAACAAACCTTAGGTACCCTAATACGTTACTAAACGATAAAATTTAAGGCAGAGAATTGTTATTGTTTGGAAAGAGAATTTTTAAGTTTGGAAAGAGACGTGAGGTAAAGAATAATTAATTAATTAGAAGACTAATTGTCTTAAAATATCTGAGAATTTATATTAGGAAAATTACAACTTTGTAATCTGAATATTTTCCTTGGTGCCCCGACTTCCTAGTTAATTACATTTACCTAATAATTACAGCGAATTGATTTGATAAACTAACAGTCTTTAGTTTAATGATGCCAAAGACACGACAGGCAAGGCCTTCACCCAAGGCAGGTATTCTAACTGGAAGCATGTAACTGATAAAAATCAACAGCACAAGGAGCACACTCTTCCTATGAACCAGTTGCTATTAAATGAACATTTTTGGACAGAAAACCTGAGGTTATGGTAAGAATCTATGCTAATCTAGCTGTCTCCTCTGTTCCAAGATCACCAGGAACAAGACGGGGCTGTGGAGCCATTATCCTGGTGACACTTGTGGAAGGGGAGGTGAGCTCTTCACGTGTAGCCAGCTGGAGTTCGGTAGCATCATTGCTGCCTCTGTGATTTGATTTCTGATATCCATCATGGCAGTGGCATATTAGCTGGTTAGAGCTAAATAGGCTAACAACACTAATGCCTTTTACAGCTAGCTAAGAAGCTAACTAAACTCTGTAGTGGTGGGTCGTGAGGCAGAGTTGAGTGAAGCAGTTTCATCCTTGCACATCAAAATAAAATATTACAGGCGGTGGCGTACCGTGTTATTCACATAGCCTATGTCACAGATGTGCTGCGTTTTTTCACGTTTTTTATGGAAACTCAAAAGGAACTATACCTAACTGCCCAGTGGCTTTCCATAGCCCCCCTACACACTCCGCGGTGTGCTCTATCTATGGTGCTGATACAGTTCAGCGGAGATACAGATTTCACGCCAACCTGTCACTCAATAATTTGAACTTTTTGGCACAAGTTTCAACTGAGGTGGCTAAGCCCCCTTTTGCCCCCTCGTGGAACCGGGCCCAGTGTTTTATCTAGACACAAATATCCTGTGCTTTTTCATTTGATGCATAGGCACATACAGACACAGGGTGGTTGCATTGTAACTGTGAAGTGGCCATATGGGGCTCAGCCAGGATTGTTACTTTTCTAACTTAATGAAAACATTTTTTAAATGTGATTTAACCGATTGAAGTTAGGAAATAGATGGTGAAAATGCAGAATGGTGTTAAATGCGTGTAAATGATTTCACAGATTGAATCATGTAATATTACTGATTATTATTTTTTACTATCTACTTGTGAACTACTCATTGACAGCCCGCGAACTACTGGACATGCAGTTTCCTGCTAAGGTGTAACCTTTGGTAGGCTGATGGAAGGCTACTCAGTCAGCTCAAATGATATGTAACAACACCATTGGACCAACACCATCGTACATAAAAACAATGATAAAAATATAATAACAGTACAACAAAATAAAAAAATAAAAATATTTTGAAGGTGCCATTTCATATTAAACATTAGTGGTGCAACTAATGGCTTCTAATTGCACTGAACCAAAACAGTGGGTGTTATGTACTTGAGTGAAGACCCAAAAGCGGTTTTAACAGAAAACAGAGTTCTTTAATGAAAAACAGGAATGGCATAAATCCTCTTCCAACGTTGTCAATGGAACAAAAAGAACGTTAGTATAATGCAGGATGCACCTGCCAGGCAGACTCCGACAGGATAGGACAAGGTGGAAGCAAACGAGACGACAGCTTGCTTCTGGCATCAAAAACACAAACAAGAATCAGACACTGAAAGTAGCAGGAACAGAGAGAGAAATAGAGACCTAATCAGAGGGGGAAGAGAGAACAGGTGGGAAAGAGTGAATGAGCTAGTTAGGGGAGATGTAGAACAGCTGAAGAATGAGAGACAGAGAAGGTAACCTAAAAAGACCAGCAGAGAGAGACAGAGTGAAGAGAAAGGACAGGAACAGACATAACAAGACATGACAGTGGGTGCAGGAGCAAAGCACCGCTTGAGAGTGGTCAAAACCATTAATCTTGAGGCAACAGGGAAGGGGGTGAAAAATGCAATCTGTTAATTATAATATAATCTATAAAATGGACATATCCATTTTAATACAGACTAGCTGTATGTTTACTAATCATTAAAAATGACAAATTACCAAGTGGATCATAATTTTCTTGTAAAAAAGTTGGGGTGCATAAACATATGTTTGCACCCCTATTTTGAAAGTGAGGGTGAAGCTGCTTAGTTATCTCAATTTCTTAGGCGCCTATTCACACAGACAAGCATGTGAATGTAAGCGTGTGTGTGAGCGTGTGAGTTACATGAGCAAACGTGTGTGTGCAGCATGATTGAGGATAATTTCTCACCTTGGCATAATGTACAGGGCATGCAGGGAGATTTTAATTTCATTTTCAGCCAGTGCTATTCCTCTCCTGATCCCGACTGACCAGTGGAGAATCCCCATAGGAGGAAGGGGTGTTTGTTTGGGTTATATTTACAATAGTGTCTGTTACTCTCTCTCGATCTGTCTCTCCATCTGCCCTCCTTCGCGCTTCCTGCTCTCTCCACTACTCTCTGTGTCATGTCTTGTTATGTCTGTTCCTGTCCTTTCTCTTCACTCTGTCTCTCTCTGCTGGTCTTTTTAGGTTACCTTCTCTGTCTCTCATTCTTCAGCTGTTCTACATCTCCCCTAACTAGCTCATTCACTCTTTCCCACCTGTTCTCTCTTCCCCCTCTGATTAGGTCTCTATTTCTCTCTCTGTTCCTGCTACTTTCAGTGTCTGATTCTTGTTTGTGTTTTTGATGCCAGAAGCAAGCTGTCGTCTCGTTTGCTTCCACCTTGTCCTATCCTGTCGGAGTCTGCCTGGCAGGTGCATCCTGCATTATACTAACGTTCTTTTTGTTCCATTGACAACGTTGGAAGAGGATTTATGCCATTCCTGTTTTTCATTAAAGAACTCTGTTTTCTGTTAAAACCGCTTTTGGGTCTTCACTCAAGTACATAACAGAAGAATCAGACCAAGAATGGACCCAGCGGCTCCGGACCCTTTTCACTCCGCCGTCGAGATCCAGGGAGCGATGCTAGGCAGACACGAGGAGGAATTGTCTGCTGTTCGACATGCCGTTGAGACCCTGGCCGTCCAAGTCTCCGACCTCACAAGACAGGTTCACCAACTCCACCTCGATCCACCGCCCACTTCCAGGGTTTCCGAGTCTCCGGAGCCCAGGATCAACAACCCGCCGTGTTACTCTGGGGAGCCCACTGAGTGCCGCTCATTCCTCACTCAGTGTGATGTGGTGTTCTCTCTCCAGCCCAACACTTACTCCAGGAGCGCAGCCCGCATCGCCTACGTCATTTCTCTCCTTACCGGACAGGCGCGTGAGTGGGGCACGGCAATCTGGGAGGCGAGGGCTGAGTGTATTAACCAGTATCAGGACTTTAAGGAGGAGATGATACGGGTTTTTGACCGTTCTGTTTTTGGGGAGGAGGCTTCCAGGGCCCTGTCTTCCCTATGTCAGGGGAATCGATCCATAACGGATTATTCTATTGAGTTTCGCACTCTCGCTGCCTCTAGTGACTGGAACGAGCCGGCTTTGCTCGCTCGTTTTCTGGAGGGTCTCCTCGTCGAGGTTAAGGATGAGATCCTCTCCCGGGAGGTTCCTTCCAGTCTGGACTCCTTAATAGCTCTCGCTATTCGCATAGAGCGACGGTTTGATCTTCGTCGCCGAGCTCGTGGAAAGGAGCTCGCGTTCTCCGTTGCTCCCCTCTCCACATCACTGCCACCTGCCGCATCACTGCCACCCTCCTCCGCCGGCTCGGATGCTGAGCCTATGCAGCTGGGGGGTATCCGCATCTCGGCCAAGGAGAAGGAACGGAGAATCACCAATCGCCTCTGTCTCTACTGCGGCTCCGCTGGTCATTTTGTCACCTCATGTCCAGTAAAAGCCAGAGCTCATCAGTAAGAGGAGGGCTACTGGTGAGCGCAACTACTCAGGCCTCTCCTTCTGGATCACGCACTACCTTTCCGGTCCATCTCCGCTGGCCCGGTTCATCTGCTTCCTGCAGTGCCTTGATAGACTCTGGGGCGGAGGGCTGTTTTATGGACGAGACCTGGGCTCGGGAACATGACATTCCTCTCAGACAGTTAGGGAGCCCACGGCCTTGTTCGCTTTAGATGGTAGTTCTCTCCCCAAGATTCAGCGTGAGACGCTGCCTTTAACCCTCACTGTCTCTGGTAATCATAGCGAAACCATTTCTTTTTTAATTTTTCGTTCACCTTTTACAACTGTTGTTTTGGGTCATCCCTGGCTAGTGCGCCATAACCCTTCTATTAATTGGTCTAGTAATACTATCCTATCCTGGAATGTTTCTTGTCATGTGACCTGTTTAATATCTGCTATCCCTCCTGTTTCCTCTGTCTCTTCTTCACAGGAGGAGCCTGGCGATTTGACAGGGGTGCCGGAGGAGTATCACGATCTGCGCACGGTGTTCAGTCGTTCCAAGGCCACTTCTCTCCCTCCACACCGGTCGTATGACTGTAGTATTGATCTCCTTCCGGGAACTACTCCCCCGGGGTAGATTATACTCTCTGTCGGCTCCCGAACGTAAGGCTCTCGAGGATTATTTGTCGGTTTCGCTCGACGCCGGTACCATAGTCTCCTCCTCCTCTCCCGCCGGAGCGGGGTTTTTTTTTGTTCAGAAGAAGGACGGGTCCCTGCGCCCATGCGTGGATTATCGAGGGCTGAATGACATAACAGTTAAGAATCGTTATCCGCTTCCTCTTATGTCTTCAGCCTTCGAGATCCTGCAGGGAGCCAGGTTTTTCACCAAATTGGACCTTCGTAACGCCTACCATCTCGTGCGCATCAGGGAGGGAAGACGGCGTTTAACACTCCGTTAGGGCACTTTGAATACCGGGTTCTTCCTTTCGGCCTCGTTAACGCTCCAGCTGTCTTTCAGGCACTAGTTAACGACGTCCTGAGAGACATGCTGAACATTTTTGTTTTCGTTTACATGGACGATATCCTGATTTTTTCACCGTCTCTCTCGATTCATGTTCAGCACGTGCGACGCGTCCTCCAGCGCCTTTTGGAGAACTGTCTTTATGTGAAGTCTGAGAAGTGCACTTTTCATGCCGCCTCTGTCCCTTTTCTCGGTTCCGTTATTTCCGCTGAGGGCATTAAGTTGGATCCCGCTAAGGTCCAGGCTGTCATTGATTGGCCCGTTCCTAAGTCACGCGTCGAGCTGCAGCGCTTTCTGGGCTTCGCTAATTTCTATCGTCGTTTCATCCGTAATTTCGGTCAGGTGGCAGCTCCCCTCACAGCCCTTACTTCTGTTAAGACGTGCTTTAAGTGGTCCGTTTCCGCCCAGGGAGCTTTTGATCTTCTTAAGAATCGTTTTACATCCGCACCTATTCTTGTTACACCTGACATCTCTAGTCAGTTTGTTGTTGAGGTTGACGCGTCAGAGGTGGGCGTGGGAGCCATTCTTTCTCAGCGCTCTCTCTCTGATGGCAAGGTCCATCCTTGCGCGTTTTCTCTCATCGCTTATCGCCGTCAGAACGTAACTATGATGTTGGTAATCGCGAACTGCTCGCCATCCGCTTAGCCCTAGGCGAATGGCGACAGTGGTTGGAGGGGGCGACCGTTCCTTTTGTCGTTTGGACTGACCATAGGAACCTTGAGTACATCCGTTCAGCCAAACGACTTAATGCGCGTCAGGCTCGTTGGGCTCTGTTTTTCGCTCGTTTCGAGTTTGTTATTTCTTATCGTCCGGGCTCAAAAACACCAAGCCTGATGCTTTATCTCGTCTCTTCAGTTCTTCTGAGGTCTCCACCGACCCCGAGGGGATTCTCCCTGAGGGGCGTGTTGTCGGGTTGACTGTCTGGGGAATTGAGAGGCAGGTAAAGCAAGCACTCGCTCACACTCCGTCGCCGCGAGCTTGTCCTAGGAACCTTCTGTTCGTTCCCGTTCCTACTCGTCCGGCCGTTCTTCAGTGGGCCCACTCTGCCAAGTTAGCCGGCCACCCCGGCGTTCGGGGTACGCCCGCTTCCATTCGCCAGCGTTTCTGGTGGCCCACTCGGGAACGTGACGCGCGTCGATTTGTCGCCGCTTGTTCGGTCTGCGCGCAGACTAAATCTGGGAACTCTCCTCCTGCCGGCCGTCTCAGACCGCTTCCCATTCCCTCTCGACCGTGGTCTCACATCGCTTTAGATTTTATCACCGGACTGCCTTCATCAGCGGGGAAGACAGTTATTCTTACGGTTGTCGATAGATTCTCTAAGGCGGCTCATTTCATTCCTCTCGATAAGCTCCCTTCTGCTAAGGAGACGGCTCAGATCATTATCGAGAATGTTTTCCGAATTCATGGCCTTCCGTCTGACGTCGTTTCCGACAGAGGCCCGCAGTTCACGTCTCAATTTTGGAGGGAGTTTTGCCGTTTGATTGGGGCTTCCGTCAGTCTCTCGTCCGGCTTTCATCCCCAGTCTAACGGTCAAGCCGAACGGGCCAATCAGACTGTTGGTCGCATTTACGCAGTCTTTCTTTTCGTAACCCTGCGTCTTGGTCAGAACAGCTCCCCTGGGCAGAGTACGCCCACAACTCGCTTCCCTCGTCTGCTACCGGTCTATCTCCTTTTCAGAGTAGCCTCGGGTACCAGCCTCCGCTGTTCTCATCTCAGCTCGCCGAGTCCTGCGTCCCCTCCGCTCAGGCTTTTGTCCAGCGTTGCGAGCGCACCTGGAAGGGGGTCAGGTCGGCACTTTGCCGTAATAGGGCGCAGACTGTGAGGGCCGCTAATAAGCGTAGGACCAAGAGTCCTAGATATTGTTGCGGTCAGAGAGTATGGTTCTCCACTCAGAACCTTCCCCTTAAGACAGCTTCTCGCAAGTTGGCCCCGCGGTTCATTGGTCCGTTCCGTATTTCTCAGGTCATTAATCCTGTCGCAGTGCGACTTCTTCTCCCGCTATCTTCGTCGCGTTCACCCGGTCTTCCATGTCTCCTGTGTTAAGCCCGTTCTTCGCGCCCCCGCTCGTCCCCCCCCCATCCTTGTCGAGGGCGCACCCATCTACAGGGTTCGTAAGATTTTGGACATGCGCCCTCGGGGCCGTGGTCATCAGTACCTAGTGGATTGGGAGGGGTACGGTCCTGAGGAGAGGAGTTGGGTTCCCTCTCGGGACGTGCTGGACCGTTCGCTGATCGATGATTTCCTCCGTTGCCGCCAGGTTTCCTCCTCGAGTGCGCCAGGAGGCGCTCGGTGAGTGGGGGGGTACTGTCATGTCTTGTTATGTCTGTTCCTGTCCTTTCTCTTCACTCTGTCTCTCTCTGCTGGTCTTTTTAGGTTACCTTCTCTGTCTCTCATTCTTCAGCTGTTCTACATCTCCCCTAACTAGCTCATTCACTCTTTCCCACCTGTTCTCTCTTCCCCTCTGATTAGGTCTCTATTTCTCTCTCTGTTCCTGCTACTTTCAGTGTCTGATTCTTGTTTGTGTTTTTGATGCCAGAAGCAAGCTGTCGTCTCGTTTGCTTCCACCTTGTCCTATCCTGTCGGAGTCTGCCTGGCAGGTGCATCCTGCATTATACTAACGTTCTTTTTGTTCCATTGACAACGTTGGAAGAGGATTTATGCCATTCCTGTTTTTCATTAAAGAACTCTGTTTTCTGTTAAAACCGCTTTTGGGTCTTCACTCAAGTACATAACACTCTGCCTATATTTATTTTTCATGTCTTCTCTAAGCATCGTGATTCATGTCTCTATATTCACATGCTGTATAAGGTTATGAAGAAACTCAGTGTACCACCATAGAGCTCCATGCAGTTGCCAGAGTCTACTTAAGCTTCTTAATGGCTGATTAATCGAGTCTACGCTTGTCACGCCAGTGTGTGAGGATTTGCAGTGTTGTCATTTGTTGACTTTTACATCTATTTAAATCGTACTGCATATAGACATGGCTTGCTTTCCAACTTGGATGTGGTTTTGTATTCTTTCGAGATGCTAAATACAGACAGAATTGAGAGACGCCATTTTATTAGATGACTGTCTGAGTCATCTCAGTCCAGAGCACTGCAATGTTCATCTTCCTTCTCTAATAAGGGACTGACTTAAAACTGAAACTAGGTGAGTCAACTTTAAGTACCAGGGAGAATAAAAAATGTTTACCAGCAGTTCAGCAACAGTATAATATCAACTGACACTGTAAAGTTTATGTACAGAGCAGCAACAGTACAATATCAACTGACACTGTAAAGTTCATGTACAGAGCAGCAACAGTATAATATCAACTGACACTGTAAAGTTCATGTACAGAGCAGCAACAGTATAATATCAACTGACACTGTAAAGTTCATGTACAGAGCAGCAACAGTACAATATCAACTGACACTGTAAAGTTCATGTACAGAGCAGCAACAGTATAATATCAACTGACACTGTAAAGTTCATGTACAGAGCAGCAACAGTACAATATCAACTGACACTGTAAAGTTTATGTACAGAGCAGCAACAGTATAATATCAACTGACACTGTAAAGTTTATGTACAGAGCAGCAACAGTATAATATCAACTGACACTGTAAAGTTTATGTACAGAGCAGCAACAGTATAATATCAACTGACACTGTAAAGTTCATGTACAGAGCAGCAACAGTATAATATCAACGGACACTGTAAAGTTCATGTACAGAGCAGCAACAGTATAATATCAACTGACACTGTAAAGTTTATGTACAGAGCAGCAACAGTATATCAACTGACACTGTAAAGTTTATGTACAGAGCAGCAACAGTACAATATCAACTGACACTGTAAAGTTCATGTACAGAGCAGCAACAGTATAATATCAACTGACACTGTAAAGTTCATGTACAGAGCAGCAACAGTATAATATCAACTGACACTGTAAAGTTCATGTAGAGAGCAGCAACAGTATAATATCAACTGACACTGTAAAGTTCATGTACAGAGCAGCAACAGTATAATATCAACTGACACTGTAAAGTTCATGTACAGAGCAGCAACAGTATAATATCAACTGACACTGTAAAGTACATGTAGAGAGCAGCAACAGTATAATATCAACTGACACTGTAAAGTACATGTACAGAGCAGCAACAGTATAATATCAACTGACACTGTAAAGTACATGTAGAGTGCAGCAACAGTATAATATCAACTGACACTGTAAAGTTCATGTACAGAGCAGCAACAGTATAATATCAACTGACACTGTAAAGTACATGTAGAGTGCATTCAGATAATATTCAGACCCCTTGACTTTTTTCACATTTTGCTACATTACAGACTTATTATAAAATTGATTAAATTGTTGCTATTCCCGCATCAACACACAATACCTCATAATGACAATGCAAAAACAGAGCAAATTTATTAAAGATAAGAAACTGAAATATCAAAATTACATAAGTATTCAGACCCTTTACTCAGTAGTTTGTAGAAGCAGCTTTGGCAGCGATTAGAGCCGTGAGTCTTCTTGGGTATGTCACTACAAGCTTGGCACTCCCATTATTATTCTCTGCAGAACCTCTCAAGCTCTGTCAGGTTGGATTTGGAGCGTCGCTGCACAGCTATTTTCAGGTCTCTCCAGAGATGTTTGATCGGGTTCAAGTTCGGGCTCTGGCTGGGCCACTCAAGAACATTCAGAGACTTGCCCCGAAGCAACTCCTGCATTGTCTTGGCTGTGTGCTTAGGGTCGTTGTCCTGTTGGAAGGTGAATCTTTGCCCTAGTCTGAGGTCCTGAATGCTCTGGAGCAGGATTTCATCAAGCATCTCTCTGTACTTTGCTCTTTTCACCTTTCCCTCAATCCTGATCAGTCTCCCAGTCTCTGCCGCTGAAAAACATCCCCACAGCATGATGCTGCCACAACCATGCTTCACAGTAGGGATGGTGCCAGGTTTCCTCCAGACGTGACGCTTGGCATTCAGGCCAAAGAGTTCAATCTTGGTTTCATCAGATCAGAGAATCTTGTTTCTCATGGTCTGAGAGTCCTTTCAAATCAAATCAAATGTATTTATAAAGCCCTTCTTACATCAGTTTATATCTCAAAGTGCTGTACAGAAACCTAGCTTAAAACCCCAAATAGCAAGCAATGCAGGTGTAGAAGCATGGTGGCTAGGAAAAACTCCCTAGAAAGGCCAGAACCTAGGAAGAAACCTAGAGAGAAACCAGGCTATGAGGGGTGGCCCTCCTCTTCTGGCTGTGCCGGGTGGAGATTATAACAGAACATGGCCAAGATGTTCATAGATGACCAGTAGGGTCAAATAATAATAATCACAGTGGTTGTCGAGGGTGCAACAGGTCAGCGCCTCAGGAGTAAATGTCAAATGTCATTTTATAGCTATGTACAGGGTTGTAACAATGTGCAAATAGTTGAAGTACAAAAGGGAAAATAAATATACGTAAATATGGACTGTATTTACAATGGTGCTTGCTCTTCACTGGTTGGCCTTTTCTTGTGGCAGGAGGTCACAAATATTACTACTGTGATGGCAGACTGTGATATTTCACGTAATACTGTAGATATGGCAGTTTATCAAAATTGGATTTGTTTTCGAATTCTTTGTGGGTCTGTGTAATCTGAGGAAAATATGTGTCTCTAGTATGGTCATACATTTGGCAGAAGGTTAGGAAGTGCAGCTCAGTTTCCACCTTATTGTGGGCAGTGTGTACATAGCCTGTTTTCTCTTGAGAGGCCTCTCTGAATAGCAAAGCTTTCCTTAATTTTGGATCAGTCACAGTGGTCAGGTTTCTGCAACTGTGCACTCTCTGTTTAGGGCCTAATAGCACTCCAGTTTGCTCAGTTTTTTGATTAATTATTTCCAATGTGTCAAGTAATTATCTTTTTGTTTTCTCATGATTTGTCCTGGGGCTCTGTGGGGTCTGTTTGTGTTTGTGAATAGTCTCTCTTTCTGGCTCTTTTGTTTCTCTCTCTCTCTCTCTCTCTCTCTCTCTCTCTCTCTCTCTCTCTCTCTCTCTCTCTCTCCCGCTCTCTCTCTCCCTCTCCCCCTCTCTCTCTCTCTCTCTCTCTCTTTTGTTCCTCTCTCTCTCTCTTTTGATTTTCTCTCTCTGTTTGTGAACACAGTCTCTTTCTCTCTCTCCTGATATCCCCCAAGTGCAAAACGAGACACCACAGAGTGCTTGATCTTATATGCTCTCTTTCAAGTCAGGACTTTCTGAGCTTGGAGACACAGCATCGGCATGACAAGTCGGACAGTCGCCGCTTGAGAGTGCCAGCTTAGTGCAGCAGTGAATAGATGAGGGCAGAAAAAGAAGGGAGAGAAAGAGGGAAGGGGAGAGAGAAAAAGAGAGAATAGGGGAGTGAGAGAGGGGAAGAGCGTGTGTGTCTGTGTGTGTGAGCAAGAGAGAGAGGTAAAAGCAGCCCTGACTGAGGGTTCTATGACTGACACTGAGTTCCTGTGTGCTCCTCTCCTCCCCCTGCTGTGGAAGGTCAGGGGTGAACAAGAGTCCTTCTACTCCTCCATCACCATATGGAGGAAGATAGGGGATATAACATATATAGGTGTGTACTGTTGGTGTGTGTACCAGTGGAGGATCTTCAGAGGAGGAAGGTGAGGAAATGTAATAACTATAAAAATAGTGAAACATTAAAAAAGTTATCCTTTTTAGATAAAACAATATTAAATATATTTATATGTCACCAAATAATGGATTAAAATACACTGTTTCACAATGAAGATCTACAGTAACTTCAAGAGCATTGTCTGGGGTAGCACCGCGGTGTAGCCGGAGGACAGCTCACTTCTGTCCTCCTCTGGCTGCATTGACTTCAATACAAAACCTTGGAGGCTCGTAGGCCTCACCTCCTTGCATAGACAGACATGGTAAATATGACCACTTCCAGAGGACATCCTCCAACCAATCAAAGCTTTTGCTGTATGAACTGACATGTTGACCATCCAATCATAGAATCCAGATCAGAGAATGAACCTAGTGAGTTGTATTGGGATTGTGCCACAGAGCATTATGGGGGTTCTATGTGTTGTGAAGATTGGTGACATTGTTGGATAGAGATTATGTTGGATAGAGATTATGAGTCAAAAGGGATAGTTGAGCATTTTTAGAATATTATTCAATTCAAATAACTTTTTCCAAGTTACAGAAGACTGAGGAGGTATATTATAAATTGTTTTCTTGGTTTCAGAAGTTTATTTTTGTGTCCAGTTTGTGCAATTTATTTAAATTTGGCTTGCTAACTATAGTAGCTAGCTAGCTACTAGCACGAGTGTGCAGTTTTCTCTGCCAGAATGGTAGAATGGCCAACGCTGCAGAAAACGTTGTGGACTTTTTGTCGAAGAACCCCTTTCATTCTCTGGAGTACATGGAAAAAGTGCTAATTAAAAACGAGAGTCGTCCTCTGCCTGAGATCAGTTCCATAAAGAAGGATGAAAAAGTTGAGGGCGTTCAACACCAACTGGTATCAAAAGTATAGCTGGTTAACAGGGAGCCTTTCATCAAGATGCCTGTACTGTTGGCCTTGCCTGCTTTTTGGAAAGTTTGAGCCTTGGTCGAAAGGTGGGTACAGAGACTCGAAGAACATCGATCGTTCAGCTAAACAGCAAATCAAAAGCAGGGAGCATATAAATACCCACATCAGAGTCAAGCTTCTGCAAAAAAGCTGCATTGATTAGGACAAAGGTCTGGGTATTCAAACTGCGGAACATAATGAGAAAGTGTCACGCCTGCTCATGCTCTTCCTCTCTGGCACTTGAGGGTGCCAGACTGCCTTCATTACACACACCCTTCACCATCGTTACACACACCCTTCACCATTGTTACACACACCCTTCACCTCATCACCGGTCACTATTTATTTATTTATTTTACTAGGCAAGTTCTTATTTTCAATGACGGCCTAGGAACAGTGGGGTAACTGCCTGTTCAGGGGCAGAACGACAGATTTGTACCTTGTCAGCTCAGGGATTTGAACCTTCCGGTTACTAGTCCAACACTCTAACCACTAGGCTACCCTGCCGCCCCATCATGTGCAGCAGCGCATCATTGGACTCACCTGGACTCCTTTAATTTGTTGATTGCCTTCCCTATTTCTGTCTGCTTCCCCGTGGGTTCCCTGTATCAGCATTGTCGTCGTTTCCTCTGTCCAGACGCTGTCTGTATTCCGTTCGTGTTCTGGTTCATGTCTGTTATTTCATTAAATGTTCACTTCATGTACCTGCTTCTTGTCCCTGGCATCTGTCCTTACAGTAAGAAGAAACAGCGATGTCCTCAAGCAGCTTATCAAGCACCACTGCGTTTTTGGGCATGCAAGAATTTTCTATTAGAGGACATGACGAGAGGGAAAGTTACACCAACAAGTGCAACTACAAGGAGCTTGCAGAGGTAATTGCACATTACGATGCTTTACTTCTGGGATGTCGAAAATAATTCAGAATGATTTGATAGCTTCCATCGCATTATCCATTAAAAGATTAAAGAGGTTGACGTAGTGCATTTTAATCGCAGGCGCACTCAAGTAGGCTTTCCACTTTCCTCCTGTATTTATTTAGCAAAGATGATAACACATAATCACTCCGGACAGACACAAGTAAAAACTCATGATATAAATGTTTCAGCACCCAAGGTTACACCTAAACATTAAAAATCTGACATGCTGTATGGGATGAAAACAAGACTATTTTTCAGTCTGATCAACTGTAGGCTACTAATAAGAGCAGATGCATACAGTCTATGCACCCTGTCCATCTGGTCAGAGTAAACTAATTGTTAACGTTATGTATTTATAGTCCATTTATGTGTCAGAAATTTAGTCTATATTCAAAATTGGGCTGTCTAGGCTGCCTGTACGTTTTAAACCCAAAACTATTAACTGGAATTAATTAATCAAAATAATAGTGATGACAAATGTGAGTAAATGTTTTTGTAAGGCCTACAGTTGCATAGGCCTGCATGATGCAAATATGCATAAAGCAAGAACCCTGTGAGTTGTGTTGTTGTATACATGTCTGGTTAGAGGAAATCTCCCTCCTAATCTAGTCTAAATATAATTTTTATGACCAAATATAAGGTAGCTGCAGTTTGACAGGGTTTTCATCCCCCCCCAGGGCCAGGAGTTTTTTTCAGGAGTTTTTGAAAAACATGTGACCTGATTAGGAAAAACTGGTCCCAACAGCCCATTTAATGCCATTTTACAACTGATTAATCATTGTCATACCTTATAGGGTTCAGAGGTTTCCTAGTTAGATTAACATATAGGGAAAAACTCCAGGCCCCAGGGGTAAAAAAATGCCTCACCACTCTGGGACCTATGGTACCACCAGTCTGCTTGCAGTTGACAGCGATGTGGATGATCAGGGCTTTATTCAGGAACATTTCTTGGGCTACTTTGATGTGTCAAGTGAGAGAGATGGCAAGTCTGTGTTTGACTTTATGAATTTTGAGATGTCTGAGTTTAAGTTCATAGAGAAACGATGTGAGGGGAAAAAGTCAGTCAGTCACCCACTCCTCCAATGACATGACATCCTCCGAGCAGTTAGCTAGCTAGCTAACATTAGGCTCCATGTTTTTAGTTTGCTACATACAGTTGAAGTCGGAAGTTTACATACTCTTAGGTTGAAGTCATTAAAACTCGTTTTTCAACCACTCCACAAATTTCTTGAAAACAAACTAGTTTTGGCAAGTCGGTTAGGACATCTACTTTGTGAATGACACAAGTCATTTTTCCAGCAATTGTTTACAGACAGATTATTTCACTTACAATTCCAGTGGATCACAAGGTTACATGCACTAAGTTGACTGTGCCTTCAAACAGCTTAGAAAATTCCAGAAATTATATAATGGCTTTAGAAACTTCTGATAGGCTAATTGACATAATTTGAGACAATTGGAGGTGTACCAGTGGATGTATTTCAAGGCCTACCGTTAAACTCTGTGCCTCTTTGCTTGATATCATGGGAAAATCAAAAGAAATCAGCCAAGACCTCAGAAACAAATGTGTAGACCTCCACAAGTCTGGTTCATCCTTGGGAGCAATTTCCAAACACCTGAAGGTACTACGTTCATCTGTACAAACAATAGTACGCAAGTATTAACACCAGGGGACCACACAGCCGTCATACCACTCAGGAAGGAGACGCGTTCTGTCTCCTAGAGATTAATGTATTTTGGTGCTCAAAATGCAAATCAATCCCAGAACAACAGCAAAGGACGTTGTGAAGATGCTGGAGGGAAAAGGTACAAAAGTATCTATATCCACAGTAAAACGAGTTCCATATCGACATAACTTGAAAGGCTACTCAGCAAGGAAGAAGCCACTGCTCCAAAACCGCCATTAATAAGCCAGACTACGGTTTGCAACTGCACGTGGGGACAAAGATCGTACTTTTGGAGAAAAGTCCTCTGGTCTGATGAAACAAAAATAGAACTGTTTGGCCATAATGACCCTCTTTATGTTTGGAGGAAAGAAGAGAGGCTTACAAGCCAAAGAATACCATCCCAACCATAAAGCACAGAGGTGGCAGCATCATGTTGTGGGGGTGCTTTGCTGCAGGAGGGACTGGTGCACTTCACAAACTAGATGGCATCATGAGGAAGGAAGATTATGTGGATATATAGAAGCAACATCTCAAGACACCAGTCAGGAAGGTAAAGCTTGGTTGCAAATGGGTCTTCCAAATGGACAATGACCCCAAGCATACTTCCAAAGTTGTGGAAAAATGGCAACAAAGTCAAGGTATTGGAGTGGCCATCACAAAGCCCTGACCTCAATCCTACAGAAAATTTGTTGGCAGAACTGAAAAAGCGTGTGCGACTAAGGAGGCCTAAAAACCTGACTCAGTTACACCAGCTCTGTCAGGGGGAATGGGCCAAAATTCACCCAACTTATTGTGGGAAGCTTGTGGAAGGCTACCCAAAATGTTTGACCCAAGTTAAACAATTTAAAGGCAATGCTACCAAATACTAATTGAGTGTATGTGAACTTCTGACCCATTGGGAATGTGATGAAATAAATTAAAGCTGAAAAAAATCATTCTCGCTAGTATTATTTTGACATTTCACATTCTTAAAATATAGTGGTGTCATGATGTTGCCTTCTTTGAGCACATCCCCCTCTCGCTGCACCAAAATTATCTTTTTTTTTTCTCATGATTTGTCCTGGGCTCTGTGGGGTCTGTTTGTGTTTATGAATAGTCTCTCTCTCTCTCTCTCTCTCTCTCTCTCTCTCTCTCTCTCTCTCTCTCTCTCTCTCTCTCTCTCTCTCTCTCTGTCTCTCCTACACCCAGGCTGCTGTTAGGCAGGTCACAAATTCCTGGAGGAGATTCCACCTTCCACCTCACAGAACTTGAGAACAGAACAATATTCATGTTCTGGAGAATGTATAATAGGTCGGTGAAGTAGCCAGCTACGAACTGGTCCATTTGGTACAATTTTGTGAAACTCATGAGACAATACATCCACATTACCATAACCCTGTTTATACAAGAGTCTCAGTTGTGAGGCTTGCATCTAATTGTAGTATAAAATGAATGAGTAAAGATGAAACTATTTGTGAAATGATGTGATGCTATATAATGATGTTAATGTGAGAGAATTGTATTTCTGTTTAAAGTTTCACCAAGTCATTGGCCGGCCCCCAGGAGCACAGACATGACCTGGCATCATGGAACAGCCCTTTTCTATGTTCCGAAAAAAAAACACCTGGGTTTTCCCACTTCAGACTAAGCTTACCTCGATTACCAAGAGGACTAAGGTTTGATTATAGACCATGCTTCTCTCAATTACGAGAGGGCTAAGGTTTGAGCCCATTGCTGAATTCTTAACCATACCACATGGTTAAACTCTGAGACTATCTAACCGACAGAATAAGAACAAATCTTTGATACTAATTACTAGTCTGCAGCTAGGAATTCGGTATCATTGAACGCTGAGACCAACAACCGCCAAAACATCTGTTCTATAACAACATTGCTGAATGTTACTCTGAACTATTCATTCTAACCACGGCAGAGAGAAAGAGAGAGATGACGGACAATCTCTCCAACAGAAACAAACTTTCCAACAGATATCAAGACAACCCACTAAGCCTAAATATGTATAACGATTGCAATTATTCCCCTTTTTTCACCTTTATTTAACCAGGTAGGCAAGTTGAGAACAAGTTCTCATTTACAATTGCGACCTGGCCAAGATAAAGCAAAGCAGTTCGACACATATAACAACACCGAGTTACACATGGAGTAAAACAAACATACAGTCAATAATACAGTAGCAAAATAAGTCTATATACAATGTGAGCAAATGAGGTGAGATAAGGGAGGTAAAGGCAAAAAAAAGGCCATGGTGGCGAAGTAAATACAATATAGCAAGTAAAACACTGGAATGGTAGATTTGCAGTGGAAGAATGTGCAAAGTAGAGATATAATAATGGGGTGCAAAGGAGCAAAATAAATAAATAAATAAATACAGTAGGGGGAGAGGTAGTTGTTTGGGCTAAAATATAGGTGGGCTATGTACAGGTGCAGTAATCTGTGAGCTGCTCTGACAGCTGGAGCTTAAAGCTAGTGAGGGATATACGTGTTTCCAGTTTCAGAGATTTTTGTAGTTCGTTCCAGTCATTGGCAGCAGAGAACTGGAAGGAGAGGCGGCCAAAGGAAGAAATGGTTTTGGGGGTGACCAGAGAGATATATCTGCTGGAGCGCGTGCTACAGGTGGGTTGGACGGGTGGAGAGCATGCATTTAGTTTTACTTGTATTTAAGAGCAATTGGAGGCCACGGAAGGAGAGTTGTATGGCATTGAAGCTCGTCTGAAGGGTTGTTAACACAGTGTCCAAAGAAGGGCCAGAAGGATACAGAATGGTGTCGTCTGTGTAGAGGTGGATCAGAGACTCACCAGCAGCAAGAGCGACATCATTGATGTATACAGAGAAGAGAGCCAGTCCAAGAATTTAACACTGTGGCACCCCCATAGAGACTACCAGAGGCCCGGACAACAGGCCCTCCGATTTGACACACTGAACACTATAAGAAGTAGTTGGTGAACTATGCAAGGCAATCATTTGAGAAACCAAGGCTATCGAATCTGCCGGTGAGGATGTGGTGATTGACAGAGTCGAAAGCCTTGGCCAGGTGAATGAATACGGCTGCACAGTATTGTTTCTTATCGATCATTTACGACCTTGAGCGTGGCTGAGGTGCACCCATGACCAGCTCTGAAACCAGTTTGCAAAGCGGAGAAGGTATGGTGGGATCCGAAATGGTCAGTAATCTGTTTGTTGACTTGGCTTTCGAAGACCTTAGAAAGGCAGGGTAGGATAGATATAGGTCTGTAGCAGTTTGGGTCAAGAGTGTCCCCCCCTTTGAAGAGGGGGATGACCGCAGCTGCTTTGCAATCTTTGGGAATCTCAGACGACACAAAAGAGAGGTTGAACAGGTTAGTAATAGGGGTTGCAACAATTTCGGGCAGATCATTTTAGAAAGAAAGGGTCCAGATTGTCAAGCCCGGCTGATTTGTAGGGGGTCCAGATATGGCAGCTCTTTCAGAACATCAGCTGACTGGATTTGGGAGAAGGAGAAATGGGGAAGGCTTGGGCGAGTTGCTGTGGGTCGTGCAGTGCTGTTTACCGGGGTAGGGGTAGCCAGGTGGAAGGCATGGCCAGCCATAGAAAAATGCTTATTGAAATTCTCAATTATAGTGGATTTATCAGTGGTGACAGTGTTTCCTATCCTCAGTGCAGTGGGCAGCTGGGAGGAGGTGATCTTATTCTCCATGGACTTTACAGTGTCCCAGAACCTTTTTTGAGTTTGTGTTGCAGGAAGCAAATTTCTGCTTGAAAAAGCTAGCCTTGGCTTTTCTAACTGCCTGTGTTTCTTGGTAACTAGCTTCCCTGAAAAGCTGTATATCATGTTTTTGTGTTGGTTAAGGGCAGTCAGGTCTGGAGAGAACCAAGGGCTATATCTGTTCCTGGTTCTAAATTTATTGAATGGGGCATGCTTATTTAAGACGGTTAGGAAGGCATTTAAAACAAATAACCAGGCATCCTCTACTGACGGGATGAGATCAATATCCTTCCAGGATACCCCAGCCAGGTTGATTAGAAAGGCCTGCTCGCTGAATTGTTACAGGGAGCATTTGACAGTGATGAGTGGAGGACGTTTGACCGCTGACCTATTCCGGATGCAGGCAATGAGGCAGTGATCGCTGCGATCTTGGTTGAAAACAGCAGAGGTGAATTTAGAGGGCAGGTTGGTTAGGATGATATCTATGAGGGTCCCCGTGTTTACGGCATTGGGGTGGTACCTGGTAGGTTCAATGATTATTTGTGTGAGATTGAGGGCATCAAGCTTAGATTGTAGGATGGCTGGGGTGTTAAGCATGTTCCAGTTTAGGTCGCCTAGCAGCACGAGCTCTGAAGATAGATGGGGGGCAATCAGTTCACATATGGTGTCCAGAGCACAGCTGAGGGCAGAGGGGGGCCTATAGCAGGCGTCAACGGTGAGAGACTTGTTTTTAGTGAGGTAGATTTTTAAGAGTAGAAGTTCAAATTGTTTGGGTACAGACCTGGATAGTAGGACAGAACTCTGCAGGCTATCTTTGCAGTCGAATGCAACACCGCCTCCTTTGGCCGTTATATCTTGTCTGAAAATGTTGTTGTAAGGGATGGAGATTTCAGAATATTTGGTGATCTTCCTAAGCCAGGATTCAGACACGGCTAGAACATCCGGGTTGGCAGAGTGTGCTAAAGCAGTGAATAAAACAGACTTAGGGAGGAGGCTTCTAATGTTAACATGCATGAAACCAAGGCTATTACGGTTACAGAAGTCATCAAAAGAGAGCGCCTGGGGAATAGGAGTGGACCTAGGCACTGCAGGGCCTGGATTCCCCTCTACCTCACCAGAGGAACAGAGGAGGAGTAGGATAAGAGTACGGCTAAAAGCTATGAGAATTGGTCGTCTAGAACGTCCGGAACAGAGAGTAAAAGGAGGTTTCTGGGGCGATAAAATATAATGTACATACAAGATATAATGTACAGACAAAGGTATGGTAGGATGTGAATACAGTGGAGGTAAACCTAGGTATTGAGTGATGATGAGAGAGAATGAATGAATGAGTGAGCGTTCATGTGCTTTGGATTAGCATTTCAGTTGTTATAATTATCAACTTTGTAGTGTCTTTTATCTCAGTCAACTCCCACTTCCCTTATGTCCACCAAGCCGCGATCCCGGTTTAGCCCACTAGGGCACATTACCCTCTCATTTCCTTGTAACCATATCTACTTGTTTGTTTGTGCATTTCTGTGATTATTTAGTTAGTTAATAAATAAATGATTTAAGAGAATTGATGTATGGATGACCCATAGTGAAGACTGGGTTCGTGCAGATAAGCGACAATCTACGATGTTTGGAATGAGACTAACGTGAGGTAAAGAATAATTAATTAGACTAATTGATCAGATATTAAAATATCTGAAAGTTATATTAGGAAAATTATATTATACATCTGAATATTCATATCTGAATAATTATATCTGAATATTTTCCTTGGTGCCCCAACTTCCTAGTTAATTACATCTACCTGATTAGTTAATCACGTAATAATAATTACAGAGAATTGATTTGATAAACTACAAATAAGTCTTCAGTTTAGTGATGCCAAAGACAGGACAGTGGTGATCCTAACTGATCTAAGACATTTTTTACAAGAATTAAAGGAATTGTGAAAAACTGAGTTTAAATGTATTTGGCTAAGGTGTATGTAATCTTCCAACTTCAATTGCATCTACATAGCACATCATTTAGCTATTTGCACCTTACGGATTGTGGTTGCTGTGGATGACTGTTCACAAACCTAAATGTTTTTATTTGAACCCAATAATGGCTAAATTGAAGAAGTCTAAGCTGCCGATCAATCAATGTTTTTGAAACCAGTGGACAGCCAGTGAAAAATGTGCACTTGTAACATCTGCATGGTGCAGATTCCAGCCTATGAAATAAAAGTGGGGCTTTTATTGCTCAATTTAATTCATGCTGATAAATAAATGCATAGAACTAATGGACACATGCTCAAATTCGCACACTTTTGATAGACGTAAAGGAACAATCTAGTTGCTACATCCATTTTGGACATACAGTGTATATATATATAATATAAACGCAGCAAAAAAGAAATGTCCCTTTTTCAGGACCCTGTCTTTCAAAGATAATTTGTAAAAATCCAAATATCTTCACAGATCTTCACTGTAAAGGGTTTAGACACTGTTTCCCATGCTCGTTCAAAGAACCGTAAACATGCACCTGCGGAACGGTCATTAAGACACTAACAGCTTACAGACGGCAGGAAATTAAGGTCACAGTTCTGAAAACGTAGGGGTCTAAAGAGGCCTTTCTACTGACTCTGAAAAACACCAAAAGAAAGATGCCCAGGGTCCCTGCTCATCTGCGTGAACGTGACTTAGGCATGCTGCAAGGAGGCATCAGGACTGCCGATGTGGCCAGGGTAATAAATTGCAATGTCCGTACTGTGAGACGCCTAAGACAGCGCTACAGGAAGACAAGACGGACAGCTGATCGTCCTCACAGTGGCAGACCATGTGTAACAACACCAGCACAGGACTGGACCATCCAAACATCAGACCTGCGGGACAGGTACAGGATGGCAACAACAACTGCCTGAGTTACACCAGGAATGCACAATCCCTCCATCAGTGCTCAGACTGCCCGCAATAGGCTGAAAGAGGGTGGACTGACGGCTTGTAGGCCTGTTGTAAGTCAGGTCCTCACCAGACATCACCGGCAACAACGTTGCCTATGGCCACAAACCCACCATCGCTGGACCAGACAGGACTGGCAAAAAGTCCTCTTCACCGACGAGTTGTGGTTTTGTCTCACCAGGGGTGATGGCCGGATTCACGCTTATCGTCAAAGTAATGAGCAATACACCGAGGCTTGTACTCTGGAGCGGGATTGATTTGGAGGTGGAGGGTCCGTCATGGTCTGGGGCTGTGAGTCACAGCATCATCGGACTGCGCTTGTTGTCATTGCAGGCAATCTCAATGGTGTACGTTAAAGTGGAGACATCTTCCTCCCTCATATGATACCCTTCCTGCAGTCTCATCCTGACATGACCCTTCAGCATGACAATGCCACTAGCGATACTGCTTGTTCTGTGCATGATTTCCTGAAAGACAGGAATGTCAGTGTTCTGCCATGGACAGCGAAGAGCCCGGATCTCAATCCCATTGAGCGCGTCTGGGACCTGTTGGTCGGAGGGTGAGGGCTAGGGCCATTCCCCCCCAGAAATGTCCGGGAATTTGCAGGTGCCATGGTGAAGGAGTGGGGTAACATCTTACAGCAAGAACTGGCAAATCTGGTGCAGTCCATGAGGAGGGGATGCACTGCAGTACTTAATGCAGCTGGTGGCCACACCAGATACTGACTGTTACTTTGATTTTGATCCCCCCTTTGTTCAGGAACACGTTATTCCATTTCTGTTAGTCACATGTCTATGGATCTTGTTCAGTTTATGTCTCAGTTGTTGAATCTTGTTATGTTCCTACAAATATTTACACATGTTAAGTTTGCTGAAAATAAACACAGTTGACAGTGAGAGGACGTTTCTTTTTTTGCTGAGTTTATATATACACACACTACCGGTCAAAAGTTTCAGAACACCTACTCATTCAAGGGTTTTTCCTTATTTTTACTATTTTCTACATTGTAGAATAATAGTGAAGACATCACCACTATGAAATAACACATGAAATCATGTAGAAAATAGTTAAACAAATGTAAATATATTTTTTATTGGAGATTCTTCAAATAGCCACCCTTTGCTTTGATGACAGCTTTGCACACTCTTGGCATTCTCTCAACCAGCTACACCTGGGATGCTTTTCCAACAGTATTGAAGGAGTTCCCACATATGCTGAGCACTTGTTGGCTGCTTTTCCTTCACTCTGCAATCATCTCCATTGTTATGCTGACGGTGAGTGTGAGGTTATTATCCTGACACCACACTCCGAGTGCCCTCACCTCCTCCCTGTAGGCCGTCTCGTCATTGTTGGTAATCAAGCCTACCACTGTTGTGTCATCCGCAAACTTGATGATTGAGTTGGAGGCGTGCATGGCCACGCAGTCGTGGGTGAACAGGGAGTACAGGAGAGGGCTCAGAATGCACCCTTGTGAGGCCCCAGTGTTGAGGATCAACGGGGAGGAGATGTTGTTACCTACCCTCTCCACCTGGGGGCGGCCCGTCAGGAAGTCCAGTACCCAGTTGCACAGGGCAGGGTCGAGACCCAGGGTCTCGAGCTTGATGACGAGTTTGGAGGGTACTATGGTGTTAAATGCCGAGCTGTAGTCAATGAACAGCATTCTCACATAGGTATTCCTCTTGTCCAGATGGGTTAGGGCAGTGTGCAGTGTGGTTGAGATTGCATCGTCTGTGGACCTATTTGGGTGGTAAGCAAGTTGGAGTGGGTGTAGGGTGTCAGGTAGGGTGGAGGTGATATGGTCCTTGACTAGTTTCTCAAAGCACTTCATGATGACGGAAGTGAGTGCTACGTGGCGGTAGTCGTTTAGCTCAGTTACCTTAGCTTTCTTGGGAACAGGAACAATGGTGGCCCTCTTGAAGCATGTGGGAACAGCAGACTGGGATAGGGATTGATTGAATATGTCCGTAAACACACCAGCCAGCTGGTCTGCGCATGCTCTGAGGGCGCGGCTGGGGATGCCGTCTGGGCCTGCAGCCTTGCGAGGGTTAACACGTTTAAATGTTTTACTCACCTTGGCTGCAGTGAAGGAGAGTCCGCAGGTTTTTTGTTGCCGTGTCAGTGGCACTGTATTGTCCTCAAAGCGGGCAAAAAAGATATTTCGTCTGTCTGGGAGCAAGACATCCTGGTCCGCGACAGGGCTTGTTTTCTTTTTGTAATCTGTGATTGACTGTAGACCCACATACCTCTTATGTCTGAGCCGTTGAATTGCGACTCTACTTTGTCTCTATACTGACGCTTAGCTTGCTTGATTGCCTTGCGGAGGGAATAGCTACACTGTTTGTATTCGGTCATGTTTCCGGTCACCTTGCCCTGGTTAAAAGCAGTGGTTCGGGCTTTCAGTTTCACGCGAATGCTGCCATCAATCTACGGTTTCTGGTTTGGAATGTTTTAATCGTTGCTCTGGGTACGACATCGTCAATTCACTTTCTAATGAACTCGCTCACTGAATCAGAGTATTCATCAATGTTGTTGTTTGTCGCAATGTGGAACATATCCCAATACACGTGATCAAAGCAGTCTTGAAGTGTGGAATCAGATTGGTCGGACCAGCGTTGAACAGACCTGAGTGCGGGAGCTTCTTGTTTTAGTTTCTGTTTGTAGGCTGGAAGCAACAAAATGGAGTCATGGTCAGGTTTTCCGAAAGGAGGGCAGGGGAGGGCCTTATATGCGTCGCGGAAGTGAAAATAGCAATGATCCAGGTTTTTACCAGCCCTGGTTGCGCAATAATATGCTAATACAATTTAGGGAGCCTTGTTTTCAGATTAGCCTTGTTAAAATTTCCAGCTACAATGAATGCAGCCTCAGGATATGTGGTTCCAGTTTGCATAGAGTCAAATAAAGTTCGTTCAGGAACATCAATGTGTTTGCTTGGGGGGGAATATATACGGCTGTGATTATAATCGAAGCGAATTCACTTGGTGGATAATGCGGGCAACATTTGATTGTGAGGAATTCTAAGTCAGGTGAACAGAAGGAATTGAGTTCCTGTATGCTGGACATTGGCGAGCAGTATGCTTGGGAGCGGTACACGATGTGCCCGTCTCCAGAGCCTGACCAGAAGACCGCTTCGTTTGCCTCTTTTACGACGTCGTTGTTTTGGGTCGTCGGCTGGGATCCAATCCATTGTCCTGGGTGGAAGGCAGAACACAGGATCCACTTCGGGAAAGTCATATTCCTGGTCGTAATGATGGTGAGTTGATGTTGCTCTTATATTCAGTAGTTCCTCCCCACTGTATGTAATGAAACCTAAGATGACCTGGAGTACCAATGTAAGAAATAACACGTAAAAAAAATACTGCATAGTTTCCTAGGAACGCGAAGCGAGGCGGCCATCTCTGTCGGCGCAGGAAGTAAATCTTCTTGGAAACATCATCCTTCTTGTTCTGAGAAAATAAGGGTGTAGTACATAGCGTTGTACGAGATCTTCAGTTTCTTGGCAATTGATCGCATGGAATAGCCTTCATTTTCTCAGAACAAGAATAGTTTCAGAAGAAAGGTCTTTGTTTCTGTCAGTCTGTAATCAAACCCACAAAATGCTGATGCTCTATAAACTCAACTAGTCTAAAGAAGGCCAGTTGTATTGCTTCTCTAATCATCACAACAGTTTTTAGCTGTGCTAACGTAATTGCAAAAGGGGTTTCTAATGATCAATTAGCCTTTTAAAATTATTAACTTGGATTTGCTAACACAAAGTGCTATTGGAACACAGGAGTTATGGTTGTTGATAATGGGCCTCTGTACACCTGTGTAGATATTCCATAAAAAATCTGCCATTTCCTGCTACAATAGTAATTTACAACAATAACAATGTCTACACTGTATTTCTGATCAATTTGATGTTACTTTAAATGGACAAAAAGTAGACTTTCTTTCAAAAACAAGGTCATTTCTAAGTGACACCAAACTTTTGAACGGTCGTGTACGTTTAAAAACTGCACGCACAGCCTACATATCAACACATACCAGGGGAGGCTGCTTAGGGGAGGACGGCTCATAATAATGGCTGAAATGGAGCAAATGGAATGGCATCAAACACATGGAAACCATATGTTTGATGTATTTGATACCATTCCACTGATTTCGCTCCAGCCCTTACCACGAGCCCGTCCTCCCCAGTTAAGGTCCAACCAACCTCCTGTGATACATCCACACAAAATATCTAGGTCAAATAGGGGAGAGGCATTGTGCCATGAGGTGTTGCTCTATCTGATTTTTGAAAACAGGTTGACTGTTCATTTGAGCAATATGAGATGGAAGGGAGTTCCATGCAATAATGGCCCTATATAATACTATACATTTTCTTGAATTTGTTCTGTATTTGACTATGAATTTTATTATGAATAGACCCCTGTTTGCATGTCAGGTGGGGTAAGTGTGTGTGTCAGAGCTGTGCGTAATTTGACTATGCAAACAATTTGGAATTTTCAAATTCTCTCTCTTTTTTTTGTTGCTTGAAAGGGTTTCCAAATGACATAGTTAAAGAGAAAGAAAAACATAATCAACAACAACAACAGTACCAGAGTTTCACATTTATTTTTCTGTCTTTCTTTTAAACCTTAATTGCTTTCAAAAGCATTTTGAATTATAGATGAGTTAGATGAGTAATGGCCAATAAAGAACAGAGGCCTGAGTGAGAAACAGTGGAACACTGTCCCCCCCCCTTCTCCCTCTGCTCCCAACCACCTCCCAACAAACGCATGTAGACACTACTCTCCTCTACCTCTACCCTCTACCCTCGACCACCTCTACCCTCCACTGCCTTACTTCACAGCTCCCTGTATTCTCCTTGTACCCTCTCCTTCATGAGGATGCCCTCCTCTAGTGGAATTCTAGCCACAGTTGAGGGGTGGGGTGCGGGGGATCTGTAGGTCTCTCTCACTTTCTTTTTTTTCTCTCCAAACGACATGGGTAGAGAAAGAAAAACATAATCAACAACAACAGTAACTCAACAGTAACTCAAAATGTGAAACTCTCCCTGTCTTTCCTTTAAACCGTAATTGCTTTCAGAAGCATTTCGAATTATAGATGAGTTAGATGAGTAATGGCCAATAAAGAACAGAGGCCTGAGTGAGAAACAGCGGGACACTGTCCCCCCTCCCCATGCTCCTGCTCCCAACCACCCCCCAACACAGGCGCGCACACACTCTCTTCCTCAGAAGAGTTAATGACGTTTGACTGCACAGGAAATTGCCATTCATCTTTCCCATGCTTAATTTCAACGCATAAAAGCCACCTAACAAATGTCGTTTTTGGTCCTCACACTACAAAAAATAGCTCCACCCTTCATTTGTAGCCTTTTATCAAACCTTAATTACCGTCTCTCTGCCAAACAAACACACTTTATGCCCAGTCTTCTGCCTCCGCTGCTGCTTGGTTTATCTGGGCCAGATAGCCCATAAAGGAAGTTCATTTCTCAGTGAATATGCACCCCACTGTTTTTGGTTATGTATCTTTATTTCATTTTGGTTGTTGTTTGTTTTTGTATCCTCATAATGAAGCCTTTGATAGTTCTGATGCCGTTGTTTTGATTTTGGCGGATTAATTGACCCTGTGTAATGCTTAGCTAGATATCCCCCTGTTGGATTTGTTTGTTTATAAAACTCTAAAGTTTTCTGTGAGAATGTTTATCTTTTCATTGTTTAAACAATAGTGTACTAACTATTCATTTTTGTCCTTATCAATATGAGAACTGACATATCCCCGAGCAATAAACTGATTTTATTAATGAGCTAAATAATAGATTAAACTTTATTCTTCTGAATGTTGGCCTGCCTAGCATCTCAACTGAGGCGCAACATATCAAATAAGAAATGCAATGTTTGGCCTCATCAGGCTGCTCTCTATTCACTACTCAGCTCCACTTTGGGAGACATCATCCATTCAATTCAGATCATTTGAGGCAACCAAATAACTGTCAGTCATCTCACTAAAGGATTTATATTGGTATGATGGAAAGTTAATTAATAAACTCATACAATTCTCATTCATTCACACCGCGGCTCTAAAAAACAGCCTCCAATGCACACTGAGTGGAACAAATGACTTCAGAGAACATGATAATTGCTGACTTGTATTAGTTCTGATTAACAGTACTGTCTGCTGCTTTCTGATATGAATGCTGTATTATTAAAGCTCATGAATTAACTTTTGTTTGTGTGTGTCTGCGCGTGTGCGCCTGCCCATGCGTGCGTGTGAGTGTGGCCACAACACAAGTTTTCCCCCATGCTAACCAGATGAAACCAAGACCGAGGAAGTTGTCGTGCCAAAGGAGAAATTATTCACATTTACTATGCTAAGTTCTGTTTTCTATATCATCCAATTATCAGGGATGAATAAATGTCTCTGATATAAAGAAACAAAGAATGCCTTAATTTATAAGACAACAGGGTTTCTTTCGGTTAGCGTCATGCTCCAGCTCAACTCTATACACTATGCAATTATACTGTGATAGAGGGAGGGAGTCAACATTGATTACAAACCTGCATTGATCTGTCTCAGCTGGCATTTAATCCCCAGCACACACACACACACACACACACACACACACACACACACACACACACACACACACACACACACACACACACACACACACACACACACACACACACACACACACACACACACACACACACACACACACACACACACACACACACACACACACTCTACAGATATCTGTTGATGAGTAACTGACTATCTGTTGATGAGCAACTGACTACAATGCCCCCCCCACACCCCACAATGGCTACAACCTCTCCACGGCACTACCATCTATGACAATGTTTTTGTTTAGAATTCAGGGCTTTAATGACCTATTTCCTGTTCAGTGTTTTCTTTGACCAACTCCCAGAGGACCTAATTTATCAAACCAAACATGCAAACGTATGCACTCACTGCTCAGGAGCATAAAAATGTCAAGATCTTCCAAAGCAATCTAGTCAGTCAACGGGACAGCCTTTACTTTATGCCCAATAACCATAGAAACCGCCATTTTCCTTTCCTTTCACCGCTGGCCAGCCAGCCAGCCAGCCAGCCAGCCAGCCAGCCAGCCAGCCCATTGTTGTCATACAAATAAATTGACCCAGTTCGCTTGTCGGCTCCATGGAGATTTACTGTGGTCAATTAACACAAGTGCACCTTCAGATAAGTGAGATAATGAATACATCTATCCTACAAGAAACTGTGTTTTTGGCCTCTGCGCCACTGGGCATGTGGCGAGGCTGAGCCCTGACACACACAGTCTTCAGGCATCAGTTTCTCTTTCTGGAGTCCAAACACACCAAAGCACCCACATTACATATAAAACAGTGAACTATGTTTGTACTGAATGAGCTAAAGATAAAACAGTGCATCATATAAATCCATACACCACCACATATCCACAACACAAAATATTCAGTACACCAATATCACAGTGTGTGCTTATGTATGTGTCTGTACCTTTGTGTCTTTCTTCACAGTCCCCGTTGTGTTTTTTTACCTGCTTTTAAATCTGATTATACTGCTTGCATCAGTTATCTGATGTGGAATAGAGTTCTATGTCGTCATGGCTCTATGTACTGTAGTACTGTGCGCCTCCCATGGTTTGTCCTGGACTTGCGGACTGTGAAGAGACCTCTGGTGGCATGTCTTGTGGGGTATGCATGAGTGTCCAAGCTGTTTGCTGGTATTTTAAACAGACAGCTTGGTACCTTCAGCTTGTCGACACCTCTTACGAAAACAAGCAATGATGATATCAATCTCTCTTCCACTTTGAGCCATGAAAGATTGAGATGCATGTCATTAATGTTAGCTCTTTGTGTACTTTTAAGGGACAGCCGTGCTGCCCTGTTCTGAGTCAACTGCAATTTTCCAAAGTTCGTCTTTGTGGCACCTGAACACACGACTGAACAGTAGTCCAGGTGCGGCAAATCTAGGGCCTGTAGGACCTGCCTTGTTGATAATGTTGTTAAGAAGGCAGAGCATCGCTTTATTATAGATAGACTTCTCCCCATCTTAGCTACTGTTGTATCAATAGGTTTGGACCATGATAGTTTTCAATCCAGGCTTACTCCAAGCAGTTTAGTCACCTCAACTCAATATCCACATGATTCATTACGAGACGTAGTTGAGGTTTAGGGTTTAGTGAATGATTTGTCCCAAATACAATGCTTACAATGTAAATATTTAGGACTAACTGCAGCTCTTGGTTAAGTGTTGCAGTAATTTCAGTCGCTGTAGTAGCTGACGTGTATAGTGTTGAGTCATCTGCATACATAGACACACTGGCCTTACTCAAAGCCAGTGGCATGTTGTTAGTAAAGATTTAAAAATGTAAGGGGCCTAAACAGCTACCCTGGTGAATTCCTGATTCTACCTGGATTATGTTTGAGAGGCTTCCATTAACGAACACCCTCTGTGTTCTGTTAGACAAGTACCAATTTATCCAGATTATAGCAGGGGGTGTAAAGCCATAACGCAAGTTTTTACACCAGCAGAATATGATCGATAATGTCAAAAGCTGCACTGAAGTCTAACAAGTCAGCCCCCACAATAATTTTATCATCAATTTCCCTCAGCCAATCATCAGTCATTTGTGTAAGTGATGTGCTCGTTGAGTGTCCTTCCCCATAAGCGTGCTGAAAGTCTGTCAATATGTTTACTGTGAAATAGCATTGTATCTGGTCAAACACAATTTTTTCCAGAATTTTACTAAAGGTTGGTAACAGGCTGATTGGTAGGCTATTTGAGCCAGTAAAGGGGGCTTTACTATTCTTGGGTAGCGGAATGTCTTTAGCTTTACTCCAGGCCTGAGGTTACACACGTTCTAGTTGGTTTAAATTGAAGAAGTTGCAAATAGGGGTGGCAATATTGTCCGCTATTATCCTCAGTCATTTTCCATCCAGATCGTCAGACCCCGGTGGCTTGTCATTGTTGATAGACAACAATCATTTTTCACCTCTTCCACACTGACTTTACAGAATTCAAAAGTACAATTCTTGTGTGAGTAACATGCTTGAAGTAGAGATAAGTGGATTGGATAGGAGAGCTTTGACTCAGAACCCTCCCCCCCCAACCACTCCACAACCACAAGTGATCGGATAGAGATCTTTGCATGTGTACCCACCTCCAACATCTCTCCAACCAAACCCGGAATGATTGACACATCAGGAGAGGATCCACTGTAGGCTATGAAATGCTACCAAAGAAACACCAGCAAAAAAGGGGCAGGGGAGAGGGCATCCTGGATGAGACTGGGGGGGGGGGGGCTGATATTTGTAGGGGCTGATATATTTGCAGTTGGGTCAAAGCAAGTCTGACATTTTAAAGTGGAAATTACAAACGTAAGAATCCCTTTTAAACCTTGAATACACTATAAGTTTGCATTTCCTGCTGTGAAGGAAAATTCTCAGGAACAAAAGTGATCAAATTAAGACCCTATATCTGTAGAGATAGCAATGTACTCTGCCTCAAGAAAACATGGCTCTCGATACACCCATGGCAGTCCATCTAGATGGATTCTCCATTCAGTGAGGGGACCAAGCAAAGAATTTGGGTATGTTTCTTCATCAATAATGGTGTGCAGACTCAAGTGCAGAAACAGTCATGTCATATTGTTCAACCGACCTGGAATACCTGATGGTTAAATGCAGACCCTTTTATCTCCCAAGAGAGTTCTTATCTGGTATCATCACTGCTGTCTACATCTCACCTCAGGCAAATGCCATGCCTCAAGCAACTGTGCAAGGCTTTGATCAAACAGGAAACCACACACCCAGAGGCTGCGTTTTTTGTGACCGGCAACTTTAACTATGCGTCACCAAAACATGTGACGCCTAACTTTTACCAGCAAGTCTCCTGTGCCACTATGGGCACTAAAACCTTTTATGCACGTCAATGAAAACAAGAATGACCCTTGCATTAGGGCTCCCGCTGTTCTGATGGACTGGGTGATCACGTTCTCCGAGGCCGACGTGAGTAAGACTATTAAACGGGTCAACACTCGCAAGGCCGCAGTGCCAGATGGAATACCAGAGCATATCCTCAGAGCATGCGGAGACCAGCTGGCAGGCATCTTTATGGACATTTTCAACCTCTCCTTGTCCCAATATGTAATCCCCACATGCTGACCACAATCTTTACTGTTCCCAAAAACTCCAAGGTGTCCTTCCACAATAGCTACCGCCTAGTAGCACTCAAATGTGTAATCATGAAGTGCTTTAAAAGGCTGGACATGGCACACATCAACTCTATCATCCCAGACACCCTGCACACACTCTAATTTGCATACCACCCCAAAAGATCCACAGATGAGGCAATCTCAATTGGACTCATCACTGCCCTCTAACACCTAGACAAGAGGAATACCCATGAGAAAGCTATTCATTGACTGTTCATCAACACCATAGTGCCTTCCAAGCTTGTCACCATGCTTGGGACCCTGGGCCTTAACACCTCTCTCTGCAACTGGATTCTGGACTCTTCCTGACTGGCCAACCTCAGGTGGTGAGGGTAGGCAACAACACCTCCGCCATGCTGCCCCTTAACACTGCTCCCCCTTCCCCCCCAGGGATGTCTGCTTATCCCCCTCCTACACTCCCTGTTTAGCCACAACTGCGAGGCCACACATGACTCCAACTATTGTGGACTACAGGAAACAGGGGGGGACACACCCCCATCCACATCAACGAGCCACAGTGGAGAGGGTCAAGAGCTTCAAGTTCCTTGATGTCCATATAACTGATGACTTAACATGGTCCTCTCACACCAGCACAGTTGTGAAGAAGGCTGAAGAGATTTGGCAAGGCCCATCAGATCCTCAATAACTGGTTGCATCACCGCCTGTTATGGCAACTGCACCACCCTCGATGCAAGGCCCTACAGAGGGTGTTGCGGATGTCCCCGTGTTTTACTGGAGGTGAGCTCCCAACCAATCAGGATATTCATACCAGGCAGTGTCTGATGAAGGCCCCAAAAATTGCCAAAGACTCCAGTCACCCCAGCCATGGACTGTTCTCTCTGTTACCGTCCGGCAGGCATCGGGTCAGACCAACAAGCTCGGAGACAGCTTCTTTTCCCAAGCTATAAGACTGCTGAACAGCTAAACCACGGATGCCCACCCTCTCCCACTGACTATCTGCACTGACTCTATCCTCACCCACAGGTCTCCACCCACACATTCTCACACACACTGACACTCCTGCACCCACACGCATACACACATACACACTCACTACAGTCACAGACACGCACGCACGCACGCACCAACACGCACACACACACACACACACACACACACACACACACACACACACACACACACACACACACACACACACACACACACACACACACACACACACACACACACACACACACACACACACACACACCACCACCCACTCACCACTTACACTGCTGCTATATTAATTATTATTACCATTAGTATTTATCCTGCTACCAGTCACATTTTACCCCTGTTTACGTATACATCCACTATGTATACAAAAGTATGTGGACATCCCTTCAAATTATTGGATTTGGCTATTTCAGCCACAGACAAACATGTGCAGTAGAATGGCCTTACTGAAGAGATTAGTTACTTTCAACGTGGCACATTTCCAACAAGTCAGTTCATAAATTTTCTGCCCAAGAGCTGCTCCAATCATCTGTTAGTGCAGTTATTGTGAAGTGGAAACATCTAGGAGCAACAACGGCTCAGCCGCGAAGTGGTAGGCCACATAAGCTCACAGAACAGGACCGGCGAGTGCTGAAGTGTGTAGCGCGTAACAATCGTCTGTCCTCAGTTTTAACACACACTACAGAGTTCCAAACTGCCTCAAAGCAATGTCAGCACAAGAACAGTTCATTGGGAGCTTCATGAAATGGGTTTCCTTGGTCGAGCAGCATCACACAACTCTAAGATCACCATGTGCAATGCCAAGTGTCTGCTGGAGTGATGTAAAGCTTGTCGCCATTGGACTCTGGAGCAGTGGAAACGAGTTCTCTTGAGTAATGAATCATGCTTCACCATCTGGCAGTCCGATGGACAAATCTGGGTTTGGTGGATGGCAGGAGAACGCTACCTGCCCGAATGCATAGTGCTAACTGTAAAGTTTGGTGGAGGAAGACTAATGGTCTGGGGCTGTTTTTCATGGTTCAGGCTCGGCCCCTTAGTTCCAGTGAAGAGAAATCTACAGCATACAATGATATTCTGGCAATTCTGTGCTTCCAACTTTGTGGCAACAGTTTGGGGAATGTCCTTTCAAAGTGTCTGCATGACAATGCCCCCATGTGCAAAGCGAGGTCCATACAGAAAAGTTTTGATGAGATCAGTGTGGAAGAACTTGACTGGCCTACACAGAGCCCTGACCTCAAGCCCATAGAACACCTTTGGGATGAATTGGAACGGCGACTGCGAGCCAGGCCCAATTGCCCAACATCAATGCTCGACTTCACTAATGTTTCACCATCTAGTGGAAATCTTTCCCAGAAGAGTGGATGCTGTTATAGCAGCAAAAGGTCGACCAACTCTATTAATGCCCATGATTCTGGAATATTGTTTTTTGTGAAAATCTACCAAATTTTCATGATGAGAAAATGGCAAGAAATTACCATTTAAGCCGCAAGGGCTATTTAAAAGCATATAATACAGCAAATACAAATCATACAAGATTATACCACTGTAAATGGAGAAATATACACACAAATCTAACAGTTTATTGTTGAATTTGTTGCTATTTAATCAAGTTAAACTTGTCTTATGCACCACACTATTTCGCTGATGTAGCCTAGTTTTAATGTCGGCCAATGAAGCACTGTTGGCTGAATTAAAATATTATGAGGTTATTACAGTCAAATGACATTCATTTTAGCCTACCTTCGACTGAAAGATGTCAGACAGCTTGATCCTTTTCTCTCCCTTTGCACCTGGCTATCGTGGGAAATGTGGAAGTGTGTTATTTAATTTGTGGTGACTTTGTCACAGCGAACACATTCGATTCTCTGCTATTCAAACACATAATAAGGTAGTAGCAGAGATGAATCACCATGGATAGCACTATGGGGATTAATTGCCCTCAAATCTAAACGCGCAGTGCTCTCACATTTGTTAGCTTTACATCATGAAACAATTTAGCCTATAAGTCGTTTTGTGAGGAGACAGTTTATATTTTGAGCTGATGCTAGTGCCACACATAGTTAGGAGACTTGAATGTGAGATGGAGATTGAGATTAGAGTTTGTCTACTGTATCTGCGTTGAGAGGTCACGTGTAGCTTGCACATGATAGTTAGCAATTCAATTGATAGAAGCCATCCAAGTAAATTATGCTTTGCTGCTGATGCTCCCTCTGCACTTAACTCACTATATTGGGGGTGGAGGCCTGCATGTCAGATCAATCCACTTGTCAAACCGCCTGCACATTTTATTGTGTGTATGCAGATTTTGCATTCTGTCTCGGTGGTATTTATTTTAGTGAAGCTTTGCCACACAGAAGTGTAAGCCAACATTTTTGAATGAATAAAAGCAGGTAGGTCTACCTACTGGTAGCTCAAATGCTCATTTTATCACTGTATTAGCTGCATTTCAAGGTCACGTGTACAGTTTCAGCATAAGCAATGCGTGTGCTTTGAACTTATGGCAACTTTGTGTAAATATGGTAGGCTACAACAGCGGGATGTCTAATGTTCTCCAAACGCTGACAAAGGCTGCAGCATAAAAAGTGTTTGTTTTGACCTCTGCTGTTAAAAAATAAGACGTTAAAACTTAAAAAATATTTTAGTGACTTTTCCTTTTTTCCAGTATATGCCTTTTGTACCCTTTTGTAGCATGCCAATTTCTCTTTATAGGCTACAAAAACTCACTCACTCACTCACTCACTCACTCACTCACTCACTCACTCACACACATATTGGGCGTTGATGACTAGCAGAGCTGAGAGGGTTGTAGAGAAGCCAGGTTTGAGCAGGAAATCTCGGTAACCCGGTTCCCACTATTAAACCCTACTTACAAGTAAGCATTGCACTGTACTGTTTTACACCACGTGACAAATAAACTTTGAAACTTGCTTTCACACGTCACACGGTTAGTCCTGCCAGAAAGACAGACAGCCTGAGAGGCTTGATCACCCTGCCATACCCTTCCACTTCAGTGGAGCTGGCTAGCGATCACACTGGAGACAAGTGCTCCCTCAAGCCTGTCTTTCACACTCTCTCTCATTCTTTTTCTCGCTCCCTTTATGGTTTTTATCTCCTTGTACTCAGACCCTGACCTGACTCCTCCTCCCATTCAGTGTTAAGAAAGAAAGGCTGTCAATGTATCCTATCATTTATTCAGTGAGCTTTGTTCTGTGGAATGTCACTGGGTCCTGCAGACACACACACACACATGCACAATGTCACCGGGCCACAGCAGCAGGTCAAGCTGCCTCATTTAGTCCACAGGCAGCCAGGCCACTCAGCACCACAGGTAGCTAGGCCTCTCAGCACCACAGGCAGCCAGGCCTCTCAGCACCACAGGCAGCCAGGCCTCTCAGCATCACAGGCAGCCAGGCCACTCAGCACCACAGGTAGCTAGGCCTCTCAGCACCACAGGCAGCCAGGCCTCTCAGCACCACAGGCAGCCAGGCCTCTCAGCATCACAGGCAGCCAGGCCACTCAGCACCACAGGTAGCTAGGCCTCTCAGCACCACAGGCAGCCAGGCCTCTCAGCACCACAGGCAGCCAGGCCTCTCAGCACCACAGGTAGCTAGGCCTCTCAGCACCACAGGTAGCTAGGCCTCTCAACACCACAGGCAGCCAGGCCTCTCAACACCACAGGCAGCCAGGCCTCTCAGCACCACAGGCAGCCAGGCCTCTCAGCACCACAGGTAGCTAGGCCTCTCAACACCACAGGCAGCCAGGCCTCTCAGCACCACAGGTAGCTAGGCCTCTCAGCACCACAGGTAGCTAGGCCTCTCAACACCACAGGCAGCCAGGCCTCTCAGCACCACAGGCAGCCAGGCCTCTCAGCATCACAGGCAGCCAGGCTTCTCAGCACCACAGGCAGCTAGGCCTCTCAGCACCACAGGTAGCTAGGCCTCTCAGCACCACAGGCAGCTAGGCCTCTCAGCACCACAGGCAGCCAGGCCTCTCAGCACCACAGGCAGCCAGGCCTCTCAGCATCACAGGCAGCCAGGCTTCTCAGCATCACAGGCAGCCAGGCCACTCAGCACCACAGGTAGCTAGGCCTCTCAGCACCACAGGCAGCTAGGCCTCTCAGCACCACAGGCAGCCAGGCCTCTCAGCACCACAGGCAGCCAGGCAGCATCCTGGGAACATTATATGAACATTACTGTGGCTAAAGACATGCAGGGAGAGTAAATATAGGAATCAATATACGTGTTGCTAAATCAAAATCAAATCCAATCAAATCAAATTTTATTTGTCACATACACATGATTAGCAGATGTTAATGTGAGTGTAGCGAAATGCTTGTGCTTCTAGTTCCGACAATGCAGTAATAACCAACAAGTAATCTAACTAACAATTCCAAAACTAATTTCTTATACACAGTGTAAGGGGATAAAGAAAATGTACATAAAGATATATGAATGAGTGATGGTACAGAGCAGCATAGGCAAGATACAGTAGATGGTATCGAGTACAGTATATACATATGAGATGAGTATGTAAACAAAGTGGCATAGTTAAAGTGGCTAATGATACATGTATTACATAAGGATGCAGTAGATGATATAGAGTACAGTATATACGTATACATATGAGATGAATAATGTAGGGTATGTAAACATTATATTAGGTAGCATTGTTTAAAGTGGCTAGTGATATATTTTACATAATTTCCCATCAATTCCCATTATTAAAGTGGCTGGAGTTGAGTCAGTGTGTTGGCAGCAGCCACTCAATGTTAGTGGTTGCTGTTTAATGTTGTCCTTGATGATCTTTATGGCCTTCCTGTAACATCGGGTGGTTTGCCCCCAGTGATGCGTTGTGCAGACCTCACTACCCTCTGGAGAGCCTTACGGTTGTGGGCGGAGCAGTTGCCGTACCAGGCGGTAATACAGCCCGCCAGGATGCTCTCGATTGTGCATCTGTAGAAGTTTGTGAGTGCTTTTGGTGACAAGCTGAATCTCTTCAGCCTTCTGAGGTTGAAGAGGCACTGCTGCGCCTTCTTCACAATGCTGTCTGTGTGAGTGGATGTTGTTGCCTACCCTCACCACCTAGCGGCGGCCCGTCAGGAAGTCCAGTACCCAGTTGCACAGGGCGGGGTCAAGACCCAGGGTCTCGAGGTTGATGATGAGCTTGGAGAGTACTATGGTGTTAAACGCCGAGCTGTAGTTGATGAACAGCATTCTCACATAGGTATTCCTCTTGTCCAGATGGGTTAGGGCAGTGTGCAGTGTGGTTGAGATTGCATCGTCTGTGGACCTATTTGGGCGGTAAGCAAATTGGACTGGGTCTAGGGTGTCAAGTAGGGTGGAGGTGATATGGTCCTCTCTCAAAGCACTTCATGATGACGGAAGTGAGTGCTACGGGGCAGTAGTCGTTTAGCTCAGTTACCTTGGCTTTCTTGAGAACGGGAACAATGGTGGCCCTCTTGAAGCATGTGGGAACAGCAGACTAGTATAGGGATTGATTGAATATGACCGTAAACACACCAGCCAGCCGGTCTGCGCATGCTCTGAGGGCGCGGCTGGGGATGCCGTCTGGGCCTGCAGCCTTGCGAGGGTTAACACGTTTAAATGTTTTACTCACCTCGGCTGCAGTGAAGGAGAGACCGCATGTTTTCGTTGCAGGCCTTGTCAGTGGCACTGTATTGTCCTCAAAGCGGGCAAAAAATTTATTTAGTCTGCCTGGGAGCAAGACATCCTGGTCCGTGACTGGGCTGGTTTTCTTCTTGTAATCCGTGATTGACTTTACACCATCCAGGCTGACAGTCAGGTTCTAGAAAATATGAACTGACATTGATAATGGAACACTTTAATGTAATGCCACCACCAGAATGGATCTGGATTCCAAAATGACACATTTTAGAGCAAAATGCAATTAATTTTCATCAGCAGCTAAATACAGCATTACTGACTATTCGTTCTTGTAGTAATATAAAATGGAAGTGTATCTCTCTCTCTACAAACCTGTACACTTTATATATTCATGCCCATTCTCTGTGAACTGCAAATAACTTGCAGCCATCACCAATCAGAATCAATATTAACAGGCTCTTTGTCTAAGTAGCACTGAATAATTCAAGCAGGTTATTTAAAACCAAAACAATTACAGTGCATCTCAGAGCAGAGCTGGGAGTCAGAACAGAAAGCCATTCTGGTTATATCCTGCTGATGAAGAAAAAAACATAACAGAAGCTGTTTTAGGACTGTCTCATTGTATTACTCCAGTATGTTCTCCAGTATTTTCCTATTCCACTCAAGTCCTTAAGAAGAAAAGCTAAATAAGACATGACATACTTAGATGAACAACCTACACTCCCTCCTGCCCATACCTACCACCTCCACACTCTTGTCTCTCTCATCTGTCTCTCACACTCCCTCCTGCCTAGGCCTACCACCTCCACACTGCTGTCTCTCTCATCTGTCTCTCACACTCTCTCCTGCCTAGGCCTACCACCTCCACACTGCTGTCTCTCTCATCTGTCTCTCACACTCCCTCCTGCCTAGGCCTACCACCTCCACACTGCTGTCTCTCTCATCTGTCTCTCACACTCCCTCCTGCCCAGGCCTACCTCCTCCACACTGCTGTCTCTCTCATCTGTCTCTCACACTCCCTACTGCCAAGGCCTACAACCTCCACAAAGCTGTCTCTCTCATCTGTCTCTCACACTCACTGTGTTTCCCTTTCTCTCTCCCCCTCCCTCTAGTCTCTCTGTTCTGTCTCTCACACTCACTGTGTTTCCATTTCTCTCTCCTCCTCCCTCTAGTCTCTCTGTTATCTGTCTCTCACACTCACTGTTCTCCCCTTTCCCTCGCTCCCCCTCCCTCTAGTCTCTCTGTTATCTGTCTCTCACACTCACTGTTACCCTTTCTCTCTCTCCCTCCCTCTAGTCTCTCTGTTATCTGTCTCTCACACTCACTGTGTTTCCCTTTCTCTCCCCCTCCCTCTAGTCTCTCTGTTATCTGTCTCTCACACTCACTGTGTTTCCCTTTCTCTCCCCCTCCCTCTAGTCTCTCTGTTATCTGTCTCTCACACTCACTGTTTCCCTTTCTCTCTCCCCCTCCCTCTCGCCTCTCTATTATCTGTCTCTCACACTCACTGTTCTCCCCTTTCTCTCTCTCTTCCTCCCTCTCTCTTATCTGTCTCTCACACTCCCTGTTCTCCCCTTTCTCTCTCCCTCCCTCTCTCTTATCTGTCTCTCACACTCACTGTCCTCCCCTTTCTCTCTCCCTCCCTCTCTCTTATCTCTCTCACTCACTGTTCTCTCCTTTCTCTCTCGCTCCCTATTTCTTATCTGTCTCTCACACACTGCTCTCTCTCTTTCTCTCTCTTTCTCTCTCTCTCTCTCTCTCTCTGACTTGTTCAGTGTTTCAGTTTTAACAAGTTATCTAACCATTCAGAGTAAGCTCCCAAAGGACCATGGGAGGTTCAGAGAGAGAGTGATTGAGGCAAAAGAGACAGAGGGTGGTATGTGCAACAGGGGGAGAGAGTACTCACGTGGTATTTGACTTTTAGCAGATTGAGTTTTCCCTTATTCTTGCACCTGTGCCGTCCTGCCAGCCTTCATGCCTTTGCAATAACATGTCTGCATTGGAGTGATTCCATTAGGCATTACCACAGTAAAGCCGCCGTGTGGTTTACAGGCCTCTGAATATGGCTGCTCCATTCCCACTAACAGTCCAATGAGGCTGTAATCACTGCCCCCCCCCCACCCTACACAATGTTCTGATGCACGTTTATGACACTACACCGACCGCCTGTCACCGCCCCCACTTTCTAGTGTCTGCCGCACCGCAATCCTCCCACCGCTTAATTTGTCACCCCATAAAACACACAGGCTATTGCAGCCTGCCAAAGCAATCTAACACCATCACACTACTGACACACCGGGAGCAGGAGAGGACAGGAGAATATTACAGTAACCAGTCAGGATTTACATAGACTCAACAGGGTTAAACCTAATATTGCGGTGATAATTAATGGCTGGGATCATTTTGATTTGTTTTTGCTGTTCTCCAAATAGCATTTTAGTTTTTAAATAGTTTAGAAATGCAGTAAATGAGCTTCAACTTCCCAAACATTCCTGGGAACATTATATGAACATTACTGTGGCTAAAGACATGCAAGGAGAGTAAATACAGGAATCAATATACGTGTTGCTAAATCATTTACACCCTCCAGGCTGACAGCCAGGTTCTAGAAAATATGAACTGACATTGATAATGGAACACTTTAATGTAATGCCACCACCAGAATGGATCTGGATTCCAAAATGACACTGTTTTATTTAGTTCTGCCGGCCCTCCCTTTTTGGTTTATTCTGTTTAACACATTTTAGAGCAAAATGCAATTCCTTTTCATCATTCCAGGTTAATACTACATTACTACATTCTATCTATTCTTCTCGACATATAAAATATAAAATGGAAGTCTCTCTCTACAAACCTGTACACTTTATATATTCGTTTATCATTCTCTCTGAACTGCAAATAACTTGCAATCATTACCAATATTAGCAGGCTCTTTGCAGCTAGTGCGGTACTGCTTCGGGCAGCCTGGCCGTGTGGAGAAGAAGGTGCTTTCTGTATCCAGATATCCATGTCCTTTGAGATGTTTGAATCCTTCTTGACTGTAATATGATTTGTGTATTTAAAAAAAACACATTTAGAATGTGTGAGTGTGCGCACATGTGCTGTGTTTGTGAAATATGTTAGAGTGTGTGTGTGTGTGTGTGTGTGTGTGTGTGTGTGTGTGTGTGTGAGTGGAGTTGTGGGCTCTGACTTTCATCTCTGAGAATAGACTCATTAATCACCCACAGCACTGGCCACATACAGCCAAGCTGCACACGGTCAGTCTGCCTGGTGTTTGCTGCCTACATACACAGATCCCTGTACCGCCGTGCCAGACATAGGAGCCATATTAGACTTTTATTTCACAGACTGAGACCAAGGTCTCTATTGCAGCTGGGCTCTGCATATACATGTTTACACATACAGTTTAGGTACAATGTCACGCCTTGGTCTTAGTATTTTGTGTTTTCGTTAATTAGTTGGTCAGGCCAGGGTGTGACATGGGTTTATGTTGTTGTATTTCGTAGTGGGGTTTTTTAGTTATTGGGATTGCGGCTGAGTAGGGGTGTTGCATAGGTTTGGCTGCCTGAGGCGGTTCTCAATCAGAGTCAGGTGATTCTCATTGTCTCTGATTGGGAACTGTATTTAGGTAGCCTGGGTTTCACTTTGTATTTCGTGGGTGATTGTTCCTGTCTCTGTGTTTCACCAGAGAGGCTGTATTTAGGTTTCACGTTCCGTTTTGTTGTTTTTGTATTTGTCTCAGTATTTTCATGTAATCATCATTTGTTTTCATTAAAAAACATGAGTAACCAACACGCTGCATTTCGGGTCCAACTTTCTTTGCGACAAACGAAGAACCCTGTTACATACAATGATTAGGAAACTACACAAGACAAACAAAAAGATCACAGATAACACATACAAATACAGCAGCATATTGATACATTCACACAAAGGTGATTCCCCTAACAGCACAAGAACTTGCATTACCCAAAACAGTTACAAGCAATACAAAAATAAAAGTCCTCCAATAAATGTTTAAAATGTGCAACGGGGACAAGTCTCAAGTTTAAGTTTAGTCTGCAGGCTATTCCATAAACAAGGAGCGTAACAGGAAGAGGCAGCCATACACAACTCTGTGGAAATCGCATGGGCCTCAAGTGTAATTAAGGAATTATAATTTTAATGTTGATGAGTGATGATAAATAAGAAGATTGTTTATTCAGAAGTGCTTTATAGACATACCCGAGAGCATGTTGTTCTCGTCTCATGGACAGCGAAGTCCAACCCACATTTTGATATAAAACACAGTGGTGAGTTCTGTAGCTGTCACCCATAATAAACCTAAGTGCGCAATGATAAGTAGCATCCAGATATTAAAGTGGGGATGCCGTAGCATGCATGTAGATAATATCCCCATAATCTATAACAGACATAAAAGTAGCTTGCACAATTTGTCTTCTATTTGTAGAGTGACAAACATGGCCTGTTTCTATAGAGGAAGCCGAGCTTGATTTTTAGCCGTTTACAAAGTTCGTCAACATCCATTTTAAAAGACAGTTTATCATCCAACCATTTCCCTAATTATTTATATGCAGAGACCTGATTTATTCGAGAGCCATCTAAGCTCGTAAGTGCAAGTGTATTTTCAACCAACTTTTTGAACCTATTAAAAGTCATAACATGTGGTTTCTTTGCATGTTTCAGCTGTATAAAAGGCCTTTGTAATATCTTAAAATCTGTCTCCAATTGTGATAATGCTTGGTCAGCTGTTGAAAGAATAGATTACATGATAGTGTCATCAGCATATAAAGGAATTTTACACTTTCTTATCTCATCACCGATATTGTTTATGTAGAGTGAACAGTAATGGACCAAGTATAGAACCTTGTGGGACCCCTTTAACCAACTCCAATGGCTCCATCTGGATGCAGATGACTCTAACAGCCTAACTTCTATCCTTTAGATAGTCATGAAACCAACGACAGGCATCCGGTCCTATTCCAATTGACGACAGCTTACCCAAAAGTATCGTATGGTCTACAGTGTCAAAAGCTTTCGATAAATCTATGAACAAAGCGGCACAGTACTTTCTATTATCTAGGGCATTAGTAATATAATTTACAACATGTACAGTGGCCGTAGGGGTACTGTGTTTAGATCTGAAGCCAGATTGATTGCTAGAAAGAGTATTGTTAACAGTTAAAAATTATTGTAGTTGCCTATTCACCAATGACTCTAGAATTTTAGCCAAACAGGAGAGCTTATATGGTTTAACACCTTCATACATTCAAATACTCTGTAGTTACAGCTATAGAGGTAGAACTCAAAAGGCAAAAAACTTGAGATATTGCATACAGTATATGAAATCTGAAATATGGCTATATTTTTGGTAGAGGTCTGTGACCTGGGTAGTAATCCATGACTTTGGCAAAATAAATGATGAGAATCATCTAGGGAAATGTAAAATCTTCAATATTGGCAAATGTAACAGCTTGGAGGATCAAACGTAATGCATTCTTCCAACATCTGAAGCATTTTGTTCCATGTTCCAGAGAGTGATGTGAAAAAGAGAAAAAAACATTTCAGATCACCATATCTGGCAGGTGTGCTGCCTGAGTCTGAGAGCTGTGCACGTGTGTGTGTGTGTGTGTGCGTGTGTGTGTGTGTGTGTGTGTGTGTGTGTGTGTGTGTGACTGAGAGTATGTGTGATTGTCCAGCTTGTTTGGTAGGAGAGAAGTGTTGATGAGAGGAGAGGAGAGAACAGGAGAAAGGGATCATCTCTATAACATGCAGCATTAGATTGTACTTGAAATAGTCCGTTGCCTATGGAGCATATAATGAATACTACTGCTATACATTCATCATATTCTCTCCTCTGGCAGCTCCAGGCTATTTCTGTTACATAATATTTTTTTATGATCTGTCACATATATTTTAATTATAAATTACTCGCTGCCTTTTCCCAGTGCCAGAGTTTTTAGGAAATAGTGTATTTCAACATATGACAATATCAAACAGGATTAGAATATAAGCCAAATCAAAAACCAAGCACATGTTGTATGGTGCCAGATACAGTATATTTGCTCTTTTCCATATGAATGTCATAATGCACCACCTGTATCAACAACAACACCATTGCTATCTTCCAAATCAGTTACTTCCTAAAATAAAATAAATAATATAACATGTGCCACATTGCAGACACTTTCATTCCAGCCTGATTTCTCATGTTGTTTATCCAAAGCAACTTAGTGCATACTAAATGAGTGTATACATTTTTAGCATGTGTATGGGATTTTTCTCTGCCATGTAATCCAATGAGTATATACAAGAAATGGACATGTCATGGTCCAAAAATGTTAGGTTGCAATATTTTTTTTCCTTTATTTAACTAGGCAAGTCAGTTAAGAACAATTTCTTATTTTCAATGATGGCCTAGGAACAGTGGGTTAACTGCCTGTCCAGGGGCAGAATGACAGATTTGTACCTTGTCAGCTCGGGGATTTGAACTTGCAACCTTTCGGTTACCAGTCCAACGCTCTAACCACTAGGCTACCCTGCCGCCCCGCAATATGTTCAATAACATGCTCAATAACATGCTCAATATTGAACGAATGTTGGTTCACGACTCGAACAAGAACACACAATCTCTTCCTTCCAACCAGCAGGCATATAACCAAAAATCAGGGATGGCAGGGTAGCTTAGTGGTTAGAGTGTTGGACTAGTAACTGAAAGGTTGCAAGTTTGAATCCACGAGCTGACAAGGTACAAATCTGGCGTTCTGCCCCTGAACAGGCAGTTAACCCACTCAACGTTTGGCCACGTCATTTCCGGTCACAACTTGCAGACCTGTTTTCGAGTTGCTGTGCTGTGTGTTTTGTTGCCAACCTATTTTGCTACCTGACAACTTTACGGTTTTTACTTTTTAATTACTGTTATATATATATATATATTGGAGGTCCTGTTGGAGGTCCTGACGAATCGTGTCCAGATAAAGCGTCCGGAGTGAAAAAGTTGGGGGAAATAATATATATATATATATATATATATATATATATATATATATATTATTTCCCCCAACTTTTTCACTCCGGACGCTTTATCTGGACACGATTCGTCAGGACCTCCAACAGCCGAAGCTAAGTAGAGACATTAACATGATGCCTTCTAATTGCAGTCGCTGTACTCGCCTTACGGCGAGGATAGCTGTGCTACAAGCCCGGCTTCAGACGCAATCGTTAGGCAAGGGTCATTTCAGTGTAGGAAAGGATGAAACAGCGTCTGTGCCACCAGTAAGTACAGATAGTAGTATAAATCCCCTGGCACAGTCCCCGCAGCCGGACAACTTTCTCACGGTTTCTGGAAGGAAATGCTGTAGGAACGCTCAACCGGTGTCGCTCATTCAGCCAACAGAAACTTTCAACCAGTTTTCCCCATTAAGCAGCGAGTCGGAGTCAGAGGCCGAGCCTTCTCTGGTCTCTACTCCTCCCGTTACGGGGTCTGAGACGCCGAAGCTTCCCACCATTAGCTCTGACAAATTGAAAACTCTAGTCATTGGCGACTCCATTACCCGCAGTATTAGACTTAAAACGAATCATCCAGCGATCATACACTGTTTACCGGGGGGCAGGGCTACCGACGTTAAGGCTAATCTGAAGATGGTGCTGGCTAAAGCTAAAACTGGCGAGTGTAGAGAGTATAGAGATATTGTTATCCACGTCGGCACCAACGATGTTAGGATGAAACAGTCAGAGATCACCAAGCGCAACATAGCTTCTGCGTGTAAATCAGCTAGAAAGATGTGTCGGCATCGAGTAATTGTCTCTGGCCCCCTCCCAGTTAGGGGGAGTGATGAGCTCTACAGCAGAGTCTCACAACTCAATCGCTGGTTGAAAACTGTTTTCTGCCCCTCCCAAAAGGTAGAATTTGTAGATAATTGGCCCTCTTTCTGGGACTCACTCACAAACAGGACCAAGCCTGACCTGCTGAGGAGTGACGGACTCCATCCAAGCTGGAGGGGTGCTCTCATCTTATCTACCAACATAGACAGGGCTCTAACTCCTCTAGCTCCACAATGAAATAGGGTGCAGGCCAGGCAGCAGGCTGTTAGCCAGCCTGCCAGCATAGTGGAGTCTGCCACTAGCACAGTCAGTGTAGTCAGCTCAGCTATCACCATTGAGACCGTGTCTGTGCCTCGACCTAGGTTGGGCAAAACTAAACATGGCGGTGTTCGCCTTAGCAATCTCACTAGGATAAAGACCACCTCCATTCCTGTCATTATTGAAAGAGATCATGATACCTCACATCTCAAAATAGGGCTACTTAATGTTAGATCCCTTACTTCAAAGGCAATTATAGTCAATGAACTAATCACTGATCATAATCTTGATGTGATTGGCCTGACTGAAACATGGCTTAAGCCTGATGAATTTACTGTGTTAAATGAGGCCTCACCTCCTGGCTACACTAGTGACCATATCCCCCGTGCATCCCGCAAAGGCGGAGGTGTTGCTAACATTTACGATAGCAAATTTCAATTTACAAAAAAAAATGGCGTTTTCGTCTTTTGAGCTCCTAGTCATGAAATCTATGCAGCCTACTCAATCACTTTTTATAGCTACTGTTTACAGGCCTCCTGGGCCATATACAACGTTCCTCACTGAGTTCCCTGAATTCCTATCGGACCTTGTAGTCATAGCAGATAATATTCTAATCTTTGGTGACTTTAATATTCACATGGACAAGTCCACAGACCCACTCCAAAGGCTTTCGGAGCCATCATCGACTCAGTGGGTTTTGTCCAACATGTCTCTGGACCCACTCACTGTCATAGTCATACGCTGGACCTAGTTTTGTCCCATGGAATAAATGTTGTGGATCTTAATGTTTTTCCTCATAATCCTGGACTATCGGACCACCATTTTATTACGTTTGCAATTGCAACAAATAATCTGCTCAGACCCCAACCAAGAACATCAAAAGTCGCGCTATAAATTCAGACAACACAAAGATTCCTTGATGTCCTTCCAGATTCCCTCTGTCTACCCAATGACACCAGAGGACAAAAATCAGTTAACCACCTAACTGAGGAACTCAATTTAACCTTGCGCAATACCCTAGATGCAGTTGCACCCCTAAAAACTAAAAACATTTATCATAAGAAACTAGCTCCCTGGTACACAGAAAATACCCGAGCTCTGAAGCAAGCTTCCAGAAAATTGGAACGGATATGGCGCCACACCAAACTGGAAGTCTTCCGTCTAGCTTGGAAAGACAGTACCGTGCAGTACCGAAGAGCCCTTAATGCTGCTCAATCATCCTATTTTTCTAACTTAATTGAGGAAAATAAGAACAATCCGAAATTCCTTTTTGATACTGTTGCAAAGCTAACTAAAAAGCAGCATTCCCCAAGAGAGGATGACTTTCACTTTAGCAGTGATAAATTCATGAACTTCTTTGAGGAAAAAATTATGATTATTAGAAAGCAAATTACAGACTCCTCTTTAAATCTGCGTATTCCTTCAAAGCTCAGTTGTCCTGAGTCTGCACAACTCTGCCTGGACCTAGGATCAAGAGAGACACTCAAGTGTTTTAGTACTATATCTCTTGACACAATGATGAAAATAATCATGGCCTCTAAACCTTCAAGCTGCACACTGGACCCTATTCCAACTAAACTACTGAAAGAGCTGCTTCCTGTGCTTGGCCCTCCTATGTTGAACATAATAAACGGCTCTCTATCCACCGGATGTGTACCAAACTCACTAAAAGTGGCAGTAATAAAGCCTCTCTTGAAAAAGCCAAACCTTGATCCAGAAAATATAAATAAACTATCGGCCTATATCGAATCTTCCATTCTTCTCAAAAATCTTAGAAAAGGCTGTTGCGCAGCAACTCACTGCCTTCCTGAAGACAAACAATGTATACGAAATGCTTCAGTCTGGTTTTAGACCCCATCATAGCACTGAGACGGCACTTGTGCAGGTGGTAAATGACATTATAATGGCATCGGACCGAGGCTCTGCATCTGTCCTCGTGCTCCTAGACCTTAGTGCTGCTTTTGATACCATCGATCACCACATTCTTTTGGAGAGATTGGAAACCCAAATTGGTCTACACGGACAAGTTCTGGCCTGGTTTAGATCTTATCTGTCGGAAAGATATCAGTTTGTCTCTGTGAATGGTTTGTCCTCTGACAAATCAACTGTAAATTTCGGTGTTCCTCAAGGTTCCGTTTTAGGACCACTATTGTTTTCACTATATATTTTACCTTTTGGGGATGTTATTCGAAAACATAATGTTAACTTTTACTGCTATGCGGATGACACACAGCTGTACATTTCAATGAAACATGGTGAAGCCCCAAAATTGCCCTTGCTAGAAGCATGTGTTTCAGACATAAGGAAGTGGATGGCAGCAAACTTTCTACTTTTAAACTCGGACAAAACAGAGATTCTTGTTCTAGGTCCCAAGAAACAAAGAGATCTTCTGTTGAATCTGACAATTAATCTTAATGGTTGTACAGTCGTCTCAAATAAAACTGTGAAGGACCTCGGCATTACTCTGGACCCTGATCTCTCTTTTGAAGAACATATCAAGACCATTTCAAGGACAGCTTTTTTCCATCTACGTAACATTGCAAAAATCAGAAACTTTCTGTCCAAAAATGATGCAGAAAAATTAATCCATGCTTTTGTCACTTCTAGGTTAGACTACTGCAATGCTCTACTTTCCGGCTACCCGGATAAAGCACTAAATAAACTTCAGTTAGTGCTATATACGGCTGCTAGAATCCTGACTAGAACCAAAAAATTTGATCATATTACTCCAGTGCTAGCCTCCCTACACTGGCTTCCTGTCAAAGCAAGGGCTGATTTCAAGGTTTTACTGCTAACCTACAAAGCATTACATGGGCTTGCTCCTACCTATCTCTCTGATTTGGTCCTGCCGTACATACCTACACGTACGCTACGGTCACAAGACGCAGGCCTCCTAATTGTCCCTAGAATTTCTAAGCAAACAGCTGGAGGACGGGCTTTCTCCTATAGAACTCCATTTTTATGGAACGGTCTGCCTACCCATGTCAGAGACGCAAACTCAGTCTCAACCTTTAAGGCTTTACTGAAGACTCATCTCTTCAGTGGGTCATATGATTTAGTGTAGTCTGGCCCAGGAGTGGGAAGGTGAACGGAAAGGCTCTGGAGCAACGAACCACCCTTGCTGTCTCTGCCTGGCCGGTTCCCCTCTTTCCACTGGGATTCTCTGCCTCTAACCCTATTACAGGGGCTGAGTCACTGGCTTACTGGGGCTCTCTCATGCCGTCCCTGGAAGGGGTGCGTCACCTGAGTGGGTTGATTCACTGATGTGGTCATCCTGTCTGGGTTGGCACCCCCCCCTTGGGTTGTGCCATGGCGGAGATCTTTGCCGGCTATACTCAGCTTTGTCTCAGGATGGTAAGTTGGTGGTTGAAGATATCCCTCCAGTGGTGTGGGGGCTGTGCTTTGGCAAAGTGGGTGGGGTTATATCCTTCCTGTTTGGCCCTGTCCGGGGGTGTCCTCGGGTGAGGCCACAGTGTCTCCTGACCCCTCTTGTCTCAGCCTCCAGTATTTATGCTGCAGTAGTTTATGTGTCGGGTGGCTGAGGTCAGTTTGTTATATCTGGAGTACTTCTCCTGTCCAATTTGGTGTCCTGTGTGAATCTAAGTGTGCGTTCTCTAATTCTCTCCTTCTCTCTCTCGGAGGACCATGCCCCAGGACTACCTGACATGATGACTCCTTGCTGTCCCCAGTCCACCTGGCCGTGCTGCTGCTCCAGTTTCAACTGTTCTACCTTATTATTATTCGACCATGCTGGTCATTTATGAACATTTGAACATCTTGGCCATGTTCTGTTATAATCTCCACCCGGCAGAGGACTGGCCACCCCACATATGCTCTCTCTAATTCTCTTTCTTTCTCTCTCTGAGGACCTGAGCCCTAGGACCATGCCCCAGGACTACCTGACATGATGACTCCTTGCTGTCCCCAGTCCACCTGGCCGTGCTGCTGCTCCAGTTTCAACTGTTCTGCCTTATTATTATTCGACCATGCTGGTCATTTATGAACATTTGAACATCTTGGCCATGTTCTGTTATAATCTCTACCCGGCACAGCCAGAAGAGGACTGGCCACCCCACATAGCCTGGTTCCTCTCTAGGTTTCTTCCTAGGTTTTGGCCTTTCTATGGAGTTTTTCCTAACCACCGTGCTTCTACACCTGCATTGCTTGCTGTTTGGGGTTTTAGACTGGGTTTCTGTACAGCACTTTGAGATATCAGCTGATGTACGAAGGGCTATATAAATACATTTGATTTGATTTGATTTTGATTTGATTTGTTCCTAGGCCGTCATTGAAAATAAGAATTTGTTCTTAACTGACTTGCCTAGTTAAATAAAGGTAAAAAATAAAGAAATCAGTGCCTGTTAATCAGTGGCTGACCCCATAACCACTCACAGGGAAATATCATATTTTATTGATTAGCAATGCAGATCACCGGTCAATAGCATACAAGCTCCACCGCATGACACCTAATACTTCTCTCAAGTAATAGAAAGTCTATGAAATCTTCACCGAAAGGCCATTTAAAGGGATAACATTCAGAAGTGATATTCAGTCAAGAAAAATGGCACAAAAATAATACATTGCAAGAGGGTCAAAGATTATACCCCCAAAAACATACTATCCTCTCACCATTACCAATAACAGAGACGGTTAGCATTATTTTTTTGAGGGGGGGGGGGGTTATGATCTTCACTCCTCTGTAACTTTCTCACTAATCATTATTCAGTAAGCATTATCCCTAATCATGGTAGCATCCACATTCTGTCAGGACCCGGTTACGAACCTGGGTCTCCGGAGTGAGAAACAGTCACTTAACCAACTGAGCCACGAATAGTCAGCAGAACCCAGAAGATGAGGCAGACACAGCAGTACTTAAGACGGTGTATTTAATAAAGTAAAAAGGAGAAGTCCTTCAATACAACAAATGGCAAATCCAAAAGGTGGTAGGAATAGCACAAAAAAGCCTCAAGAGATACTCAAAAACAGAATTCCACAAGAGCATCCACCGGAATCGACAAGAATACACAGAACACTAGGGCTGGGTGCTAACATACAAACACAGAGCACAGAACTGAGGGAAACTAAGGGTTTAAATACAATCAGGGGAAACGAGGCACAGGTGCAAATAATAATGGGGAACAAGGGAAAAAACATAAGGTCAAAAAGCACAATGGGGGCATCTAGTGACCAAAACCCGGAACAACCCTGGCCAAATCCTGACACATTCATGTAGACGTGTTTAGAAACTTATTCTATTCTTATTTACAATAAAAGTGACTGCAAAATGACACAATATATTATTTACCATTCATTTCTATTGGGGGGCACAACATAATCTGAAACACAACCATTAAGCACAAATATAAGCTCCCACAAACTGCAAACGCATCCAACAAGTTTGTAGAGTATACATTGCGTGCTAGGAATATTGGGCCAAATACTAAACTGTTGACTAAATGTAATATACTATATGTGAGTTTGTCCAAATACTTATGATACAGTACACTCCCCTATGTATTTCTTTGGACAGTGAAGCTAACACGTTTCATTTGGCAGAATGTCATCTTTTATTTGAGGGCACTTTTTATTTATCTAGCCCACCCATTTGAAGGTACAGTACGTGCCAACGATGGAATCACACCGAACATCAGAATCCCAATATTACTTCTCTCCCTCGAGACGACACAAGTAAAAAAATCCTATGGGATTAGTAATTTTTCCAATATAATCCTATAGGATTTTCTCAGTCCTATAGGATTTTGTAGCGCCTATATCAAAATCCTTTTGGACTACTTTTTTCAAATTGGAAATAAAAAGTTAACATATTGGACCCTATATGATTCTCACAATCCTATAAGATTTTGTAGCCCCTCTTTCAAAATCCTATTGGAAACCTGTTGGATTACTTTTTTTTGATTGGAAATCAAAGTAATCTGATTGGATCCTATAGGTTTTTTTGTATATGTTTTGTAGGATTTTGTCACCCCAATCAGAATCCAATGAGAATCCAATCCAAAGAGTCTGGCTGACTGGCGGATCCTGGCAGATTGACGGCTCTGGCTGCTCCACGCTGACTGGCAGCTCTGGCTGCTTCATGCTGACTGGCGGCTCTGGCTGCTCCATGCTGACTGGCGGCTCTGGCTGCTCCATGCAGATTGACAGCTCTGGCGGCTTCTTGCAGACTGACAGCTCTGGCTGCTCCATGCAGACTAACAGCTCTGGCAGCTCCTTGCAGACTGGCAGCTCCTTGCAGACTGGCAGCTCCTTGCAGACTGGCAGCTCCTTGCAGACTGGCAGCTCCATGCAGACTGACAGCTCCATGCAGACTGACAGCTCTGGCTGCTCCAAGCAGACTGACAGCTCTGGCTGCTCCATGCAGACTGACAGCTCTGGCTGCTCCATCTAGACTGACAGCTCTGGCTGCTCCATGCAGACTGGCAGCTCTGGCTGCGCTAAACGGGCAGGAGACTCCGGCAACGCTGTAGAGGCGGAAGGCTCTGGCAGCGCTAAACAGGCGGGAGGCTCCAGCAGCACAGGAGAGGAGGAAGGCTCCGGCAGCGCTGGAGAGGCGAGGCGCACAGTAGGTCTGGTGCGTGGTGCTGGCACTGGTGGTACTGGGCCGAGGACACGCACAGGAAGCCTGGTGCGGGGAGCTGCCACCGGAGGGCTGGGGTGTGGAGGTGGTACTGGGTAGACCGGACCGTGCAGGCGCACTGGAGCTCTTGAGCACCGAGCCTGCCCAACCTTACCTGGTTGAATACTCCCGGTCGCTCTGCCAGTGCGGCATGGTGGAATAGCCCGCACTGGGTTATGCAGGCCGCCTCCAGTTCTCCTTGGGACAGCGATATTCTCCAGGCTGTGCCCAGGGTCCTTTTCCGTCCAATATCTCCTCCCAAGTCCAGAAGTCCTGTGATCGCTGTTGCTGCCTTTGTTGCTTCTCCTGTGGCTCCTGCCTGTTGACACGTTGCTTGGTCCATTTGTGGTGGGTGATTCTGTAACGGGTTTCTTCCAACTCCTCCTCTGACGAAGAGGTGGAACAAGGATCGGACCAAAATGCAGCGTGGTTCGTTAGATACATCTTTAATGAAGAAGAAAACACGAACAATACAAAACAACAAACGTCGAAAACCGAAACAGCCCTGACTGGTGCAACAAACACAGAGACAGGAACAATCACCCACCAACACACAGTGAAACCCAGGCTACCTAAATATGGTTCCCAATCAGAGACAATGACTAACACCTGCCTCTGATTGAGAACCATATCAGGCCAGACATAGAAATAGGCAAACAAGACATCCAACATAGAATGCCCACTCAGATCACACCCTGACCAACCAAAACATAGAAACATACAAATAAACTATGGTCAGGGTGTGACAAACGGGTAGTTATTATATCATCGGAGCGAAACGGGTAGTTATTATATCATCGGAGCGAAATGGGTAGTTATTATATCATCGGAGCAAAACGGGTAGTTATTATATCAACGGGGCAAAATGGGTAGTTATTATATCATCGGAGCGAAACGGGTAGTTATTATATCAACGGGGCAAAATGGGTAGTTATTATATCATCGGAGCTAGGTTTGTATGACACTAACTTGTCTCGGTGACTCAGAGAGAGACATTTTCCCCCTGATATTTTAGGAATATAAATGGAACTATCAACATTAATATCCAATAGTATTCTACTTAATAAGATAGAGACAGATGTTCAGCAGTTTTTATCTCTCTTTGTGCTGTAGAGTAACTAGAGGGTTAGAGAAATCCATGTCATGGGAATGATGAGGAACTTTGTTTCTGCTATCTGGTTGGCACATACAGTATATTGTGGTTAATATGTGGAGGGAATAATTCCAATTGCAATCACTATCATTTTGTGCATATGTGCAGATGTTGGCTGGCTGTTCCTACTGTAGCAGCGGTTGCATTAGCTAGCTGTTTTACCACACATCACTTAGTTTGCAGTTAGTTTGCTGAGTGAGTGAGGTAAGAAGGGATGGGGTGGGGGGGAATGGCGGTGGGTTAGTGGGTGGGTTGGTTATATGCATTGTGTGAGAAAGTTAATTAAATGTAGTTTTAAGCAGTGAGGTATAGAAAAACACTCTGTCTGTCAGACAGCAGCAGATCATCCAGCGATAGAAGCGTATGTACGTTGGCCATGTAATCTCTGACACCCTCTCCTCTTCTCTTCACCTTGACACGAGAACCAGCCATAAATACACAGGCTGTGGGTTAACAATTCACAACAAGGGGGAAGCATCTACTCCCATGGACATACAGTGTGCAGAATTCATCAGCATAGTGAGGGAACAGCAAACAGGTGTATTTTACCACAGAGCGGTGCGATTAGTTTGAGAGTATTGACAGTTGACATGCGTTTGGCTCCCCACCACCTGGCACTAGGGATGGGTCAGGGGTGTGAGCTGTGTCTAACACAGAGGCCAGGCTCACAGAAAAAGGAACTTCAAAGTGTCATCAGGGACATCTGGCTGATCCATCTCTACTGGCTGGCTGACTGGCTGACCGACTGACTGTGGTTGAATGACTGAATGGCTTGCTGACTGGCTGGCTGGCTGACTGACTCTCAAAGCATACCACCTCTTTTCATAGCTCAAGTCTTCCATTGCTGCTTTAATATCAGGGTGCTTTGGGGTCAAATGTTATGCCGACAGGCCCTTCAGTGGAATTCCTCTAGCATTCTTTTGCACCAGCGTTCATCTTTTTAATGTGGCTCTGCTCTGTGTTAATGTGGAACATTAATTCACATGTCATGTTCACACATTTCCCTATCTTCTGTACAGGGACGATGGGGAGTAGGATCAACCAGGCTCCCCTGAATTCACGATGGCCCCTTACATCTTTCCCAGCCCACACGTATTAGGCTGTTTTTGATGAAAGCCTATGGTCCCTGGTCAACTAGGGAATAGGGTGCCTTTTGGAATGCAGTCTCAGACTTGCTGAGGTGGCGTCTGGCTCCATATCTCTTCTCTCTCCTCTCTCTCCCCTGGGTTGATTGTTAAGTGCCCCTTCACACGGAGAAATGCTCTGAGAGTAATTACCTGACCTCTGAGAAGACAAAAATTACACCACACCCATGCTGTCTCTCTCTCTCTTTCTCAGGGAGAGAGGTAGAGAGAGACAGAGACAGATGTTCAGCAGTTTTTACCTAATTAAGTAGAATACTATTGGATATTAATGTTGATAATCCATTAATATTCCTAAAATATCAGGAAAAAATGATTTTCTCTCTCTCTCTTTCTCTCTCGTTGTGAGAGGGTTTGCTGTTAATTTCTTGATTCTTTATCTTTTTCCCCTGTATGATTTAGGCTAAGTGATTGATTTTAGTGGTGACATTAGTTAGTGGCTTGGGGGTTGTTTGGTGGGGATGGCGTCTCACGTGAAAAAGCCGTCCCTGTCTCTCTTTCATGGTTTCAGTTTTATGCCTGAGCCGAATGTGACGGTGGAGGATGTGATCCTCGCTGTGCCAACGTTCATTCCCGATGGCGAGTTGATGAGAGAGCTCGCATGTTACGGGAAATTTGCCAGCCCAATGAGAGAGTTATTGCTTGGTTGTAAAAACCCACTGTTGAAACATGTTACCGCTTGTAGAATGCAGGTTTTCATGTTTTTAGACTCACTGACAAAAACTTTTGACATTTCGTATTGGTGAGGTTTGAAGGGAAAACCTACATGGTTTATAAGACCACAGGTAGTCACGTGTTTTGATTGTGGGGAGATTGGACATAAGCAGCAGGCATGCATACACAGGGAGATGTGCCCAGTGTAATTACAGAAACGCAGGGTGATGTGCCCAGTGTAATTACAGAAACGAAGGGTGATATGCCCAGTGTAATTACAGAAACGAAGGGTGATGTGCCCAGTGTGATTACAGACACGAAGGGTGATGTGCCCAGTGTAATTACTGATACGCAGGGTGATGTGCCCAGTGTAATTACTGAAACGAAGGGTGATGTGCCCAGTGTGATTACAGACACGAAGGGTGATGTGCCCAGTGTAATTACTGATACGCAGGGTGATGTGCCCAGTGTAATTACTGATACGCAGGGTGATGTGCCCATTGTAATTACAGAAACTAAGGGTGATGTGCCCAGTGTAATTACTGATACGCAGGGTGATGTGCCCAGTGTAATTACAGAAACACAGGGTGATGTGCCCAGTGTAATTACAGAAAAGGAAGGGTGATGTGCCCAGTGTAATTACTGAGACGCAGGGTGATGTGGCCAGTGTAATTACAGAAATGAAGTGCGATGCGCCCAGTGTAATTACTGATACGCAGGGTGATGTGCCCAGTGTAATTACTGAAACTAAGGGTGATGTGCCCAGTGTAATTACAGATACGCAGGGTGATGTGCCCAGTGTAATTACAGAAACGCAGGTGATGTGCCCAGTGTAATTACAGAAAAGGAAGGGTGATGTGCCCAGTGTAATTACTGAGATGCAGGGTGATGTGGCCAGTGTAATTACAGAAATGAAGGGAGATGTGCCCAGTGTAATTACAGACACGCAGGGTGATGGTGGAGAGGAGTTGGAAGCAGTGGGGTGGAGCCTGGGGGGCAATCGGATTCCATGGAGCTGCCCGACGAGGATGAAGGAATGGAGAAAGAGATTGCTCCAGAGCTTTACACCACTCCAGTCTATGCTTGGCATTGTGCATGGTGATCTTAGGCTTCTGTGCGGCTTCTCAGCCATGGAAACCCATTTCATAAAGCCCCCGACGAACAGTTCTTGTGCTGATGTTGCTTCAAGAGGCAGTGTTGCAACCGAGGATAGATCGTTTTTAAGGGTTACATGCTTCAGCATTCGGCGGTCCCATTCTGTGAGCTTGTGTGGCCTACCACTTCGTGTCTGAGCCGTTGTTGCTCCTAGAGGTTTCCACTTCACAATGAGTGTGTGTGTGTGTGGGTTAGGTTTAGGATTAGGGCAGGGCATGAAAGGGATAACGAATCCAGTTGTTTGTGTCACCCATTTCGGGAAAGTATCTGCGTAATTGAGCACCCAACTCACTCAGGTGCTTCGCTCTATCACATTTGACATTGTCCGTAAGCTTGAGTTCAATTCCCGTGAGAGAGTAACAATGAATGTGATTGGATGTTAATCATTTGACTCACCCAAATGTATAGCCCTGTTGGAAAATATGAATGGACTGTTTGAAAATTTTAAGATTTTTTTTTTTACAAAAAAAAGTATTTATCCTTAATTTGGGAATACCTGATCTGATCTACAGCTTATTATGAGGTATTCTATCTCTGATAAGGAGAACCTTGAGACTTCCTTAATATTAGAGATCGCACACCAACTGTTGTTAACAAAGAGATTAACCTCTTCTGAGCTTTCCCGGCGCTGCCGTTTGGTCCTGCAAATGTATAGAAAAACCAGCTAGATTTATATTTACCAGCTAGATTTATATTTACCATGTCTTTGTTCAGCCTTAACTCAGAGAAACATAGGATATTACAGTTTTCAGATCACGTTGATAGAATAGCCTTGAATGGAGCTCATCCAGTTTATTCTCCAGTAATTGTATGTTCGCCAATAGAAAAAAGGGTAATTTATCCACTCTTTGACGTAGTTTCTCCAAGTGTCCTGCACGCCGGCCTCTATAGCTCCGTCTCCTCCTTCTTCAAGTGTTGGGGATTTGGGCCTGGTAATCAATGTCTTTCGCCTCCGACTTATTGAAGTAGAAGTCCTCATCCAAATCGAGGTTAGTGATAGCTGTTCTGATGTCCAGAAGCTCTTTTCAGTCATAGGAAACGATGGAGGAAACATTACATGCACAAAAAAAATCTTATCAGTAAAAATAAGACACAAAATAGCATAATTGGTCAGGAGTCCGTAAAACGTCCGCTATAGCTTCTAGTGGTCACATGGTACCAGTAGAGTATAGCTTGTCACTGGCTGTTTAGTGCTAAAATATTAGATGATTGTGAGGGGTTCTGTGTTTGAGATCCTAAGAAAATGGTGGGAGATGGGTGATATACTAAGGGTGTTTTGCCAGCAGCACTCTACCCATGAGACAGCTAAGATAAGGTCTATTATTCAGAGGCTGGCGCAGCATATTAAAGACAGGGTCCTGATTACAACCAGAGTTAAGCATGCATAAATGGAACATAATTCCCTTTTATGCCCTTTTCTCTCAATGCGTATTCTGACCTTAAACATTAGAATAGCGTGCTATTCACCTGCTTTTCATTTTGGGTGAAGATCGAATAAATAAAGGTGTAGCAAGAGATGTGCCTTATTCTGACCTTGGCTTAATTCCCTAATAATTCCACCACCTTTACGTGCGAGGATGAATAAGGTCTAGCGAACCTACTGACTCTTCTCTGAGAGGTTGTTGGTGCTCTGTGTATAAGCCTCCCATAGAGAAACATATTGATGATATAGTGTAAGTGATATAGTGATAAACAGTGATACAGTGATATAGTGATATACAGTGGAGGATTATTCACGGGCTATCGCTACAAACAGGTATGTGTCGGATCTTGAGTCATTAGTGAGGAGGGGGCGCCTGTTCTGTGGGGATGAGGAGACAGTGCAGCATCTGTTTTTTCTTTTTCCAGGCTGGAAGGGTTGTTTCTGTCCTGGGTGGGTGGTGGACAGGCCTGGGGTTGGAGATGACTCTGGACTTTTAATTTGGAGGGCCCAGGAATAGCGTAGCCAATAGGCTAGTAAACTACCTGTTGGAGCAGGCAAAAATGCCATTGTGCCAATGACCAGGAAACATGAGGTGAAGGGGGCCGGGTGTACGGACCCCACGGGCTAGTGAACAATCTGGGGGATTTTGTAGTGGTGTGGGAAGTCAGGGGGGTTCTATGTACAGTGGACAAGGAGGGCAGATTATTTCTAACTTTCTAGGTTTGTTAAAATGAAATAAAGTTTTCTTTTAATGTAACTATTGGGTCAATAAAGGTATTTAAAAAAAATCTAAATCTCTCTATCACGCTCTCTCTTGCGCTCTCTCTCTCTCTCTGTTGCTCTCTTTGACTCTTTCTCTCTCTCTCTCTCTTTCCACGTCTGTCTCTGTCTCAGTCTTTGCATGGGCCTAAAGACAAGAGGAGTAGAGAGGCTGGATCTTCACCCCTGACAATTGCGCTCCAAATTGGTCCCTTTGACTTGATCTTTGGTCCAGATTAATGTGGTTTACTACGGATACAAGCCTCCACCATTTATCCTCCATGGCCCTCCCAGCTGATAATGTTCCTACTCTCCTGCCATACAATTGCCATCCATCTCAACAGCACCCAAAAGAGGTGCTCCAAAAGATTGTCCATGTAGGGCCTCTCCCTCATCCCTATGAAGTGGAGGGACATTACAAGGCCTATAAAAGATAGCCTCTCCCTCCCACATTCTTCAATACTAGGAGGAGTGCTCAAGAGGAGAGGTAATGGTGGAGAGTGTGTGTTTGTGTGTGTGGGTGTCTATATATTTGTATGTGTCTTTGTACGTGTATTTGTGTATGTGTGTGTGTGTAGTGTGAGTGGGGGTTTCACTTAGACAGAGTTAAATGATATACAAAAGTGCTGTAGCAATTTATTTGCACTTGTAACCTCCATGGGAAGCCAAGTTGATACCCAGGCAGTTCAAAACCCTGTAAGATAAATGTGCTGCCTGCCAGCTAGTCGAAGGCAGGCACACTGCGGCTGTGCTGCGAAGGCTACAGCCTATACTCACTGCATCCAAACCACTGAGGAACCAGAGCCAGCTGTGTTCTCTTTCTGTTTGCTGGCAGAGTTACGTGTGCAGAGTAACTTACAGCAAAGGTCAATCATGTCATAGCCCATTACATTTTTGATTAAATTGATCAATTGTTATTCACAATATTCGCCACGTCTCATAGGTCAGCTAATGGAGACATTATAATGATGCTCATGGAGCAGCTGCAGCGTCTCCAACAGTAAAATCACTAGATTTGTCGCTAAGATGGAAAATACCTAGACCATGAGATATTAGCAGTACTTGCACTGTAGCATTGTCTCTATTTCTTATAAATATTGCTAGGCAGATGGCTGATAAAATACTATATCATCAAACACAGACACATTAAGGCACAAACTGCTAGTTAGTTGATTCTGGGCTTTTGGAATTGGCAGCTCTTCAGCCTTAGCTCACTAATATTCCAACCCACTCATACTGAGGAGACTGTGGAAAGCACAGCTAAAGAAGGAGATGCATCACCAAACTCCCAAATATTCGGAATTTGTTCTATGAAATTAAGACAGGCCATAGGTGAATATCTGTGATTACCTTATATTTACATGCCGATCCACCACCACCATCCAGGCTCAGAAGGAAAAGAGAAGATTTCACTTGGGCGCAGGCAGAATGCTTTAGCCATTGATTATATTTGCTCATGGAATGCAGATATATTGAATGGGTTCTTTCTCGTGTTATATGACTTGGCCAGGACATCCACCAATACATTAGCTGACCCAACAAATAGGCAGCAGTTAATACCTGCATTATAATTTATATTTGTCCTAAATGGGATCTTTCCAGCCATTCCTTATCCATGTAGCGTTCCAATCCTACGCCCTCTCTCTACGTCTCTTTCTCCCTCCTCAGTGCCTACGGGGTCAGAGTGGAGGGGAGTTATTTTCTCCCCTCATAATTCACAGGTTACTGAGACTGCTTTGACCTTGCTGCTCTAACGTCAGCCCCACCCACCCGGCTGACGCACTGGGGGAGGGAGAGAGAGAGGGAGGGAGAAAGAGAGAGAAATTGGAGAAATACTAATTGTGGTGCATCAGTCAGTCCCCACCATTGTCCATTTGTACGGCCCCTGCGCAAGCGCGCATAAACACTCACTCAGAGTCGTACGCAGCAAACCTTGTGGGGACATACAATTCAGTCCCATTCAAAATCCAATTTTCCCTAACCCTTAACCTTAACCCTGAAATCTAACCTTAACCCTAAAACTAACCCTAGCTCCTGACCCTAATTCTAAACCTAACGCTAATTTTGACCTTAACCCTAAACCCACTAGAAATATAACTTGACCTTGTGGGGACCAACAAAAATGTTATGTCCCCAGTTGGTCAAATTTTTGTTCGTTTACAATTTTTGTGGGGACTTCTGGTCTCCACAAGTATAGTTAAACATGTCCACACACACGCACACAGGCATGGACGCTGACACACAGACACACACATTCAGACATCATCCATATTCTTAGACCTGGTTGCTATGCAGTATTTGAGGCAGCATTTTAAGAGTGATGTTTCAATTCTAAAGAAACAGCAGCGGCCACTGATTGGCTGAAAACCTGGTGCACGAGGTGGTTGTCAACAGCTTGACAGAAATATGATGCCAAGTTTTTTCGAACTACCGGTAGTTTCTTTGAGAAGATATAAAGTTATCTGTGCATTTGAACAAAAGCATAAATATAGTGAACAAAAAATATAAATACAATGCAATGAAACGTGTTGGTTGGTTCCCTTTTTCATGAGCTGAAATAAAAAAATCCAGAAATGTTCCATACTTTACAAAAATAATATTTCTCTCAAATGTTGTGTAAAAATGTGTTTTTGAGCATTTCTCCTCTGCCAAGATAATCCATCCAGCTGACGTGTGGCATATCAAGAAGCTGATTAAACAGCATAATCATTACACAGGTGCTGGGGGCAATAAAAGGCCACTCTAAATGTGTATTTGCTGGATGTGGAGGTCCTGGGCTGGCATGGTTACACGTGGCTGCGGTTGTAAGGACGGTTGGATATACTTCCAGATTCTCTAACTGAACGGATTTGACCCCCCCAGGATGGTCCATTTACTTTGTGCTGTTATAATTTACGCTATTTTCATTGGGGCAGTTCCCCCGAATAGCAAATAGCTGGTACAACAATCTAAGCAATGTTCGTATGACCTATGTTCCCACGAAGCTGGCAGTCACTGAGGGCCAGAGTAGTAACTGAACAGCTTGTTTTGAATAATATATTTTTTGAACAATACATTAATTATATAATATATATTTTTAAATAAAAGTATTTATTTGTATTTTTTGGGACCAATCACAAGTGGAGCGCGGCCCCTAACGCCCTTATGGGTGAGGCTATGCTGGATGTTAACCTGGTGTCTCAGCCAGCGAGCTTTGCCGGGTGGTGTGTGTGTGTGTGCATGCACATCTGTGTGTGTATTTATGTTAGTGTACTTGTGTGTCGTGGGGAGGGGGAGTCCCTCCCGGGGGTGTGGGGCGAATCGGAGGACAGATGCAAGAGGGATGCTAGCAGCTCCTCCATTCCCCCTCTACCTGGGCCATTGGGCCACCTTCTAACTGACGCAGTGGGAGGACAATGTGTTACTTTCTCTTGAGCTAATGTGCCTGAAAAAGGCCATATTCATTATTAATCAGCCGTCCAAACCATCAGCTTCACCTGCATGACTCCCTGATGACAGAAATAATACACACAGTTGCCGCGAGGGGCAGGCTCCATCCATGCTCCTTCCGTGCTCCATCCGTGCCAGGCATGCAACCCAGCAACAGGCTGAAGAGATCTCTTTTCTCTCTCTCCCCCTTTTCTATCTCTCTCTCTCTCATTTTCTATGTGCATACAGATGGGATCTCAGGTCCTTTGGTGAAACGTACACTATGAAATATATTTTTTTGCAAGCTTAGACTATAGTAGGAGACAGGAGGAGGTGGCAGTGATGAAGGTAACAGGTCAGTTTATGTTCTATAGAAGAAGACAAGGCACAGCAGGGATTTGAGGCATGTGTCACATTACGTACTGGGAGAGAATCTACAGTTGAAGTCGGAAGTTTATATACACCTTAGCCAAATACATTTCAACTCAGGTTTTCACAATTCCTGACATTTAATCCTAAAAAAATCCCTGTTTTAGGTCAGTTAGGATCACCACTTTATTTTAAGAATGTGAAATGTCAGAATAATAGTAGCGAGAATGATTTATTTCAGCTTTTATTTTTTTCTTCACATCTCCAGTGGGTCAGAAGTTTACAAACACTCAATTAGTGTTTGGTAGCATTGCCTTTAAATTGTTTAACTTGGGTAAAACATTTTGGGTAGCCTTCCACAAGCTTCCCACAATAAGTTGGGTGAATTTTGGCCCATTCCTCCTGACAGAGCTGGTAAAACTGAGTCAAGTTTGTAGGCCTCCTTGCACGCACACGCTTTTTCAGTTCTGCCCACACATTTTCGATAGGATTGAGGTCAGGGCTTTGTGATGGCCACTCCAATACCTTGACTTTGTTGTCACTTTGGAAGTATGCTTGGGGTCATTGTCCATTTGGAAGACCCATTTGAGACCAATCTTTAACTTCCTGACTGATGTCTTGAGATGTTGCTTCAATACAACCACACAATTTTCCCGTCTCATGATGCCATCTATTTTGTGACATGCACCAGTCCCTCCTGCAGCAAAGCACCCCACAACATGATGCTGCCACCCCGTGCTTCACGGTTGGGATAGTGTTCTTCAGCTGGCAAGCATCCCCTTTTTCCTCCAAACATAACGATGGTCATTATGGCCAAACAGTTCTATTTTTGTTTCATCAGACCAGAGGACATTTCTCCAAAAAGTACGATCTTTGTCCCTACGTGCAGTTGCAAACCATAGTCTGGCTTTTTTATGGTGGTTTTGTAGCAGTGGCTTCTCCTTGCTGAGGAGCCTTTCAGGTCATGTTGACATAGGACTCAGTTTACTGTGGATATAGATACTTTTGTACCTGTTTCCTCCAGCATCTTCACAAGATCCTTTCCTGTTGTTCTGGGATTGTTTTGCACTTTCCACACCAAAGTACGTTCATCTCTAGGAGACCGAACGCATCTCCTTTCTGAGCGGTGTGACGGCTGTGTGGTCCCATGGTGTTAATACTTAGGTACTATTGTTTGTACAGATGAACTTGGTACCTTCAGGCATTTGGAAATTGCTCCCAAGGAGGAACCAGACTTGTGAAGGTCTACAATTTGTTTTCTGAGGGCTTGGCTGAGTTATTTTGATTTCCCTTGATGTCAAGCAAAGACACACTGAGTTTGAAGGTAGGCCTTGAAATACATCCACAGATACACCTCCTATTGACTCCAGTGATGTCAATTAGCCTATCAGAAGCTTCTAAAGCCATGATATAATTTTCTGGAATTTTCCAAGCTGTTTAGAAAAACAAACAGACTGCCCACCCCAACTCACGCCCTGACCATACTAAATAATGACAAAACAAAGGAAATAAAGGTCAGAACGTGACAGTACCGCCCCCCCCCCCAAAGGTGCGGACTCTGGCCGCAAAACCTTAACCTATAGGGGAGGGTCTGGGTGGGCGTCTGTCCGCGGTGGCGGGTGTGGTGCAGGACGCGGACCCCACTTCACCAACGTCTTAGTCCGCCTTCTTGTCCGCTTCCGTGGCCTCCTAACCACGGTGACCCTACTAAATGACCCCACTGGACTGAGGGGCAGCTCGGGACAGAGGAGCGGAAGCTCTAGACAGAGGGGCGGAAACTCTGGACAGAGGGGCGGCAATTCTGGACAGAGGGGCGGAAGCTCTGGACAGAGGGGCGGAAGCTCTGGATAGAGGGGCGGAAGCTCGGGACAGAGGGGCGGAAGCTCGGGACAGAGGGGCAGGGGCTCTGGGCTGAGGGGCTCTGGCGCCCCCTGGCTGACTGGCGGCACTGGCGCCCCCTGGCTGACTGGCAGCACTGGCGGCCCCTGGCTGACTGGCTGCACTGGCGGCCCCTGGCTGACTGGCGGCACTGGCGGCTCCTTGCAGACTGGCGACACTGGCGGCTCCTTGCAGACTGGCGGCACTGGCGGCTCCTTGCAAACTGGCGGCACTGGTGGTGCTGGGCAGACTGGCGGCGCTGGGCATACGGGTGGCTCAGGCGGCGCTGGGCAGACTGGTGACTCTGATGGCGCTGGGCTGGGTAGCTCTTGTGCCTCTGGAATGAGGGGCTCTAGCGCCTCTGGACTGAGGGGCGGGAGCTCTGGCAGCGCCGAACAGGCGGGAGACTCCGGCAGCACTGGAGAGGAGGAAGGCTCCGGCAGCGCTGAACAGGTGGGAGACTCCGGCAGCGCTGGAGAGGAGGAAGGCTCCGGCAGCACTGGACAGGCGGGAGCACCTGTAGGGATGAGACGGAGAGACAGCCTGGTGCTGGGGGCTGCCACCGGAGGGCTGGTGCGTGGAGGTGGTACCGGATAGACCGGACCGTGCAGGTGCACTGGAGCTCTTGAGCACCGAGCCTGCCCAACCTTACCCGGTTGAATGGTCCCGGTCGCCCTGCCAGTGCGGCGAGGTGGAATAGCCCGCACTGGGCTATGCAGGCGAACCGGGGACACCGTGCGCAAGGCTGGTGCCATGTAAGCCGGCCCAAGGAGATGCACTGGGGACCAGATGCGTAGAGCCGGCTTCATGGCACTTGGCTCGATGCTCACTCTAGCCTGGCCGATACGCGGAGCTGGTATGTACCGCACCGGGCTATGCACCCACACTGGGGACACCGTGCGCTCCACCACATAACACGGTGCCTGCCCGGTCTCTCTCGCCCCCCGGTAAGCACAGGAAGTTGGCGCAGGTCTCCTACCTGGCTTCGCCTCCCCCAAGAAATTTTTGGGGCTGACTCTCGGGCTTCCATCCACGCCGCCGTGCTGCCTCCTCATACCAGCGCCTCTCCGCCTTCCCCGCCTCCAGCTCTTCTTTGGGGCGGCGATATTCTCCTGGCTGTGCCCAGGGTCCCTTTCCGTCCAATTCGTCCTTCTATGTCCATTCCTCCTCGCGCTTCTCCTGCTGCACCTTGGGACGGCGACACTCCCCTGGTTTTGCCCAGGGTCCTCTCCTGTCAAGGATTTCTTCCCAAGTCCAGAAGATTTTATCGCGCTGCTCCTGCTGCTGCCCATTACCACGCCGCTTGGTCCTGTTGTGGTGAGTGATTCTGTAACGGTTTTCTTGCGGTGAAGGAGAGGCGGACCAAAATGCAGCATGGTTTCTATTCATGGTTCTTTAATAAAGAAAACTATACATGAATAGACTAACAAAACAATAGACGTGAGAAAACCTAAACAGCCCTATCTGGTGCAAACACAGAGACAGGAACAATCACCCACAAACACACAGTGAAACCCAGGCTACCTAAGTATGATTCTCAATCAGAGACAACTAATGACACCTGCCTCTGATTGAGAACCATACTAGGCCGAAACATAGAAATACCCAAATCATAGAAAAACAAACAGACTGCCCACCCCAACTCACGCCCTGACCATACTAAATAATGACAAAACAAAGGAAATAAAAGTCAGAACGTGACAGTCATGCACAAAGTAGATGTCCTAAACGACTTGCCAAAAGAAATTTGTGGAGTCGTTGAAAAATGAGTTTTAATGACTCCAACCTAAGTGTATGTAAACTTCTGACTTCAACTGTACATCCCAAATGGCACCCTATTCTCTATGTAGTGCACTACCTATGACCTGCATAGTGCACCTTTTAGGGAATAGGGTGCCATTTGGGACGTAGCTCCTCTCCCAGTACTTAATGTGACACATGGCATTCCCACCAGTTATTTATGCTGTTCTCCATCTCTGTAGTGACAAATTGCATGTTGTTTCTTGAAGTCTTTTTAGTTTTTCGCTCTTATTTGTTGTTGTTTTGTTTGATTCTTTAAGGCTATTGTTAATGATTCTATTGGCAAGCTGTCAAAGCTGAATTGACTTCTCAGACTCTAGTGTTGTGCAATTGGACTGTGCTATAGTAGCCACCGGGGCTTTTAAACCATGATTTGTACCCACTTTGACAGCGGCAAGGTTTGGTTCACAAGCCATTAGTCAATGCGGCGTTGATTATGAGATTTCAGTAAGAAACCCAATGGCACCAAATGAGATAAGTAACCTAGAAGTGAAATAATGATTTATATTGTCAGCATATAACATTGCTGGTATAATATTGTGATAGCATAAATCTTGAGAACTAGTGATTGTTTTGTTCATTCACTGTGTTAGTTTCAGTAGATGCAATATGCACTCCATTATCAAAGTAGACACTTGACTTGTGGCCTTCTATGTTAATTGTTCTGCCGACGCAATACTGCATGAATTGGGTTCCGATTTGATTCATCTGGCATAAATGTACACATCAATAGGGGTATTTTACATCAATGAGCCAACACACTAGTAGGCATATAGAGTTGAAGTCGGAAGTTTACATACATCTTTAACTCAGTTTTTCACAATTCCTGACATTTAACCCTAATAAAAATTCCCTGCCTTAGGTCAGTTAAGATCACCACTTTATTTTAAGAATGTGAAATGTCAGAATTTATAGTAGAGAGAATGATTTATTTCAGCTTTTATTTCTTTCATCACATTCCCAGTGGGTCAGAAGTTTACATACACTCAATAAGTATTCGGTAGCATTGCCATTCAATTATTTAACCTGGGTCAAACATTTCGGGTAGCCTTCCACAAGCTTCCCACAAAAAGTTGGGTGAATTTTGGCCCATTCCTCCTGACGCTTTTTCAGTTCTGCCCACACATTTTCTATAGGATTGAGGTCAGGGCTTTGTGATGGCCACTCCAAGACCTTGACTTTGTTGTCCTTAAGCCATTTTGCCACAACTTTGTAAGTATGCTTGGGGTCATTGTCCATTTGGAAGACCCATTTGCGACCAAGCTTTAACTTCCTGACTGATGTCTTGAGATGTTGCTTCAATACAACCACACAATTTTTCCGCCTCATGATGCCATCTATTTTGTGACATGCACCAGTCCCTCCTGCAGCAAAGCACCCCACAACATGATGCTGCCACCCCCGTGCTTCACAGTTGAGATAGTGTTCTTCAGCTTGCAAACATCCCGCTTTTTCCTCCAAACATAACGATGGTCATTATGGCCAAACAGTTCTATTTTTGTTTCATCAGACCATAGGACATTTCTCCAAAAAGTACGATCTTTGTCCCCATGTGCAGTTGCAAACCATAGTCTGGCTTTTTTATGGCGGTTTTGGAGCAGTGGCTTCTTCCTTGCTGAGCGGCCTACCAGGTTATGTCGATATAGGACTCATTTTACTATGGATGTGGATATAGATACCTTTGTACCTGTTTCCTCCAGCATCTTCACAACGTCCTTTGTTGTTGTTCCGGGATTGATTTGCACTTTTTGCACCAAAGTACATTCATCTCTAGGAGACAGAACACGTCTCCTTCCTGAGCGGTACGACAGCTGTGTGTTCCAATGGTGTTTATACTTGTGTACTTATTGTTTGTACAGATGAATATGGTACCTTCAGGAATTTGGAAATTGTTCCCAAGGATGAACCAGACGTGTTAAGGTTTACAAATTGTTTCCTGAGGTCTTGGCAGAGTTCTTTTGATTTTCCCATGATGTCAAGCAAAGAGGCATTGAGTTTGAAGGTAGGCCTTGAAATACATCCACAGGTACACCTCCAATTGACTCAAATTATGTCAATTAGCCTACCAGAAGCTTCTAAAGCCATGACATAATTTTCTGGAATTTTCCAAGCTGTTTAAAGGCACAGTCAACTTAGTGTTTGTCAACTTCTGAACCATTGGAATTGTTATACAGTGAATTATAAGTGAAATAATCTGTCTGTAAACAATTGTTGGAAAAATGACTTGTGTCATGCACAAAGTAGATATCCTAACCGACTTGCCAAAACTATGGTTTGTTAACATGAAATTTGTGGAGTGGTTGAGAAACTAGTTTTAATGACTCCAACCTAAGTGTATGTAAACTTCCGTATGTATGTCTTCACACAATATAGAGATCATACCTGATCTCATTGCAGCTAGGCAGGAAAAAATCTTGAGAAGAAGAAGATGATAATATAATAGTGCAATAAAAGATAACAGTATCCCATTTTTCTCAGAGTAGGTTTGGGCTTAGGTTTTCCTCAAACCTTAGGAAAAAAGTGTCTGTATGCTAGAAGCAACGGGGTAGTTCCTCAGCTCCAGACGTCAAGCCATTCTGGCAGTGGAGGCTCATCATAAGACGCGTTTTTGCTTGCGCTGCTCTGCACTGGGGAGAGCAAACAGAGATCACAGGACAGAATGAGGCTTGTGAAGTGTCACAGTCAGACATTAGGAATCAGCACAACAGGCACTTCTTTGGTTCTCACTGATCTTGGTCTGCCGAGCTGAGACGAGACGAGCTGCAGCTAGCCTATTTACTGTAGTACAACAGAACCTGTACAACATGGCTGTGAGGTGGGCTGCTTTCTTTGTCTCTCTGGCGAACCCTTTCTATTTCAATTCACAGTTGCAGAAGTTCAAAGAGCTTTGCTGGAACAGAGGCAGAGTGCGGAGCAAGGATACGTTTCTTCAGGAATGACTAATGAACATTGGGAGTCAAAAAGAACTCTGTTACAGATTTGGGATCTTTTTTGAGCCTGTTTGCTACAGATGGAAAATAATTCTGCAGCAACAGGAATTGTGAATGATTATGTGGATTTGAATGAATGTAGGTGTTGATACGTTTTTCGTAAGGGAAAATCAAGTCTGAAATGTCAAAGTGGAAATTACAAACTTCAACAGCCTTTTAAAACCTCAAATACACTACAAGATCCTACATCTGTAGTGGGAATCTATTCCCTACGGCTTTATAATGAAAAGTTAATGTGACTGCTAACACAGGCATCAGCCGCATAGCATAGATACTGTACAGTAAAAGTCAAATGAATATACTTGACTTGCCAATGATCTTGGAGCCTTCTTGGACTAACTGCGATATAGCCAAGGTGGGCGTTTAGAAATTACATATGCAGCAAGTGAGTCTTACAGGCTGTTCAGCACAGCTCTCAGCTGTACAACTCAAGAGCATGTCAAGGGCATAAATGTATTGCCTGGGTTTTCACTCAGCTTTAGTTGAAAAGTGACATTAAAAGTTGAAGTTAAAAGCTGGCGGTGAATGTAAAGAGGGTCGTCTCTGTTCCACCTAAGTCATCCAGACAGTCACATCCTTAATCTCTCATGGGGGAAGAAGGAAGTGCTGTAGCAGCAGAATCATCTTCTATTTGTCTTCTAGTCCTTCTGAGCTCTGACTCGGCCATTATAGCTGTCAACTGTTGATCAACTCTCTGTTTGCAAGAAACCATTGGTCACGTGCAAGCATGAATTCACAAATGCACACACGTACTCCACTGAGAGGACGAAGGAAACAGAATGTTCACGAGATCCAGGGCTAATACTGTACATTACTGATGGCTGATGGATAAATAACTATCTCTCTCTTTATCTTTTTCTATCTCTGTAGTTAATTTCTCCAATGTTATTTTATATCGTTCTAAATTGGAACTTGGTTATTACAGTACAGACCTTTTTCAGACCATCTCAGAGTAATAGCTAATTCAGGTATATGGTTAGCTTGAACCGAAGACTGTAGTTATTTCAAAAGCAGAAGTAGGCCTACAACAAGCGATATGGCTCACGTATTGTATAAGTCATAGTATCAAACACCGGGCATCTGTGTGTCAGGGGTTATCCAGGTTACGGAGGGAGTGTATTTGTTGGCAGAGTAGTGGGCACCTGTAAAAAAGTGGTTTCATGTTCAATCATGATGAAAATGCAGAGACAGATATGAAGGCCAGATGATACAGTAAAAAAGCATATACTCTTGAGTCACCTGTCACTTCAGTTCTTAGTCCCGCCCATATAATTAGTTCATACAAAATGGAATGGAATTGGATTTGAAGTAACGTTCTAAGGATATACAGTGCCTTCAGAAAGTATTCATACCCCAAAACGTATTCCACATTTTCTTATGTTATGGCCTGAATTCAAAATGGATTAAATGCCTTTATTTTCTCCCCCATCTACTGTACACACAATACCCCATAATGAAAAAGTGAAAAAATGTTTTTAGAACTTAAATGCAGAAATATTTACATAAGTATTCACACCCCTGAGTCAATACTTTTACATCTGCATTGCTTGTTGTTTGGGGTTTTATGCTGGGTTTCTGTTGTCAGCAATTAGGTGAATGGAGAAGCGGAGTCAGGCGCAGGACACAGGTATGAGTAATCATCTGAATTTACTCTAAACGTAAGCAATGTTCCAACAAGGAAAAATACAAATATCCAGAGCACAAAGAACGAACCCACATGACAATGACAATCACTCACAAAACAGAAAGGGAAGCTAGATGGTTAAATAAGGAACATTGATTATGGAATGGAAACCAGGTGTGTATAATGAAGACAAAACAAAACGAAAATGAAACATGGATCGGTGGTGACTAGAAAGCCGGTGACGTTGACCGGCCGAACGCCGCCCGAACAAGGAGAGGGACTAACTTCGGTGGAAGTCATGACATCTGTACAGCAATTTGTGACATCTGCTGATGTAAAAAGGGCTTTATAATACATGTTAGAATCCCATGTAAGAAACAAAGCGATTATAGCTGTGATTATTTCTGGGTAAGTCTCTTAAGAGCTTTGCACACCTGGATTGTACAATATTTACACATGATTCTTTTTTAAATTCTTCAAGCTCTATCAAGTGGTTGTTGATCATTGCTAGACTGCCATTTTCAAGTCTTGCCATAGATTTTCAAGAACATTTAAGTCAAAACTGTAACTAGGCCACTTATTCAATGCAGTCTTGGTAAGCAACTCCAGTGTATATTTGGCCTTGAGTGTTAGGTTATTGTCCTGCTGAAAGATTAATTTGTCTCCCAGTATCTGTTGAAAGCAGACTGAACCAGGTTTTTCTCTAGGATTTTGCCTGTGCTCAGTTCTAATCCATTTATGTATATCCTAAAAAACTCCCTAGTCCTTGCAGATGACAAGCATACCCATAGCCTCATGCAGCCACCAACATGCTTGACAATATGAAGAGTGGTACTCAGTGATGTGTTGTGTTGGATTTGCCCCAAACATACGGCTTTGTATTCAGGACATAGAGTACATTTCTTTGCCACATTTTTTGCAGTATTACTTTAGCGCCTTGTTGCAAACAGGACGCATGTTTTGGAATATGTTTTATTCTGTACAGGATTCCTTCTTTTCATTCTGTCATTTAGGTTAGTATTGGGGAGCAACTACAATGTTGTTGATCCATCCTCAGTGAACTCCTATCACAGCTTGTTTTAAAGTCACCATTGGCCTCATGGTGAAATCCCTTCACCATGCTCTACCAATAGGTGCCCTTCTTTGCAAGGTATTGCAAAACCCTCTTGGTGTTTGTGGTTGAATCTGTGTTTGAAATGCAGTCCTCGACTGAGGGACCTTACAATTATATGCATGTGTGGGTAACAGAGATGAGGTAGTCATTTAAAAATCATGCTAAATACTATTATTGCACACAAAGTGAGTCCATGCAACTTATTATGTGACTTGTTAAGTAAATTGTTACTTCTGAACTGATTTAGGCTTTCCATAATAAAGGGGTTGAATACTTATTGACTCAAGACATTTAAGCTTGACATTTTTTATGAAATTGTAAATATGTTGACATTGTGGTGTATTCTGTGTAGGCAAGTGACACAAAAATCTCAATTTAATCAACTTTAAATTCAGGCTGTAACACAAAAAAAGTAAATGGGTGTGAATACTTTTTGATGGAGCTGTAAATAAAATATCGAGAGGGTGAAGATAAGATGTTTGCTTTGAAACTGGGGCAAACAATGGTGATGGAGTTCTGTGTCATGGCGGGGATAGAGGGGATGGAAGGGATTTCACATTTCAGAATGGGATTGAAGCTAGAGAAAAAACTAGCTGCTTGATGAAAATGCCACCAGGGACAATAAATGGGTTCTAGAATTGTTGTCGCATTCTGACAATGAATGAAGCTCCAATGATGGTACTGGGATGAGAAATGGAATTGAAAATAACATAGGAGGGGGATGACTTGAAGAGTTAAAAGTGCTGATTCAAACATGTTTGTTTGGGTGTAGGATGGGAACAGAATACATACAGTACACTACATGACCAAAAGTATGTGGTTCACAGTCGGCGTTCCAGTCAATGTTCCAATTCATCTCAAAGATGTTTGATGGGGTTGAGGTCAGGGTGTTATGCAGACCAGTCAAGTTCTTCCACACCGATCTAGACAAACCATTTTCTGTACAGACCTCGCTTTGTGCACGGCGGCATTGTCATTCTGAAACAGGAAAGGGCTTTCCTGAAACTGTTACTACAAAGTTGGAAGAACAGAATTGTCTAGAATGTCATTGTATGCTGTAGTTTTAAGATTTCCTTTCAAATTTGACGAACTGACTTGTTGGAAAGGTGGCATCATATGGTGGTGCCACGTTGAAAGTCGCTGAGCTCTTCAGCACTCTACTGTCAATGTTTGTCTATTGAGATTGCATGGCTGTGTGCTCGATTTTATTCACCAGTCAGCAACGGGTGTGGCTGAAATAGGCAAATCCATTCATTTGGAGTGTCCACATACTTCTGTATATATAGTGTACATATCCTGCCCTTCAAAGATGGAAAAATTAAAACATTTGTGAAATAGCCTTAGAAACATCTAGTCATTTACCCATGGTTGATCAAAGCTTATCTAATTCTCTTGCTGTTCTTCTCCAGCTAACTTAAACACACACGCAAAAGCACACACACACGCAAAAACACACACACACACACACACACACACACACGATTGTGTTCCCCCAGGGCATTCTATTGCCACTGCATTAACAACATGATTCCCAACACAGCTCCACCTTTCCAAATCTCATTCCTTCTAGGCACAACTCAAAGTGCACATACACAATTTAGGCACAACTCAAAGCACAGGTTGTTTACAACAAATTGGAACAAATTCTCTAGATGAGCTTCTGTAATATTTCCCAGCTTAGCGTTGATAAAGAAAATATTTCCAGATAGATCAATACCTGATGTTTATTCCTCACAAATGGACAGGCCCCAGATGTAAATGACACCTTTGCTCCACTTGGCTATGTTCTGTAATCTGCACGAGAGAGGCATTTATTTTAAAATAACGCCACACATATTATCTAAAGCTGTTTATTATACCCCGCCGGCTTTGATCACAGTAATACTCCAGCAACCAAATACATGACTCCCCCTTTGAAGATAATGCCAGAGGAACCAAGGAGTCTAATGCTATACTTTCCTGGAAAACAAAACACAAAGTTGTTTCTCCGTGCGTGTTTTGTTTTTAACTCCCTCATCCCGGATCTGTTTCGGTCTGCAGCCAAAAGATTGCTTGTCAAATATGTCTCTTTCTTTTACTCTAAATGTCAACAAATAACTGGAGTTTTAGACAGTTCCTGTAAAATATCCATGAAGATGTTAACTCATAATTAATGAAATACTTGTATTGTATTTCAAAATCATTTCTAACTGTCGTCTGGCATAATCTTTATGGGGGGGGTGTCCTAGCTTTAGGGCAAAGCTGGTTCCACCATTGGGGTGCCAGGACAGTGAAGAGCTTGGCCTGGGATAAAAACGTTTTGATCAGTGTGTTATGAAAATGAAGTGCAGCCAGCAAGGTTCTTTGGATGATTCACATTCTAACTGCCACATACTGTATCTCTCATGACAAGAAATTTGTCTGAATAAACCCGAGGTCAGCTAGAGTGTCAAGAGTAAAGATCATAAGAAATTGGAGAATAATTCTCACATAGAGCTGGACAGTTGACAACCATACATTTAAAGGAAGAAAAGGAACAGGGAGAAAAGTTACCAAATGATAATTTTATCCAAGCTCAGCTAAATGGAAGCTTCATGCTTGAACTATTAATCAACTTTGATAACTTTACTCACATACAGTATTACAGCTTAATAATATTCCTTTGACATTTTAGCTTTTGAAAATGCAATGTGAGGCAGTGGTGGCTATCTAGTTGTTAGTCTATGTTGAATGAGGTGTCTTTTAGCCAGGGGTGTAAAGTACTTAAGTTAAAAAAACTTTAAAGTACTACTTAAGTAGTTTTTTTTGGGTATCTGAACTCTACTTTTGATATTTTTGACAACGTTTACTTTTACTTCACCACATTCCTAAATAAAATAATATACTTTTTACTGCATACATTTTCCCTGACACCCAATGTACTCATTACATTTGGAATGCTTAGCAGGACTGGAAAAATACACACACTTATCAAGAGACCAGACGCGAGCTGCCCAGTGAAGCAAGCCTACCAGACGAGCTAAATGCCTTTTATGCTCACTTCGAGGCAAGCAACACTGAAGCATGCATGAGAGCACCAGCTGTTGCAGATGACTGTGATCACCCTCTCTGTAGCCGTTGTGAGCAAGACCATTAAACAGGTCAATATTCACAAGGCCGCAGGGTCAGACGGATTAACCAGGATGTGTACTCAGACCATGTTTTCACTGACATTTTCAACCTCTCTCTGACCGAGTCTACAACACCTACATGTTTCAAGCAGACCACAAGAGTCACTATGCCCAAGAAAGCGAAGGTATCCTGCCTTTTGACTACTGCCGCTTAGCACTCATGTCAGTAGCCATGAAGTGCTTTGAAAGACTGGTCATGGCTCAAATCAACACCATCATCCCCGCAAACCCTAGACCCACTCCAATTCGCATTCTGCCCCAACAGATCTAGAGATGACGCAATCTCAATCATACTCCCACCTGGACAAAAGGAACACCTATGTGAGAATGCTGTTCATTGACTACAGCTCAGAGTTCAAAACAATAGTGCCCACAAAGCTCATCACTAAGCTAAGGATCCTGGGACTAAACACCTCCCTCTGCAACTAGATCCTGGACTTCCTGACGGGCCGCCCCCAGGTGGTAAAAGTAGGCAACAACACATCTGCCACGCAGTTCCTCAACACTGGGGCCCCTCAGGGGTACGTGCTTAATCCCTTCCTGTACTCCCTGTTCACCCACAACTGCGTGGCCAAGCACGACTCCAACACCATCATTAAGTTTGCTGACGTCACAACAGTGATCACTGACAACGATGAGACAGCCTATAGGGAGGAGGTCAGAGACCTGGTAGTGTGGTGCTAGGACAACAACCTCTCCCTCAAGGTGAGCAAGACAAAGGAGGACTACAGGAAAAGGAGGGCCGATCAGGACCCCATTCTCATCGACGGGCATGTAGTGGAGCGGGTCGAGAGCTTCAAGTTCCTTGGTTTCCACATCACCAACAAACTATCATGATCCAAACACACCAAGACAGTCGTGAAGAGGGCATGAAAACACCTTTTCCCTATTAGGAGACTGAAAAGACTTGGCATTGGTCCCCAGATCCTCAAAAAGGTTTACAGCTGCACCATTGAGATTATTCTGATTGGTTGTATCACTGCCTGGTATGGCACCTTCTCGGCATCTGACCACAAGGCGCTATCGAGGGTAGTACGTACGGCCCAGTACATCACTGGGGCTAAGCTTCCTGCCACCCAGGACCTATATACTAGGCCTTGTCTGAGGAAAGCCCCAAAAATGGTCTGACTCCAGTCAGATTCAGATCAACTTCATTATCCAACTAGGGGGAAATTCATTTGGTCATGTGCTTAAAAACACACAAACTACACAAAATCATTTATTTGAAGTGCTACAGCTACACATTTAAAGTGAAAGTGCAATATACTGTATACTCAAGGGACCAACAGACAATTTATTATACAGCCTAATGGTCCCCATATCTATCTGTTTTAATTTTATTTTGAAGAAGTCTCTTTTCCCTTGCTGCTGCTGTGGGGTGTAATATTGAGTGAAGGGGATGAGTATTGTAAAATACTTTCAAGTTTTAGGAGGATGAGTTTTGTGTACAGGTTGGTGTCTAATACTTGATCTATACCAATTATCCTTCCCCGCGTCTTAATCAAACGCTGAAGCTTGACTTGGTCTTGCACTCGCAGTTTTCCAAGCATGCATATCAGACCACAGGACAGTGCACACTGCAGGACAGATTTATTGAACATTTGTAATATTTGGTAGTCAACATTTAAATGGATCAGTTTGTGTAAAAAACAAACATTATCTGTTGCAAAGGAATAGTCACTGAATTTCAGTTTGTCTATTTTGATTCCCAGGTACTTATGTGGGCACTCTATCAACTGATTCCCCATTGATCTTCGTAGGGGGTACTGAAGTTTTGTTCTTTCAATCTCCATCTCTTGTGTTTTGTTAACGTTTATTTCAAGAAAGTTATCTGCACACCATTGGACAATTTTTTCTGTTTCTCTGTCAAAACCTTGTGGAGAGACTGGGTGGAAGAAACCCTAAACAGCAGTGTCATCTGCATATTTACGGTGTCATCTGCATCAGAGGCTTGACGATTGTTTGTGTATAGTGTGTACTGTATCGGTGAAAGTATGCAATACTGAGGGGCATACGTATTCACCATTCTAGAGATGGCGGAGTTAAACTTCACTTGTTGGGTACGTTCACAATGAAACTATTAATCCACTTGATCAGTAGAGAGTTGACACCCACATTCACCACTTTATCCACCTGTAGGTGGGGTTGGATGGTGTTAAATGCACTACTGAATTCAATTAATACAATTTTCATTTGCCTTTTCTAAATGTTTGTAGATATTGTTCAGCATGACCAGTAACGCATTATCAACACCCCTGGAAGCACCGTTTGCGAATTGATTTGAGTCTAATTGGGATGAGAGACCAGAAAGAATATGTTTTTGAATAATTGGGACAATCAGCGACTTCTTCCATAAATCTGGTATTATCCCACTGTTCAGTGACAGCTGGAACAGCTTCTGGAACGGTAATGTGAGCTAGTCTGCGCATGCCTAAAGTGCCTTGCTGCTGACGCTGTCTGGACCATATGATTTTCGTGGGTTGACACGTTGAAAGTGTTGCTTGACGTCGTTCACAGAGATATGTATTTCAACAGCTGGTATGCTGTCTATACTGTCCAAGGCCACATTCTGCTGCGATGTAAAATCACACGTCAAACCTACAATAGAAACTGTTCAAATCATTTGCAAAAGGCAAGGCACACTGGGAAACTCTACTGTCATACAATGTCTCTTTGGTTTGTAGCCTGTGATGGTTTTTATCCCTTGCCAGGCTTTTCTACTGTCCTTTAAAAGTGTTTCTATGTTGTCTTTGCATGCTGCCTTGCGTCTGAATAGTTTTCCTTTCCTCTTTACTGCCAGCTGATTTAAACACTTTTTTCTGGTTGGGGAGTTATTTTAATTCCTGAGTTACCCACAGTTTATTATTGGGGTACAGGGGGTACTTTCTTTTTTGGGAATAACGAGATCCTCACAGAAACGGATGTACTCAGAGACGGTATCCATTGCCATCCATCCAGGTCATCGGCGCTGTCCATCAGGGCTGCCCAGTAGTGGACGTAAAACAGTCCTGGAGGGCTTCGGTTGCTTCTGGAGTCCAGCTTTAATTCTCCACCTTTTCAGCCTTCTCGCTGCAGACGCACTTTGTAGACTGGGATGAGCTGAGTCGTAGACTGTTCTCTCTGCTTCCGCACAGCAAGCGGTACCGGAACACCAAGTCTAGGTCCAAAAGGCACCTTAACAGCTTCTACTCCCAAGGCATAAGAGTGCTGAACAATTAATCAAATGGCCACCCAGACTATTTATATATACCCCCCCCCCCTGTTTTTAAACTGCAATGTTTCAATGTAAAGTCTACACCTGTTGCATTTGATTTGATTTGACATCTCTGGTCATCCCTACTGCCTCTGATTTGGCAGACTCACGAAACACAAATGCTTCATTTGTAAATGATGTCTGAGTGTTGGAGTCAGTCTCTGGCTATCTGTAGATAGAACAACAAGAACATTGTATTGTTTGGTTTGCTTAACATAAGCCACTCCAAATGATTTATACTTTTACATTTGATACTTAAGCATATTTAAAACTAAATACTTTTAAACTTTTACTGATGTAGTATTTTACCCGGTGACATTCACTTTTACTTGAGTCATTTTCTATTAAGGAATCTTTACTATTACTCAAGTATGACAATTGGATACTTTTTCCACCACTGCTTTGAGCCTCTAGGTATTCATGCATTCACCTTTGATTTGATTTTCATGGTTAAAATGAATATGTAAATGTCTTTAAAAAGAAATACATGCATTAAGCAAACTGGTACATTTACATGAGCATGTACCTTTCAAACAAATACAGTTGAAGTCGGAGGTTTACATACACTTAGGTTGGAGACATTAAAACTCGTTTTTCAACCACTCCACAAATTTCTTCTTAACAAACTATAGTTTTGGCAAGTCGGTTAGGACATCTACTTTGTGCATGACACAAGTAATTTTTCCAACAATTGTTTACAGACAGATTATTTCACTTATAATTCTCTATCACAATTCCAGTGGGTCAGAAGTTGACATACACTAAGTTGATTTTGCCTTTAAACAGCTTGGAAAATTCCAGAAAATTATGTCATGGCTTTAGAAGCTTCTGATAGGTAAATTGACATAATTTGAGTCAACTGGAGGTGTACCTGTGGATGTATTTCAAGGCCTACCTTCAAACTGAGTGCCTCTTTGCTTGACATCATGGGGAAATCAAAAGAAATCAGCCACGACCTCAGAAAGCAAATTGTAGACCTCCACAAGTCTGGTTCATCCTTGGGAACAATTTCCAAATGCCTGAATGTAGCACGTTCATCTGTACAAAGAATAGTACGCACGTATAAACACCATGGGACCACACAGCCGTCATATCGCTAAGGAAGGAGACGCGTTCTGTCTCCTAGAGATGAATGTACTTTTGTGCGAAAAATGCAAATCAATCCCAGAACAACAGCAAAGGACCTTGTGAAGATGCTGGAGGAAACAGGTACGGGTATCTATATCCAAAACTGCCATAAAAATGCCAGACTATGGTGTGCAGCTTATTATGGGATGCTTGTGGAAGGCTACCCCAAATGTTATACCCAAGTTAAACAATTTAAAGGCAATGCTACCAAATACTAACTGAGTGTAAGTAAACTTCTGACCCACTGGGAATGTAATGAAAGAAAGAAAAGCTGAAATAAATCATTCTCGCCTCTATTATTCTGACATTTCACATTTTTAAAATAATGTGTTGATCCTAACTGACCTAAGACAGGGAATTGTTACTAGGATTAAATGTCAGGAATTGTATAACTGTATAAAAAATGTAATATTTCTCAATAACACAGGCCTACTGTACTGAAAACGTTCATAGTCGAGCATCTTTTTGTGACAAAATATCTTGTTTAAAACGGGAACGTTTTTCATCCAAAAATGAAATTGCGCCCCTAGAGTTTCAACAGGTTAAAAAAGTCACTCTTTTTTGTAAACTTTAGAAATATATATATTGTTTTTATAAAGAAACCTCCTTGATTTCAGTCGGCCTGTTCCACAGTAATAGCCAAATGTAAATCCTCTACCATAAGACCAGATGTTTAATAGACTCAATGATTAATCACCTTTCATCTTCAGCTCTATTATCTAAAATACATTTTTTTTTGCTTTTCACTTGGCAAAATAGTTTTGCGTTGAATCAGACTTTCTTTTCACTTGTGGGCCTATAAAACAACCTTTCATCCTCCTTAGAGAAAATAATCCCAAATTTAGGTGTAACCCGATAATTCTGCTCTATCTTGGTGGAGCAGACCCTGGCTATCATCCTTCCTTCTTATTCCAGAACTGAAAGGTGTGATCCAGTTTAGAGCTTAATTAATAGTTTTAATGCTTTCCGCCTGCTCACCCCTCCCTGTATATATTATATTACAATATTAATTTTGTAAAACTTTGAGACTATATGAATGTAAATGAAATGATACAGCATGCATACTGTATGTATGACACTTCTGTCCATAAATCGTTGTGATTTTTTTTAAATTTATGAATAAATACCAAAATAACATCAAACACAAAGTATCATGCCAAGCTCACAATATTAAAATAATATTTTCCTGCAACTGTTTACTTATTGACACTTATCTCATACTCTTATACTTACTGCATCTCATAAGTGTCACAAATATGAAATTTTATTCCCCCCCGTAACACAAAGCAGAGACTATTTCAGACTGTTTGAATATGCAAACTGCAATTAAAAATGAATAATTCACAGGATGCATATACACAGCATTGAGGTGGTGGTGAGCATCTGTGAGGAGGTTTTTAATAACAGAAAATGCAAAGCCATCTTGATCCTTGTTAGGCTGGATTGCATCTGATATATTAATCAGGCCACAACAGCAGCAGTTGGATTCATTTGTTTAACTAATTCTGTCCACTTCCCTTAGCTCTTCTCCCTTCTCTTGGTAGAGGGTTCTCTTTAGGTAGTTTCCTAGATACAGTAAATGTGCAATATTTGATGTAAAAAAAGTTGAAATGAAAAGCTTTGTGGTGTATAGAAGGGATAAGTTACACATCCCTGTTCAACCCTAACCCTAACTTCATGTTCACATCCCGGTTCAACCCAAACATAACTTTAGCTTCAGGTCCACATCCCAGTTCAACTCGAACCCTGACCCTGGCTTCATGTCCACAACCTGTTTCAACCCTAACTCTAGCAACATGTCTTCATCTCTGTTTAACCCTAACCCTCAAACTCAATCCTAGCCTTGTTGAGAACCAGGCATCCATCCTTAATCAGAAAGCCTGGTGAAGTCAATAGCAGAAAGTAGCTACAAAGTGGTGGAAACCCAGTGTAAATAAGTGACGCCTCACAACATGTCAAACCAATCAAATGCTTTGATTGGACGGAGTTCAAAACGTGTCCACCAGATAAGTGCCATAGGAGCAACAGCATGAGGATGGCTGGGAAATTGCTGATTAAAACTCCATCAAAATATGTTGATGTATGTCATGTTTGTGGTGAACCGTATGACTCTAAAAGGAACAAACAAGCTTTTATTGTTTAAAGAACTTATGAAAGAGATTGGTGTTTTTTCACTATCTATTCAAGTCATGGGGTTATTAAATGGCTGACAAGTATTTGTTTGAAATCTATCACTTGATGGTTTCATTTCAGAGAGACAAATAATCATGTTTTTTTGCAAAACGCTATATACAGTATCCGCCTCACTCTCAGAGAAATAAGTAATACTACTAGGTTTTACACAGTCAAATGTAACAAATACCTACATTTTTAATAAATAACTGTACAAATCTTACATTTGTGACATCAACATTTTAAAACATGTTTTCAAAAAATGAATCAATACAGTAATATGAGATCTGTATGTAAAGCATTTACATTTGAAAAGTGTAATTTAGCATATGTTCTTATACAGAGCGACTTACAGTGAGTGCATTCAACTTAAATTAAGATAGCGAGGTGAGACAACCACATATTACAGTCAAATATACAGCAAATTAATATTCCGTTCCAGCTAAACATTGAATATATAGTGTTTTGCAAAAAAAAATAGATTAATAAAAAATCTAAGAACATTGAACATTAACATTAAACATTAATACATACACATGAAGGGACCTATAAGCAATCATTTCTGGTGAAAAAACAGAAATGTAAAAAATTGGTGGACATAGTGTACTGGAAATAAACTCTTAATTTGCACCTGAAAACCCATGTCACTGCTCTGGTACCCTGTAAGGTACTCATAGCTTTAGTTATAGGTACATAATTGTACCCCAGTTCATATTTCAGATAGTACTTTTCTTACATATAGTTCACAGGTACAAAAGTGTGCTTTTAGAAAATGTTGCCTTTTATAGGGAACCACCCCAGTGACAAAGCAATTTGTTCCTTGAAAGTGGCAAAAATGTACCTCTACCATAGACCACTTAAACTGATACAACACTTCCAATCACAGGTGGCAAAAAATAACGAACTTAAAATGACGCCCCTGCTAAGCCACGCTTCTAATATAATTTCCCAGTGTGCCTTGCCTTTTCGAGTAAATTGTACATTTCCAGCCAGAGTTAGGATATCCAACGGTTGGATTTTTTATTCACCCACAACCGGCATTCAGAATGACTGCCAGGGTTAGGAACATTGTGAGGAGACTACCTAAGCCATTTAAAGTAGAAGGGGCAGAAAAATGTATGTTATTTGTCTTTGTGCAGCATAATATTAATCAATCAATGTACATGAAAAAACACAGATATTAAAAACAATCCCAAAAAATCCACCTGCGGTAGAGCATGCTGGGAAATAAAATAATGATCATGGTACTTATGTTTTAGGATACCACCTGAGTGACAAAGCCGTACCTTTTGGTGGGTACAAATACAGTGCCTTCAGAAAGTATTCACACCACTTGACTTTCTATACATTTTGTCACTGCGTGAATTTAAAATTGATTACATTTAGATTTTGTGTCACTGGCCTACACACACACTTAATGTCAAAGTGTTATTATGTTTAAAAATATATATATTTACAAATTAAGTTAACATGGCAAGCCAAAATAAGTTCAGGAGTAAAAATGTGCTTAACAAGTCACATAAGTTGAATGTACTGTACTCACTGTGTGCAATAATAGTGTTTAACATGATTTTCGAATGACTACCTCATCTCTGTGCACCACACATACAATAATCTGTAAGGTCCCTCAGTCGAGGACTGAATTTCAGACACAGATTCATCCACAAAGACCACAGAGATGTTCAAATACAAAGAACAGGGAGGTTTTCAAAGACAAAGACCAGGGAGATGCTTAACACCTCGGCCATCCTACAATCTAAGCCTGATGCCCTCAATCTCACACAAATTATCAATGAACCCACCTGGTACAACCCATTTCCGTAAACACGGGCACCCTCCTAGATATCATCCTAACTAACTCACCCTCCAAATACCCCTCTGCTGTTTTCAACCAAGATCTCAGCGATCACTGCCTCATTGCCTATATCCGTAATGGGTCTGCGGTCAAACGACCACCCCTCATCACTGTCAAACGCTCCCTAAAACACTTCAGCGTGCAGGCCTTTCTAATCGACCTGGCCCGGTTATTCTGGAAGGATATTGACCTCAACCCGTCAGTAGAGGATGCCTGGTTATTCTTTAAAAGTGCCTTCCTCACCATCTTAAATAAGCATGCCCCGTTCAAAAAATGTAGAACCAGGAACAGATATAGCCCTTGACTGGCTAGACAATCTGGACCCTCTCTTTCTAAAATGATCTGCCGAAATTGTTGCAACCCCTATTACTAGCCTGTTCAACCTCTCTTTCGTTATGATAGAGATTCCCATAGATTGGAAAGATGCAGTGGTCATCCCCCTCTTCAAAGGGTGTACGTCATTTCAAAGTTTATTCAAAGTTACAGTGTACGTCATTTCAAAGTTTATTTTAATTCATGAATAGAGGTGCCTATTTTTTTATTTTAGTAAGTCCACGTGAAAAAACTCCTATTGAGTCTGAATGTGTGTGTGTGAATGCATTAGTCATAGTGTGTTTGCATGTGCGTTCTTGTTTGTGTGCGTACATGTGTGCCCCCATGATTCAGTACAATTCTGTCTCACAATCCAGACAAGTAACTGCTCACATTGTGATAAGAAGCCTCCAATTGAATAAAGCTTTGCATCCATTGAGGAGAAAATGAAGATATAAAAGCACAACCATAGCTTACCTTTTTGTTATAATTTCAAAACACGAAGACATTCTCATAGCTCAAAACCAAACTGCTACAGACCTACCTGTTTATCTATTCTACCCTGCCTTTCTAAGGTCTTCGAAAGCCAAGTTAACAAACAGATTACCCGACCATTTCGAATCCCACCATACCTTCTCTGCTATGCAATCTTGTTCCAGAGCTGGTCATGGGTGCACCTCAGGCACGCTCAAGGTCATAAACGATATCATAACTTCCATCGATAAGAGACATTACTGTGAAGCCGTATTCATCGACCTGGCCAAGGCTTTCGACTCTGTCCATCACAACATTCTTATTGGCAGACTCAACAGCCTTGGTTTCTTAAATGATTGCCTCGCCTGGTTCACCAAATACTCCTCTGATAGAGTTCAGTATGTCAAATTGGAGGGCCTGCTGTCCGGACCTCTGACAGTCTCTATGGGGGTGCCACAGGATTCAATTCTCGGGTCGACTCTTCTCTGTATACATCAATGATGTCGTTCTTGATGCTGTTGATTCTTTGATCCACCTCTACGCAGACGACACCATTCTGTATACCTCTGGCCCTTCTTTGGACACTGTGTTAACTAACCTCCAGATGAGCTTCAATGCCATACAACTCTCCTTCCGTGGCCTCCAACTGCTCTTAAATGCAAGTAAAACTAAATGCATGCTCGTCAAACGATCACTGCCCGCACCTGCCCGCCCGTACAGCATCACTACTCTGGACGGTTCTGACTTAGAATATGTGGACAACTACAAATACCTAGTTGTCTGGTTAGACTGTAAACTCTCCTTCCAGACTCACATTAAACATCTTCAAACCAAAATTAAATCTAGAATCGGCTTCCTATATTGCAACAAAGCATCCTTCACTCATGCTGCCAAACATACCCTCATAAAACTGACTATCCTACCGATCCTCGACTTTGGCGATGTCATTTACAAAATAGCCTCCAACACTCTACTCAACAAATTGGATGCAGTCTATCACAGTGCCATCCGTTTTGTCACCAAAGCCCCCTATACTACCCACCACTGCGACCTGTACACTCTGTACGCTGGCCCTCGCTTCATACTCATCGCCAAACCCACTGGCTCCAGGTCATCTACAAGTCTCTGCTAGGTAAAGCCCCGCCTTATCTCAGCTCACTGGTCACCATAGCAGCACCCACCCGTAGCACGTGCTCCAGCAGGTATATCTCACTGGTCACCCCCAAAGCCAATTCTTCCTTCAGCAACCTTTCCTTCCAGTTATCTGCTGCTCATGACTGGAACAAACTGCAAAAATCACTAAAGCTGGAGACTCTTACCTCCATTACTAGCTTCAGCACCAGCTGTCAGAGCAGCTCACAGATCACTGCACCTGTACATAGCTCATCTGTAAATTAGCCCATCCAATCTACCTCATCCCCATACTGTATTTTTTTATCTTGCTCCTTTGCACCCCAGTATCTCTACTTACACATTCATTTTCTGCACATCCTACCATTCCAGTATTTAATTTCTATATTGTAATTACATCGCCACCACAGCCTATTTATTATCTTACCTCTCTTATCCTACTTCATTTGCACATACTATATATAGATCTTTCTACAGTGTTATTGACTGTATGTTTGTTTATTCCATGTGTAACTCTATGTTGTTGTGTGTGTCGAACTGCTTTGCTTTATCTTGGCCAGGTCGCAGTTGCAAATGAGAACTTGTTCTCAACTAGCCTACCTGGTTAAATAAAGGTGAAATAACATTAAATTAAATTAAAAGATTTTCCAATGAGTCTCAAAGGAGGGCACCTATTGGTGGATGGGTAAAAATAAAAGCAGACATTGAATATCCCTTTGAGCATGGTGAAGTTATTAATGAAATTTTGAATGGTGTATCAATTCACCCAGTCACTACAAAGATACAGGTGTCCTTCATAACTCACTTGCCGGAGAAGAAGGAAACCGCTGCTCAGGGATTTCACCATGGGGCCAATGGTAACATTAAAACAGTTATAGAGTTAAAGGCTGTGATAGGAGAAAACTGAGGATGGCTCAACAACATTCTACTTTGGCATAGTGGGTGGGGTTATATCCTTCCTGTTTGGCCCTGTCCGGGGGTGTCCTCTGATGGGGCCACAGTGTCTCCTGACCCCTCCTGTGTCAGCCTCCAGTATTTATGCTGCAGTAGTTTATGTGTTGGTGAGCTAGGGTCAGTTTGTTATATCTGGAGTACTTCTCCTGTCCTCTCCGGTGTCCTGTGTGAATTTAAGTATGCTCTCTCTAATTCTCTCTTTCTCTCTTTCTTTCTCTCTCTCGGAGGACCTGAGCCCTAGGACCATGCCTCAGGACAACCTGACATGATGACTCCTTGCTGTCCCCAGTCCACCTGGCTGTGCTGCTACTCCAGTTTCAACTGTTCTGCCTGTGATTATTATTATTTGACCATCCTGGTCATTTATGAACATTTGAACATCTTAGCCATATTCTGTTATGATCTCCACCCAGCACATCCAGAACAGGACTGGCCACCCCTCATAGTCTGGTTCCTCTCTATGTTTCTTCCTAGGTTCTGGCCTATTCTAGGGAGTTTTTCCTAGCCACCGTGCTTCTACACCTGCATTGTTTGCTGTTTGGGGTTTTAGGCTGGGTTTCTGTACAGCACTTTGAGATATCACCTGATGTAAGAAGGGATTTGTAATTACATTTGATTTGATATTATATATTAAAACAGAATTCAGTTTTCCCTCAGCTTTTTATGCATTTTCTGTAATGTTGTAAACTAGCATATGCAACACCTCTCTGCAAAATGTATTCGGTTGGAAAACAGTGACGAACATCACAAGCAACACCTCTTCTACGGGCATGTGGGAAGGGTTTTTGAAATGTAACATCCAATAAAATGTAGCCTCTGGAAGCCAGCTGACTAGGTCTTTGATTTGGAGGTACTGTATGGCTACGTGAAACTACCTCAACCCTAACTTTTACCTAGCATTTAGGTTGGCCACACTAACTCTAACCCTAGCTGTTTTAGACCTAAAGTTACATACTAAGGCTGGAATTCTATTAAATCAAACACACTGCAACTAAAACAGCATTGCTGAAAAAATACAAGGTTTAGAGGGTCAAACTAATTAAAACAAAAACTTCCAATTAAAAGGAACATGTCTGGTGCATTTTGCCTTAAGCTACAGTAATGACACATTTTCCATAAGATAAGAAATTAAACTTTTTACATTACTCTAAGTGAAATGATCATGAGTCATTATTCCTTATTTTGAAGCTAGAAAAAGTTATCATGAATGTGCAGACAGTAACTCCTTTTGTGTTGTCAATCAAATACAGTGCCAGAGTAATGCGGACAAGGTGTGAGTCAAGTGATTTTGGAGTAACAAAGGTCTCACCGTGTTTTGCTTTAAAACTGAATAAACAGCAATGAACTTAATAACACATCACTATCTCAACCTATTCTCTCACCTGGGTATGGTGACACAATTAGCTTTAATTTGACAGCGGTTGTGAGATATAGCCGTTCTGTGCATCATTTACAAGGAAAGCCGATGTCAGCATCTTCTGAATGGGAGATGAAGAGAACTGCAAAACCCGGTGATGCACACAACTCATTTGGATTGAAATGTTCAAAGCGGGGACTCTTGTCTCTGTCGGCACATAATTCAAACTTCTCAGGAATAGAAAGGAGAAGAAACATCTTCCCTGACTAATTTACGGAGTGATGCACATGCACGCACGCACACACACACACACGTAAATCTCTCAATATGATGTTTAGGGGCAAAAGAGTGTTATCATTTCACCAGATATGATTCACTACAGTGTACGTCATTTCAAAGTTTATTTTAATTCATGAATAGAGGTGCCTATTTTTTTATTTTAGTAAGTCCACGTGAAAAAACTCCTATTGAGCCTGAATGTGTGTGTGTGAATGCATTAGTCATAGTGTGTTTGCATGTGCGTTCTTGTTTGTGTGCGTACATGTGTGCCCCCATGATTCAGTACAATCCTGTCTCACAATCCAGACAAGTAACTGCTCACATTGTGATAAGAAGCCTCCAATTGAATAAAGCTTTGCATCCATTGAGGAGAAAATGAAGATATAAAAGCACAACCATAGCTTACCTTTTTGTTATAATTTCAAAACACGAAGACATTCTCATAGCTCAATATCAATACGGGGGGTGTTGTGTGTTGCTTTGACATATGCAGAGCATTGAGCAACCATTTTTATCCTGTTTGGTGACACAGAGAGAGAGAGAGAGGAGAGATCGGGAGAGAGAGAGAGACAGCGAGAGAGAGACTGAGACAGACAGAGAGAGAGAGAGAGAGAGAGATGGAGCGAGAGAGAAACAGAGAGAGAGAGAGAAATGAGCTAGAGTGAGTAGCGTATCCAGAGCATCCCTACATGCTTGCTTGCCTGCAGAGTGGTTCTGCTTGCTTGCCTACAGAGTGGTTCTGCTTGCTTGCCTGTAGAGTGGTTCTGCTTGTTGCATGCTGGGTGGTTCTGCTTGTTGCATGCTGGGTGGTTCTGCTTGTTGCATGCTGGGTGGTTCTGCCTGCCGGATGGGTGGCTGTTCCCCTGCTGGGTGTGATCTTTCTCATTGGGGCTAGTCTGATGTGTAATGGTGATTTGATATGTAATGGCTCTCCGCAGGCGTCCTCCCGGCTCACACAGCTGGATGAGCCATGGCTCCAGGAAGTTCTGAGTCCAGCGGCTAGCAGCTGTCAAACTGACATCCACTGAATAAAAATGTACTATAAATGACATCCATCATACACAAATGGAAAAACACGTTAACCAAAGCACATGTTATGTATTTCCTCTTAGATAACACCCATTACAAATGTGACTTCCAACTTCCACTCAACAGCAGCCAGTGCAACGCTACAACAAAAGGAGTTGTATATAAAAATGCTACAAGGTTATAGTGTGGTGAGACGTACTGTGAAGGAAGACTATCACTTCATACTTTTAACTGTTGATCAAAAAACAGGAAGGAACCGCAAACAAGTAACCACAAACACGTTTTGTAATCTTCATTAGACCACACTTTTAATTCAACTAAATGTGACATTGTTTACTGGGCATGCTAGCTATTTGTTTCACTGAACACAGATTAAATTAGAGTACATTTGCAGCCAGGTGGGTAAACCTGAGCGTTTCTCTCTAGGAATAATTCAAATGCTTTACTCTTAAAATGGTCCTCAATACTGATATTTAACTAGAGAGATTTTGGCTTTGCTTTTCCTTAATTTGTGGACTCTTTCCTCATTTTAAAACACTGTTTTCTGATTACATGTAATTTACAACATTTAATTTGAATTAAGTTGGATTTTGATTGACTTTGGTGTCTCTTGCTAGATCAGGTCCTTATTCGATGAAAAGCTGTTTCCGGTAGAGGCTAAATTAAATGTGGATTTTATAGTCAATATCTACCAGCCCTCCTCTCTCTATCTGCTCTGAGACCTAGTGTAGATAGATGAAAAGTGTCAGTAATACCAATGCACATATGAGCCTAGTGATTAGAGCATTGGACTAGTAACCGAAAGGTTTGCAAGTTGCAAGATCGAATCCCCGAGCTGACAAGGTACAAATCTGTCGTTCTGCCCCTGAACAGGCATTTAACCCACTGTTCCTAGGCTGTCATTAAAAATAAGAATTTGTTCTTAACTGACTTGCCTAGTTAAATAAATAAAGGTAAAATAAATATGAGAACAGAGGTAAAAACCCAGTCAGCCATCACTTTGGGCACCAGAGGTGTTCAGAGGCACAGGTCTGTAAGTAATATGTGGTAGCAGTACCGACCAGGAAGGCATCAGGGCCACCCCCAGAATTTGAGAATAATAGCATCATTCGTTCAAGGAGGCTTAGGTTGCATTATTCAATTTGGAGAGGAGGAATAAGGGAAAAGAAAAGAACAGGGTTTAAAATTGCCCAGGCAGCACAACCTGAGATAAAGTTTTTCTGAGGCGTGAAAATGATAAAGGGAAATGAATAATGGAAGGAAGGGACCCAGAGTACCTTGCTCTACTGAACAAGAATGCCCCCTTGGCTGACAGACAGCAGTATTTATGTTTGCTCTAGGTCTGAACCAAGTCTACATCTGTAATATCACCCTATTCCCTATGTCAGAGGTCGTGAACATTTTCTGGCCCAGGGACTCCCGCCCAGGTTAAGCAAAAATACTTTTTTAACATGTCTTGTCTTATAAGTAAGTAATAAACAGTTTAAAATGATTTGGTAGATGATAGTTTTTCATCATTTTGACCTCCCCACGTAATAATTGGAGGTGGATCGAAATGTATAGAATGTGTACCTGGAGGAAAATGGGGGAGGATTCAGTATTTTTGTTTATCTAGTCCAGGGGAGGGTCATGTAAATTGTTATTGATGAAGTTTCAATATTTCTCAGTGTTTTAGACTTAGATGCTTATTAGACTATATATCGATGTGTGCCGAATGCCGCCCCTCATCTCTGATTCTCCGCTGGGCGCCTCATATCAAGTACGCCTATATTCTACGAAGTGTATGTAACGGTTTTCATGCGGTGAAGGAGAGTCGGACCAAAATGCAGCATGTAGATTGCGATCCATGTTTAATGAAAAAACGTAAAACACGAATCAATACAAATACTACAAAAACAAAGAACGTAATGAGCGTAACGAAAACTGAAACAGCCTATACTTGTGTAAACTAACACAGAGACAGGAACAAGGACACTAAGGACAATCACCCACGAAACACACAAAGAATATGGCTGCCTAAATATGGTTCCCAATCAGAGACAACGATAATCACCTGACTCTGATTGAGAACCACCTCAGGCAGCCATAGACTAACGCTAGACATCCCACAAAACCCCAAGACAAAAACACACCACAATAACCCATGTCACACCCTGGCCTGACCGAATAAATGAAGAATAAACATAATATATTTCGACAGAACCCCCCCCCCTAAGGTGCGGACTCCCGGACGCACATCAAAACAATAGGGAGGGTCCGGGTGGGCGTCTGTCCATGGTGGCGGATCTGGCTCCGGCGCGGGACGTGGAACCCACTCTATAAATGCCTTTGTCCCCCCTCCTCGCGTCCTAGGATAGTCCACCTTCGCCGCCGACCATGGCCTAGCAGATCTCACCCAGAATCCCACTGGACTGAGGGGCAGCTCGGAACTGAGGGGCAGCTCGGGACTGAGGGACAGCTCGGGACAGAGGGACAGCTCGGGACTGAGGGGCAGCTCGGGACAGAGGGGCAGCTCGGGACAGGGGCAGCTCAGCACTGAGGGGAAGCTCGGGACTGAGGGGAAGCTCGGGACTGAGGGGAAGCTCAGCACTGAGAGGAAGCTCGGGACTGAGAGGAAGCCCGGCACTGAGAGGAAGCCCGGCACTGAGAGGAAGCCCAGCACTGAGAGGAAGCCCAGCACTGAGAGGAAGCCCAGCACTGAGAGGAAGCTCAGCTAGGTATTTGGATCCGGCAGATCCTGGCTGGTTGACAGTTCTGGCAGATCCTGACTGACTGGCAGATCTGGAAGAGTCTGGTTGACTGGCAGATCTGGAAGAGTCTGGCCGACTGGCAGATCTGGAAGAGTCTGGCTGACTGGCAGATCTGGAAGAGTCTGGCTGACTGGCAGATCTGGAAGATTCTGGCTGACTGGCAGATCTGGAAGAGTGGCAGATCTGGAAGAGTCTGGCTGACTGGCGGATCTGGAAGAGTCTGGCTGACTCCATGTAGACTGACAGCTCTGGCGGCTTCTTGCAGACTGACAGCTCTGGCTGCTCCATGCAGACTGGCAGCTCCATGCAGACTGACAGCTCCTTGCAGACTGACAGCTCCTTGTAGACTGGCAGCTCCTTGCAGACTGACAGCTCCATGCAGACTGGTAGCTCCGGCTGCTCCATGCAGACTGACAGTTCCATGCAGACTGGCAGATCCGGCTGTTCCATGAAGACTGACAGCTCTGGCTGCTCCATGTAGACTGACAGCTCTGGCTGCTCCATGTAGACTGACAGCTCTGGCTGCTCCATGTAGACTGACTGCTCAGGCTGCTCCATGTAGACTGACAGCTCTGGCTGCTCCATGTAGACTGACAGCTCTGGCTGCTCCATGCAGACTGACAGCTCCGGCTGCGCTAAACAGGCGGGAGACTCCAGCAGCGCAGGAGAGGAGGAAGGCTCTAGCTGCGCTAAACAGGCGGGAGACTCCAGCAGCGCAGGAGAGGAGGAAGGCTCTGGCTGCGCTAAACAGGCAGGAGACTCCAGCAGCGCAGGAGAGGAGAAAGGCTCCGACAGCGCTGAACGGGCGGGAGGCTCCGGCAGCGCAGGAGAGGAGGAAGGCTCTAGCTGCGCTAAACAGGCGGGAGACTCCAGCAGCGCAGGAGAGGAGGAAGGCTCTGGCTGCGCTAAACAGGCGGGAGACTCCGGCAGCGCTGTAGAGGAGGAAGGCTCTGGCAGCGCTGGAGAGGCGAGGCGCACAGTAGGTCTGATGCGTGGTGCTGGCACTGGTGGTACTGGGCCGAGGACACGCACAGGAAGCCTGGTGCGGGGAGCTGCCACCGGAGGACTGGTGTGTGGAGGTGGCACTGGATAGACCGGACTGTGCAGGCGCACTGGAGCTCTTGAGCACCGAGCCTGCCCAACTTTACCTGGCTCGATGCCCACTCTAGCCCGGCCAATACGAGGAGCTGGTATATACCGCACCGGGCTATGCACCCGCACTGGAGACACCGTGCGCTCCACAGCATAACACGGTGCCTGCCCGGTCTCTTTAGCCCCCCGGTAAGCACAGGAAGTTTGCGCAGGTCTCCTACCTGGCGTAGCCATACTCCCTGTGAGCCTCCCCCAAGACATTTTTGGGGCTGACTCTCGGGCCTCCTTCCGCGCCGCCGTGCTTGCTTCTCCATCTCCATTCTCCAATAACCTTCTTCGCACTGCTCCAGTGAATCCCAGGCGGGCTCCGGCACTCTCCCTGGGTCGACCGCCCACCTGTCTATTTCCTCCCACGTAGTGTAGTCCCGATATTGTTGCTCCTGCTGCTGCTGTTGCTTCTCCTCATACCAAAGCCTCTCAGCTCTCGCCGCCTCTTCTTTGGGGTGGCGATATTCTCCAGGCTGATCCCAGGGTCCTTCTCCAAACAATTCGTCCTCCCATGTCGATACCTCCTTTTGTTGCTCCTTGGGGCGGCTCCACTCCCCTGGTTTAGCTCAGGGTCCTCTCCCGTCGAGGATTTCCTCCCAAGTCCAAAAGTCCTTTTTATGCTGCTTGGTTCGTTTGTGGTGGATGATTCTGTAACGGTTTTCATGCGGTGAAGGAAAGTCGGACCAAAATGCAGCGTGTAGATTGCGATCCATGTTTAATGAAAAAACGTAAAACACGAATCAATACAAATACTACAAAAACAAAGAACGTAATGAACGTAACGAAAACCGAAACAGCCTATACTTGTGTAAACTAACACAGAGACAGGAACAAGGACACTAAGGACAATCACCCACGAAACACACAAAGAATATGGCTGCCTAAATATGGTTCCCAATCAGAGACAACGATAATCACCTGACTCTGATTGAGAACCGCCTCAGGCAGCCATAGACTAACGCTAGACATCCCACAAAACCCCAAGACAAAAACACACCACAATAACCCATGTCACACCCTGGCCTGACCGAATAAATGAAGAATAAACATAATATATTTCGACCAGGGCGTGACAGTGTATGCTTGGAGAAGCAGATAGCTGCTGGGATGGTGTAAATAAAGTTAGGCTGCATTACACATGGCAATGGATATTCAAACCCTGAGCCCCGGCCTGCTCAGCTCTTGCTGATCAAAACTATTTTTGTGCGCTGTGTAACCAATGCTGTGCTGTGTAGGCCTACAGTGGCAGTTCAGGAGGAGATTGGGCCTCGTCCCAAAAATGCAGTATCTTGTGCGTGGACTAGCCTCTAGCCTATGTTCTGTTCAGTTTGAGAAGGAGAGTGAGAAGATGAGAACACAGCAGCACAATCAATCAGAAATGCCCATTTAAAGTACGCATAATTAATTTCAACCATCTTCATTTTAATTAGACTTTACTAACTACAAGAGGGCTTTGTGCTGGAGCCTGTTTCTTATTATTTAAGAAATAAGAGGTAGGTCTACCTGTTTGACAGACAATTAGGCTATAGGCTGCTTTATCCATAGATTTATCTGCCAATTCTTCCACCTACCATGCACTCTTTAAATAGCCTACATCTGTGTCAGTGAGGGGATTGAGGGGATATGAGTGGGTGTGCCATAGGCCAACCTTTTATTAAAGAAAATGACAAAAAGAACAGGCCTACCCCTTGTTAGCTTATGACTCTGTAACAGCGCTTTGGTCCAAAATGCTTGAAATGTAGAAAAAGCTGTAAAATACCTGGGAAAGAAGTGACTCCGATGCATATGGGGATATCATTGTTTTGTTTCTTCAACATTCAGAGGCTGAGTTACAACCTTCTATAGCCGAAGGAGACAGAATATGTACTTTTCTTGGGAAGTAATCTAATTCTGTCACTATCAATTGATTAAGCTATTCACTTTCTGTACAATAGAATGTGTTTAAATCAAAGACAGCTTTTAAGGAAACACTTTTTTCCTTCTCTCGTTGGGTTAAGCCACAGAAGAAGAGTAGCTAGCAGTTAAAGATGATATTTTCTGCATCGGTAGACCTACTCTGTCTGGGGTGGAAAGGTATGCCTAACTTTGGAGAGTAGATTACCATGCTCAGATTCCTAATGGCTTCTCAGACTTAATTATTTGCAAACAGGGACAGTTTCGTTGCAAACAAGACACAGTGATTTGGCATTGGAGAAATATGATAAGATGAACACATAGGCCTATTTATCTGTCCATTTTTAGCCTGTCATTTCGGTAATTTGTGTGGTATTAAAAAATAATTAAGTGGGCTATTTTTTCTCAGACCTGAAAATGTGACGATAGATTCACACAATGCTTTTACTATAAAGGAGCTCTTTCCACCCCTACTCTTGTCTCGTCTGTAAACCCACAACATTCTGGCCCGCAGCCCTGTGCGCTATAAGAATTTCTGCTTTGCCATGTAATACTTACAGAAGGAAGAACAGTTTGTAAAACTGCATATCTAAGTCTCTGGTCTGTCCAAGAAGTGAGGGTACATGGCAGGCATGTTCTCTGCTATCCAATTTATGTTTTAATTATTATATTGGGTATAGGGGAGGGTCACTTATTTTTCTAAAGTGTTCAAGGAGGGTTTAGGTAAAATATATTTTGCTAAAGGTAGGGCCATTCACTTAAATTTCAGAGGTCAAATTTTCACCACATATCCCTTATTGTAAATAACATTCACTCCCGAACCTATTATCTAATTAGGAGTTCAGAAAAAGAAATATTCTCCTCTTTTCTACTGTTGGTATGTAATTCAGACTTAGTTTATTCTGTTGTAGCTAGCAATATATTTTTTCTTCATATTTTCGAGGACCCCCTGCAGTTTCTCCATGGACCCCTAGGGGTTTCCATTTTAAAGCACCATTGATTTGCTGATATTTTTCCTCCTGCCCTATGTAAGTAAGTATGCACACATTCTGTATAAAATGTGAAATTGACGTTTAAATAATTCTAATGGTCCTTAAATTGTTGGTTATACTCTCTTTTCAATGAGTATTTATTTTTTATTTCTTTTACCTTTATTTTACTAGGCAAGTCAGTTAAGAACAAATTCTTATTTTCAATGATGGCCTAGGAACAGTGGGTTAACTGCCTGTTCAGGGGCAGAACGACAGATTTTGTGCCTTGTCAGCTTGGGGATTTGAACATGCAACCTTTTGGTTACTAGTCCAATGCTCTAACCACTAGGCTACACTGCCCCCAGTATAGGGAGGATCAGTGGGGTTATATCAGTCTCAAACAACAGTCCAGCAGCCAGTTATTGCCCTCAATAGACACACCTAAGGTGTGCAACCTATTCTCTTTTGACTACTCTATGTCTCACAGTACAGTCCAGTACCCAATAATTGTCCTCAATGCACCCAGGTAAAGTGTGCAAACTACTCTCTTTTCTTAGACCAGTGGGGTTGTTTCAGTCTCCTGAAGCAGTCCAGTACAGTGGGGTTGTTTCAGTCTCCCCCGAAGCAGTCCAGTACAGTGGGGTTGTTTCAGTCTACCAAAGCAGTCCAGTACAGTGGGGTTGTTTCAGTCTCCCGAAGCAGTCCAGTACAGTGGGGTTGTTTCAGTCAGTAATCAAGTCTATTGGAGGGTATGACTAGCTACAGGAGTTCATTGGCCATTAGAACCCTAAATGTTATAAATAGTTCATCAGCCCGATGTAGGGCACCATCATCAATTGCAATTATCAAGGCCAGCCTAGTATAATACTGGGGTAATGAGAAGAAATCCACCAAGTACTTTTCTATAATTTGTTTGGATGATTATATTTTGTATATTAGATACTTTTTGCACCATATTAATGTGCCCTCACCTAACCTATAAAAAATACCCTGAAATACCTGTCACTCAAGTTCTTAGTCCCGCCCATAAAATTAGTTCAAGCAAAGCATTGGTCAGTGGAGTTGGATTTGAACCAACAATCTAAAGATATACAGTACCTTCAGAAAGTATTCATACTTTTTGTTGTGTTACAGCCTGAATTCAAAATGCATTAAATATATGTTTTTCACAGATCTACACACAATACCCGGTAATGGAATAAGTGACAATATCTTTAGAGATTTTTGCAAATTTATTGAAAGATAAATACAGATATATCTAATTTGCATATGCTAGTTTGCAACATTGCAAGCTAGCATATATAATATATATATATATATATATATATATATATATATATACTGAACAAAAATATAAATGCAACATGGAATAATTTCAATGATTTTACTGAGTTACAGTTCATAGGCCTACCCACTTGGCAGCTATGCACACCCACAGGGGAGCCAGACCCAGCCAATCAGAATTAGATTTTTCCAGACTTTTTAATTTCAGCTCATGAAACATGGGAACAACACTTTACATGTTGTGTTTATATTTTTGTTCAGTATAATATAATATAATGTATATGCCATTTTGCTGCCACTTTTATCCAAAGCAGTCATGCGTGCATACAGTACATTTAAAATTTTGACAGACGTGTGCTCTACACACAAAATCAATTTGAGGAAGGCATTACAATGCCTCTGCTTGAAACCTTTTTATGGTGTGTCTACCTACAGAGTACAGTCTTAGAAATAAGGGTACAGTATTGTTCCCTGTGGTACAAAATTATAAAAATACAAAATCTACCTTCAGAGGTACACATATGATCTCACATGTTACCTTTTGGTACCTTTTAGAGTACATGTGCGGTAGTGAAGGCTGGTGGGAGGAGCTATAGGAGGACGGGCTGGAATGGAATAAATGAAAAAGAGTCAAACATGTGGTTTCCATATGTTTGATACCGTACCATTTATTCAATTCCAGCCACTACAATGAGCCCATCCTTCTATAGCTCCTTCCACCAGCCACCTCTGATGTGCAGATAAAGAGCATGATAGAACATTTTCGTACCTAATATTTTGAATATAAAATGTACAATCATCACACTCTCACTCTCAATGTATGGTAAAGGTACATTTCTGTTTGCCAGGGTAAAAATGTATGTTGTGTACTGTCAACTCTTGATAGTACTCATCTTTACCTTTGCTTAGCAGATCTATTAAAGAAAGGTACATACAGTGCCTTTAGAAAGGATTCATACCCCTTGACTTATTCTATATGTTGTTGTGTTACAGTCTGAGTTCAACATTTATTAAATATACTTTTTTTCTCACCCATCTATACACTATACCCCATAATGACAAAGTGAAATGTAATGTCGTGTGTGTAAGTGGCAGGGAAGTCAGGCCCAGGAGAATCAAACTTGGTATAAATGGAGTAGTTTAATAACGTAAAACAAAAACTCCAAAACCAAAGTACATAAAAAAATGTGGGTACAAGAACCCGTCGCACACCAATCCATATATCACGAGCTTAACAACAAACAATCTCTGACAAGGACATGAGGGGAAACAGAGGGTTAAATACACAACATGTAATGAATGGGATTGGAACCAGGTGTGTAGCAAGACAAGACAAAACCAATGGAAAATGAAAAATGGATCAATGATGGCTAGAAGACTGGTGACGTCGACCCCCGAGCACCGCCCGAACAAGGAGAGGCATCGACTTCGGCATATGTCGTGACAGTACCCCCCGGCGCAAGGCGATCCGGATGGAGACGGTGGAACTCCCGCAGCAGGGAAGGATCTAACACGTCCTCCACCAGAACCCAGCATCTCTCCTCCGGACCGTACCCCTCCCAGTCCACGAGGTACTGAAGGACCCTCGCCCGATGTCTCGATTCCTGGATGGATCGAAGGGAGTACGCCGGGACCCCCTCGATGTCCAGAGGGGGCGGAGGAACATCTCGCACCTCAGCCTCCTGGAGTGGGCCAGCCACCACCGGCCTGAGGAGAGACACATGGAACGAGGGGTTAATATTGTAATCGTGGGGAAGCTGTAACCTATAACATACCTCATTCACTCTCCTCAGGACTTTAAACAGCCCCACAAACCGCGGACCCAGCTTTCGGCAGGGCAGGCAGAGGGGCAGGATTCGGGTCGAGAACCAGACCCTGACCCCTGGGCCTCACTGCGGTAATGGTCTGCGGCAACTTTCTGGTGCAGTACGGCGCGCTAACGGCGTCCACCTTACCTGAGGTAAGGCTAACCGAGACCCCCAGACGTTCCATGAATGCCTTCCAGACCCTTGACGTGAAACGTGAACTGGGGACCCCGATCAGACACTATATCCTCAGGCACCCCGTAGTGCCGGAAGACGTGTGTAAACAGGGCCTCCGCAGTTTGTAGGGCCGTAGGGAGACCGGGCAAAGGGAGGAGACGACAGGACTTAGAAAAACAATCCACAACGACAGGATCGGGGTGTTACCCTGTGAAGGTGGAAGATCGGTTATGAAATCCACCGACAGGTGCGACCATGGTTGTTGTGGAACGGGTAAGGGTTGTGGGCAGGTGTCTAGGAGCCTTGCACTGGGCTCACACTGTGCAGAAGGAAACAGAAACCCTCACGTCCTTAGCTAAAGTGGGCCACCAGTACCTCGCATTAAGACAGCACACTGTCCGACCGATCCCAGGATGACCAGAGGAGGGTGACGTGTGGGCCCAATAGATCAGCCGGTCGCGGACAGCAGACGGAATGTACAGACGCCCAGCTGGACACTGAGGGGGAAAGGGCTCCGCATGTGACACCCGTTCAATGTCCACGTCCAGCTCCCATACTACCGGCGCCACCAAACAAGAGGCCGGGAGTATGGGAGTGGGATCCATGGACCGCTCCTCTGTGTCATACAGCCGGGACAGTGTGTCTGTCTTAACATTCTAGGAGCCTGGTCTGTAAGAGAGGGTAAACACAAAACGGGTGAAAAACATGGCCCACCTTGCCTGGCGAGGAACAGTCTCCTCGCTGCCCGGATGTACTCCAGATTGCACTGGTCAGTCCAGAAAAGAAAGGGATGTTTAGCCAACTCGAGCCAATGTCTCCACGCCTTCAAAGCCTTAACGACAGCCAACAGCTCCCGGCCCCCCACATCAAAGTTTCGCTCCGCTGGGCTGAGCTTCTTAGAGAAGAAGGCACAGGGGTGAAGTTTCAGTGGCGTACCAGAGCGCTGAGTGAGCACAGCTCCTATCCCAGCCTCGGACGCGTCCACCTCCACTATGAGCGCCAAAGAGAGATCCGGATGAGCCAACACAGGAGCCGAGGTAAACAGAGCCCTCAGGTGACTAAAAGCCCTGTCCGCTTCAGCTGACCACTGCAAGCACACCGGGACCCCCTTCAGCAGTGAGGTAATGGGAGCAGCTACCTGACCAGAACCCTGGATAAACCTCCGGTAGGAGTTGGCAAACCCTAAGAATCACTGCACCTCCACAGTGGTGGGAGTCAGCCAATTATGCACGGCTGCAATGCGGTCACACTCCATCTCCACTCCTGACGTGAAAATGCGATGCCCTAGGAAGGAGACGGACTGTTGGAAGAACCGGCATTTCTCAGCCTTGACGTATAGGTCAAGCTCCAACAGGCGACCAAGCACTCTGCGCACCAGGGACACATGCTCAGCACGTGTAACGGAGTATATCAGAATGTCATCGATATACACCACTACACCCTGCCCGTGCAGGTCCCTGAAAATCTTGTCTACAAGGGTTTGGAAGACTGATGGATCATTATCACACAATCCCCCCGTCGATGGGGTGGTAATTGAGTCGCCTTCTTCTTACAGAAGGCGAGAGCCATATCTGTAACGGCTGTCTTGGGAAGAAGGTGAGGACCAAAGCGTAGCGTGGTAAGTGTTCATCTTATTTAATGGAGTAAACTGAACACTGAATAAGAAACAACAAAGAAACAAACAAAAACAGTTCTGTCTGGTGCAGACACACAAAGACTGAAAATAACCACCCACAAAACACAATAGAAAACAGGCTACCTAAATATGGTTCTCAATCAGGGACAACGACTGACAGCTGCCTCTGATTGAGAGCCATACCAGGCCAAACACAGAAATAGAAAATCATAGACAAACTAACATAGACAACCCACCCAACTCACGTCCTGACCATACTAAAAACAAAAGACAAAACAAAGGAACTAAGGTCAGAGCGTGACAGTACCCTCCCCCCAAAGGTGCAGACTCCGACCGCAAAACCTAAACCTATAGGGGAGGGTCTGGGTGGGTGTCTGTCCGCGGTGGCGGCTCTGGCGTGGGACGTGGACCCCACTCCACCATAGTCCTTCTCCGCCTCTCTACCCGCCTCCGTGGCATCTTTAACGCGGCAACCCTCGCTGCAGACCTCGAACTGAGGACCCAAACCATGGGTCCTGAATGGACGGGAGATTCCGCCAGCACCGGACGGACGGGAGATTCGGGCAGCACCGGAAAGGCAGTTCCTTGCTGACTGACGGCTCTGACGGCTCAGGACAGACTGGCGGCTCTGGCAGCTCAGGACAGACTGGCGGCTCTGGCAGCTCAGGACAGACTGGCGGCTCTGGCAGCTCAGGACAGACTGGCGGCTCTGGCAGCTCAGGACAGACGGGAGACTCTGGCAGCTCAGGACAGACGGGAGACTCTGGCAGCTCAGGACAGATGAGAGACTCGGGCAGCGCTGGGCAGGAGGAAGGCTCTATCAGCGCTGGACAGGCGTGAGCAACTATAGGAAGGAGACGGAGAGACAGCCTGGTGCGGGGGGCTGCCACCGGAGGGCTGATGCGTGGAGGCGCCACCGGATAGAGCGGACCGTGGAGATGCACTGGAGGTCTCGAGCACTGCCCAACCCTACCTGGCTGAATGCTCCCCGTAGCCAAGCCAGTGCAGCGAGGTGGAATAGCCCGCACTGGGCTGTGCTGGCGAAACGGGGACACCATGCGTAGGGCTGGTGCCATGTACACTGGCCCGAGGAGACGCACTGGAGACCAGATGCGCTGAGCCGGCTTCGTGGCACCTGGCTCGATGCCCACTCTAGCCCGGCCGATACGAGGCGCTGCAATGTACCGCACCGGGCTATGCATGCACACCGGGGACACCGTGCACCTCACGGCATAACATGGTGCCTGCCCGGTCTCTCTCTCTCCACGGTAAGCACGGGGAGTTGGCTCAGGTCTCCTACCTGACTTAGCCACACACCCCGTGTGCCTCCCCCCAAGACATTTTTGGGGCTGCCTCTCGGCATTCCAACCGCACTGCCCTTCTGCCTCCTCATACTTTCGCACTGCCGTGGTGCCTCTCTCGGCTTTCGCTGCCTCCAGTTCTGCCTTGGGGCGACGATATTCTCCAGCCTGTGCCCAGGGTCCCTTGCCGTCCAAAATCTCCTCCCATGTCCAGGAGTCTTGCGATTTCGGCAGATTTTGCTGCTGCTGTCCGTTACTACGCTGCTTGGTCCTTTGGTGATGGGTGGTTCTGTAACAGCTGTCTTGGGAAGAAGGTGAGGACCAAAGCGCAGCGTGGTAAGGGTTCATCTTATTTAATGAAGTAAACTGAACACTGAATAACAAACAACAAAGAAACAAACAAAACAGTTCTGTCTGGTGCAGACACACAAAGACTGAACATAACCACCCACAAAACACAATGGAAAACAGGCTACCTAAATATGGTTCTCAATCAGGGACAACGATTGACAGCTGCCTCTGATTGAGATCCATACCAGGCCAAACACAGAAATAGAAAATCATAGACAAACTAACATAGACAACCCACCCAACTCACGCCCTGACCATTCTAAAACAAAAGACAAAACAAAGGTACTAAGGTCAGAACGTGACAATATCGGCATATTCTGGGGGAATGCGCACAGTGGAGACCAGGTCTGGACTTGCCACCATAGTAGCACCAACCGAAACCCCTAAACACCTACCTGAGCACTCTCGCGACCACCCCGTAAGAACCCTCTGTGGCCAAGAAACAGTGGGGTTATGACAAGCTAACCAGGGTCGGCCCAGCACCATGGAATATGCAGAAGAGTCAATAAGGAAAAGACTAATATTTTCCGTGTGATCCCCCTGAGTCACAATAATCAAAGGAGCGGTGGCCTTCCTGACAAACCCTGACCCTAATGGTCGACTCTCTAAGGCGCGAACGGGGAAAGGCACATCCATGAGCACAATGGGGGTCCCTAAACTATGAGCTAACGCTTTATCAATGAAATTCCCAGCCGCGCCTTATGCTCGGAACGCAGGCAAAATTCAGGAAAAGTGACAGACACAAAGATATGTGCGACAGAGGGCTCTGGGTGAGAATGGTGCCAGCACACCTGGGGTGACGCAAGAGCGCCCTGCCTGCTGCCTTGATTCCCAGAGGAACCAAAAGGGCCCCGACCAGCAGTGTGCCCTCTGCGGCCACAGATGGTGAACGAGCGGGAACCCCCTCCATTCTCCCAGCGCGCCGTCCCTCCCAGCTCCATTGGTACGGAGAGGGGGTGCGGGAGGATGGTACCACCAGACCCCGATCTGGACATCCGCGAGTAGCCAGCAGGTTGTTCAGCCGGATGGACAGGTCCACCAGCTGGTCGAAGGTGAGGGTGGTGTCTCTGCAGGCCAGTGGTAGTGGTCGATCAGGGCACTGTTGTTCCATTCTGCTCCGGCAGCCAGGGTCCTAAACTCCAGGGCAAACTCCTGGGCGCTCCTCGCCTCAGATGGTAGAGACATTCACCCGCCGCTCTGCCCTCGGGTGTGTGGTCGAAGACTCTAATTGTTGTGGCCTCCCTGAGTGGTTTACTTTCTCTCCTGCATCTGAGTTTGGAAGAGCTAATCTATCTTTGTAGTGACTGGGTGCATTGATTCACCATCCAATGTGATTTAATAACTTCACCATGCTCAAAGAGATTTTCAATATCTGCTTTTTTTTTCACCCACCTATCAATCGGTGGCATTCTTTGCGGGGCACAGGAAAACCTCCTTGGTCTTTGTGGTTGAAACTGTGTTTGAAATTCACTGCTCGACTGAGTGACCATACATATAATTGTATATGTGGGGTACAGAGATGAGGTAGTCATTAAAAACCATGTTTAACACTATTATTGCACACAGAGTTCATGAAACATATTATTTACTTGTTAAGAAAATCTTTACTCCTGAACTTATTTAGGCTTTCCATAACAAAGGGAAAATATTTATTGACTCAAGACATTTCATTTTCAATGAATTTGTAAAAATGTCTAAAAACATAATTTCACTTTGACATTATGGGGTATTGTGTGTAGGTCAATGACACAACAAATTACATTTAAAATGCATGTTGTAACACAAAAAATGGCACTGTACAGACCACCTAGCCCTCTACTAAATTGTGGTCCTTCAAGCGGATTTCAACCAGTTTCTGTGTATTTCTTTGAGCACATTAGCTGTTGCCAACACAGAAATTATTAGTTCAGAAATATATTTTCTACAGCTTTAGACAGCCTCTACTGTAGGTTTATATTTAATTGGAGAATATTTAACCCTTAACAACCTAATTGGGGCCTTACTACTATTAGCCTTCCTGTTTGGCCCTGTCCGGGGGTGTCCTCGGGTGGGGCCACAGTGTCTCCTGACCCCACCTGTCTCAGCCTCCAGTATTTATGCTGCAGTAGTTTATGTGTCGGGGGGCTGGGGTCAGTTTGTTATATCTGGAGTACTTCTCCTGTCCAATTCGGTGTCCTGTGTGAATCTAAGTGTGCGTTCTCTAATTCTCTCCTTCTCTCTCTCGGAGGACCTGAGCCCTAGGACCATGCCCCAGGACTACCTGACATGATGACTCCTTGCTGTCCCCAGTCCACCTGGCCGTGCTGCTGCTCCAGTTTCAATTGTTCTACCTTATTATTATTCGACTATGCTGGTCATTTATGAACATTTGAACATCTTGGCCATGTTCTGTTATAATCTCTACCCGGCACAGCCAGAAGAGGACTGGCCACCCCACATAGCCTGGTTCCTCTCTAGGTTTCTTCCTAGGTTTTGGCCTTTCTAGGGAGTTTTTCCTAACCACCGTGCATCTACACCTGCATTGCTTGCTGTTTGGGGTTTTAGGCTGGGTTTCTGTACAGCACTTTGAGATATCAGCTGATGTACGAAGGGCTATATAAATAAATTTGATTTGATTTGATGATTAGCCCAATGCAACGGCATTGAATAAGATATTTACTACAGAGGCTTGCGAAAGTATTCACCCCTCTTGGCATTTTTCCTATTTTGTTGCCTTACAACCTAGAATTAAAATATATTTTTGGGGGTTTGTATCTTTTGATTTACACAACCTGATGACCACTTTGAAGATGCAAAACATGTTTTATTGTGAAACAAACAAGACAAAATACAAAAAAACAGAAAACTTGAGCTTACATAACTATTCACCCACCCAAAGCCACATTTTGCAGCTAGTCTCTTGGGGTATGTCTCTATAAGCTTGGCACATCTAGCCACTGGGATTTTTGCCCATTCTTCAAGGCAAAACTGCTCTTGCTCCTTCAAGTTGGATGGATTCCGTTGGTGTACAGCAGCCTTTAAGTCATACCACAGATTCTCTGGAATGGCTTTGACTAGGCCATTCCAATACATTTAAATGTTTCCCCTTAAACCACATGAGTGTTTCTTTAGCAGTATGCTTAAGGTCATTGTCCTGCAGGAAGGTGAACCTCCATCCCAGTCTCAAATCTCTGGAAGACTGAAACAGGTTTCCCTCAAGAATTTCCCTGTATTTAGCACCATCCATCATTCCTTCAATTCTGACCAGTTTCCCAGTCTCTGCCGATGAAAAACATCCCCACAGCATGATGCTGCCACCACCATGCTACACTGTGTGGATGGTGTTCTCTCTGTGATGAGAGGTGACATAGTGTTTTCCTTAATGGCCAAAAAGCACAATTTTAGTCTCATCTGACCAGATTACCTTCTTCCATATTTATTTATTTTTGTTATTTAACCTTTATTTAACTAGGCAAGTCAGTTAAGAACAAATTCTTATTTTAAATGATGGCCTAGGAACAGTGGGTTAACTGCCTGTTCAGGGGCAGAACGACAGATTTTTACCTTGTCAGCTCGGGGATTTGAACTTGCAACATTTCGGTTACTAGTCCAACACTCTAACCACTAGGCTACCCTGCCGCCCCATGTTTGGTGAGTCTCCCACATGCCTTTTGGCGAACACCAAACACATTTTTCTTATTAAGCCATGGCTTTTTTCTGGCCACTCTTCCATAAAGCCCAGCTCTGTGGAGTGTATGGCTTAAAGTGGTCCTATAGACAGATACTCAAATACGCGTTGCAGCTCCTTAAGGGTTATCTTTGGTCACTTTGTTGCCTCTCTGATTAATGCCCTCCTTGCCTGGTTCGTGAGTTTTGAGGGGCGGCCCTCTATTGGCTGGTTTGCTGTGGTGCCATATTCTTTCCATTTTTTAATAATGGATTTAATGGTCCTCCGTGGGATGTTCAAAGTTTCTGATATTTTTTTATAATCCAACCCTAATCTGTACTCCTCCACAACTTTGTCCCTGACTTGTTTGGTGAGCTCCTTGGTCTTCAGGAATACCTAGGATAGGATAAAGTAATCCTACCTGAAATCCAAATAGAAATCAATTTAAATTACAGGTTGTAATGAAACAAAATATGAAAAAGGCCAAGGGGGTGAATTCATTTGCAAGGCACTGTACAATGAACAACAGATAGTTCCCCCCAAAAATCAAAAGGAAGTTTGTTCTGAAGTGTCTGTCCTATATCTGACATATCTCTAGCTTAAACTGACAGATTTCTATGAGGATTTTTTTATTATGCTAATTATATTTACGTGAGGTGCTGACATCGACTATGAGGTTTTTAATGAGTAGGTAACATAAACGTAACCACATATAACATATATGCAAAGTTACCTCACATGTATCTATTTTTCGAGTTATTACACAAAACCGATCAGAATTCCGAATAATGCCTAAGTCATGTCAGAAATAGTTTGGTAACACTTTATTTGGATAGTCCATCTGTAGATGCTCTACAGACTATCAGTAACATTTCAACTAACTATTCACTAACCCTAACCATAGCTCTGACCCTAACCTTAACCCTTAATTTAACCCTAAATGTAATCCTTACCCTAATCCTTATTCTAACCCTATGTCACACCCTGATCTGTTTCACCTGTCTTTGTGATTGTCTCCACCCCCCTCCAGGTATCGCCCATCTTCCCCATTATCCCCTGTGTATTTATATCTGTGTTCTCGGTTTGTCTGTTGCCAGTTCATTTTGTTCATTCAGACCTACCAGTATTTTTCCCCCTTGCTCCTGTCCTGTCATGTCTATAGTGCCTGTTTCCTAGTTTTCCCGGTTTTGACCTTTCTGCCTTCCTGCTGTCCTGTACCTTTGCCTGACCGTGTTCAATTTAATAAACTTCAAACCTGATAAACTTAACCTAAACTTAGCAAGCTGTTGCTTAACAACAGATAGTTTGTTGATAGTATGACCATCTGTAGAGCATCTATAGATGAAGAATGCGTACTATCTGAATAAAGTGTGAACAAATGCTTTTACGGGGTGTGGCGTAATATGGAGGAACCGGAAAGCCAGCCTATTCCCTATAATGTAAACTCAAATAGAAATAACTTCAGATTAAACCAAATCATTTGACTACTGGTTTCAAATTCATTTCCAGCCAGTTTACAAGCAAATATACATTTATTACAAATCAGCTGTCAAGGTTGCTAGCCAAACTAATCTGCTAACGTTAGCCCTACCACCAGGCTAACATTACGTTGGCACTGCATGAATCAGCCAGTTGCTATCAACGCATATCTTACAGCTACATTAACGCAAACCAATGTTTTGGAATTGCATTACTATTGTGTATTGATGTTCTAGGTTGTCCCTTTAGGGCACCTGCAACACCCCCCTGCTTACATTGAGATGCTCCACAAGGTGTCATTAAAGGTGAAGGCCATTGCGCAAGCTCCATCCGCACAGAACACGAGTCAGCTGAGATCATTCTTAGGGCTACTGACATACTACGCAAAGTTTGTGCCAAACCTAGCTAACTGCATGAACTTTTGAACAAACCAAACAGTTGAAGTGGACAGACAGATGTGAGGAGGCCTTCAAGAAAGTGAAAACAGCTTTAGCTCAGTTGGAGGCCCTAACACACTTGCACCCCAACTTTCCATTACAGTTGGCATGTGATTCATCACCTTATGGTGTTGGTGCTGTTGTCTCAGACAACATGCCATCAGGTGAAAAAAGGTCAATTGCTTTCGCATCCCAGGCCAATCACATTGACCAATCACATGCATCACGGAGAGCAAGATCCCTCACTTCCATCTTTGGTTAACTTCTTGAAACTCCCCATCCCGGATCCGGGTTTGTGACTAAAGCCTCAGGCTCATTAGCATAACGCAACGTTAACAATTTCTGAAAATCGCAAATGAAATGAAAATAATGCGTCTGCTCTCAAGCTTAGCCTTTTCTTAACAACACTGTCATCTCAGATTTTCAAAATATGCTTTTGAACCATAGAAATTGACTAATTTGTGTAAGAGTATGCAAAGCTAGCATAGCATTTTGAGTAGCATTTAGCACGCAACATTTTCACAAAAACCAGATAACCAAATAAATAAAATCATTTACCTTTGAAGAGCTTCTGATGTTTTCAATGAGGAGACTCTCAGTTACATACCAAATGCGCAGTGTTTCCTGAAAGCGTCTGTGTGTAGGAGAAATCGCTCCGTTTTCTACATTGCGTCTGGCTACCGAAACGAACCGAAAATTCAGTCACCTACAACGTAAAACTTTTTCCGGATTAACTACATAATATCGACCGAAACATGGCAAACGTTGTTTGGAATCAATCCTCAAGGTGTTTTTTCACATATCTCTTCATTGATATGCAGTTCGTGGAAGCTTGCTTTCCTCTCTGTATCCCATGGAAAAATACTGGCAGGTGACTTTTGCGCACCAATTTCGGCGCAGGACACCGGGCGGACACCTGGTAAATGTGGTCTCTTATGGTCAATCTTCCAATGATCTGCCTACAAATACGTCACAATGCTGCAGACACCTTGGGGAAACGACAGAAAGGGCAGGCTCATTCCTCTCGCATTCACAGCCATATAAGGAGACAATGGAAAACAGAGCCTCAAAAATCCTTGTCATTTCCTGGATGCCATCTCATCTTGGTTTTGCCTGAAGCTCACGTTCTAGGGCACGCACAGAGAATATCTTGGTATTTCTGGACACGTCAGAGTGTTTTCTTTCGAATGCTATCAATTATATGCATAGTCGAGCATCTTTTTGTGACAAAATATCTTGTTTAAAACGGGAACGTTTTTCATTCAAAAATGAAATAGCGCCCCCATAGATGTAAGAGGTTAAGAACACCGCCATTCCGTCTCGCGGGCCAGCCGCATACAGGACCTCTATACTAGGCCGTGTCGGAGGAAGGCCCTAAAAATGGTCAGACTCCAGCCACCCTAGTCATAGACTGCTCTCTGCTACTGCACAGCAAGCTGTACCGGAGCGCCAAGTCTCGGTCCAAGAGGCTTCTAAAACAGCTTCAACCACCAAGGCATAAGACTCCTTAACAGCTACTCAAATGGCTACCCAGACTATTTTCATTACCCCTCCATCCTCTTCTACGCTGCTGCTACTCACTGTTATTACCTATGCAATAGTCACTTTAATAACTCTACCTACATGTACACTACCTTTCAAAAGGGTCACTTAGAAATGTCATTGTTTTGGAAAGAAAAACACATTTTTGTCCATTAAAATAACATCAAATTGAAATACAGTGTAGACATTGTTAATGTTGTAAATGACTATTGTAGCTGGAATTCTTTTATGGAATATCTACATAGGCGTACAGAGGCCCATTATCAACAACCTTCACTCCTGTGTTCCAATGGCACGTTGTGTTAGCTAATCCAAGTTTATCATTTTAAAAGGCTAATTGATAATTAAAAAACTATTTTGCAATTATGTTAGCACAGCTGAAAACTGTTTTTCTGGCCTTCCTTAGACTGGCCTTCTTTAAAGTAGTTGAGTATCTGGATCATCAGCATTTGTGGGTTTGATTACAGGCTCAAAATGGCCAGAAACAAAGACCTTTCTTCTGAAACTCGTCAGTCAATTCTTGTATCTGAGAAATAGAGGCTATTCCATGCGAGAATTGCCAATAAACTGAAGATCTCGTACAACGCTTGTACTGTACAACTTCCTTCACAGAACAGCGCAAACTTGCCCTAACCAGAATAGAAAGAGTGGGAGGCCCTGGTGCACAACTCAGCAAGAGGACAAGTACATTAAAAGGTCTAGTTTGAGAAACAGACGCCTCACAAGTCCTCAACTGGCAGCTTGATTAAATAATACACGCAAAACACAAGTCTTAACGTCAACAGTGAAGAGGCAACTCCGGGATGCTGGCCTTGGACCTTTGAAGGCCAACATATTACTTCATCAATGCAGCGTTCAGGTCACTTTTTCTCCAATGACCCTAAACCTTCGCACAAAATCCTTGAAAAAAGGGTCATGTGATTGCGGACTGCCCGGTTTTGAAGAAAAAAACCCTGAAACAGTTCCTATCACCATCCCCTATATTAAAAGCGTGGGTTTAGTCCAGTCTTTGGCTCGTCCAAATGATTGATTCAGCATTTGGGAAACCGGATCCTATCTTTGCTCCATTTATTTCTGCCGGTTATGTTTCCTTACCTGGAGAACAAGCTGATTAAAAGCCCATACAAATCTTGCGAGACACAGGGGAAAAGCAGTCAGTAATCATTACTGATGCTTTACTCTGGTCCCCTGAAACATATTGTGGCTCGCATGTTATATTACAGGGCATAGAGACAAAAAACACACCTGTACCATTACACTGGGTCCACTTAGGGTCAGACTTGGTATCAGGATGTTTGCGTGTTGGTGTAGTGTCTACACTGCCAGTAAAAGGAGTCACATTGCTAGTATGGAACGATATGGTAACGTGACTCCTGTGTTAGAAGTAATAGAAAACCCAGAAATCAAAACTGTAGATGATAAATTGGTTCAAGCATATCCTCATGTTTTTCCTGCTTGTGTGTTAACGAGGGCACAATCTCGCAAGCTGGGAGATGTGGTGGATTTGTCTAGTTCCATTTTTGAGTATTCCTTCTGCAAGACCAACGGTTTTGACACCCGATAAAACTAAGGCAGGGGAAATCGAAATTGCGCCCAAATTACATGACATTCTTTTGTCTGTGATCATCAATTGTGTAGGTCCGTTGACAAAAAACAGGTCAGGTAACCAGTTATTACTAACAATAATGTGCAGTACTACTCGATACCCAGAGGCAATCCCTCTCTGTACTATAATGGCTAAGACTGTGGTGAAGGCCTAGTTAAGTTCTTCTCTACGTTTGGACTCCCTAAAGTAATCCAAACTGATCAAGGAACCAACTTTATGTCAAAACTGTTCTCAAATGTTTTTCCCTTCAGGTCTCCAGTCCGTATCATTTGGAGAGTCAAGGGGCCCTTGAACGTTGGCACGAGATACTTAAGGCGATGCTATGCAAGTATAGCATGGATGCCAGAACCGATTGTCATGAGGGGCTGCCATTTGTCCTATTTGCCATTAGGGAAACAATACAAGAGTCCTTAGGGTTCAGCCCTGCTGACCTTGTATTTGGACACACCGCACGGGGTCCGCTAAATGTTTTGAATGTGGACGTAGGGAACGCTGCTCCTATACGTGAGCATCTGTACCGGGTTAACACTAAGAAAAGGGAAGCAATGAAAAGTGAGGTAGCTTATTTATTACAGAATGACATGGCAAAACCCAGTAACAGCTCCTGGAGTTCCCTGTGTATTCTCGTTCCTAAGCTTTACGGTGTGTCCCGCTTATGTACGGACTATCGTTGCGTAAATTCTGTAACAAAATCGGATTATTTTCCTCTACCTAGCTTAGATGACGGCATTGATAGAATTGGCTCTGCTGCTGACATTAGTAAGTTAGATTTGCTAAAAGGTTATTGGCAGATGCCTCTGACCCCTCGAGCTTCTGACATCTCGGCTTTCGTTACGCCTGATAACTTCACTGTGATGCCCTTTGGAATGTGTAATGCACCTGCAACTTTTCAGCGCCAAGTTAACATTGTGTTCGCGAATGTGCCAAATTGTATTGCTTATCTTGACGATGTGGTGATTCATTTGTCTACTTGGTCTAATCATCTCGGCACTTTGAAAAGGGTGTTTCAGCGGTTGGAGAATGTTTATTTAACCCTCAATTTGGCCAAGTGTGAGTTTGGGAAGGCTATTGTGACTTACTTGGGGAAGCAGGTGGGATGAGGTCAAGTACGCCCAATTACTGGCAAAGTGGAAGCAATTGTTGCTTTTCCTGCTCCCACGACTCGCCACCAGTTGCACAGATTCCTGGGGATGGTAGGGTACTATCGTACATTTTGTTAGAATTTTCTGACGGTAGTAGCTCCCTTACATCTCTGCTCAGTCTTAAAGTACCATTTAAGTGGTCCCAGGAATGTAACTATGCTTTTGGGTCTGCCAAAGCGCTACTTTGTAGTGCCCCAGTGCTTGCCTCCCCTAACTTTGAAAAACCTTTAAAGTTTGAGGTAGATGCTAGTATAGTGGGGGTGGGTGCGGTTCTCTTGCAGGAAGATGAGGAGGGAGTGGATTGGCCCGTAAATTTCTTCTCCCGTAAGTTCAACTCGTGTCAGTCATGGTACTCCACCATTGTACAAGAGACGCTGGCTTTATTGCTAGCCTTATAGTTTTTTGAGGTATAGGTGGGCTCCAGTGCCTTGCCTGTTCTGGTCTTCATGGACCATAATCCTTTAGTGTTTCTCAGGCAAATGTACAATCAGAACCGCCGCCTTATGCGGTGGGCTCTGATTGTACAGGGATACAATTTACAGATTCACTATGTGAAGGGATCGACGAACGTGGTCGCTGATGCTCTATCATGGGTTTAGTAACTGGGGGTGTGTGTGGGTTTTTGTTGTTGCAAACTGTGAGTTTGCAAGTTTTGGGGTGGGCGTATTACATTCCCCAGTTTCTGTGTTGTTGTGGGTTTGTATGTGTGTATGTGTCTATTTCATGAAATTGAATCCTGGATTCTAAGCAATCGATGATTGGGGCTCTGAACTCTCCCTCTCGTTAGGGGTAACAGCTGTCTTCAATTACCAACTCCTTCTCCAGCTGGATAAAAGCCAGTGTTCCTTTGTCAGGAGGAGAGAGCTCCTTTGAAGTCCTGTGTTGGTTGTTATTCCGTGAAAGTTCTGCCTACCCTGACCTTGAATCTGCCTGCCCTTCGGTACCTATTGGACTCTGAACTGGTTTTTCCCTTTTGCCTGTACACAACCTTTCTCTTGCCTACCCCTTTTTGGATTAATAAACATTGTAAGACTCCAACCATCTGCCTCCTGTGTCTGCATCTGGGTATCGCCTTGTGTCTTGATACCTTTAAGGGGTCTATTTTTCTCCACTTCCTGTCTGACTGACGTGCCCAAAGTAAACTGCCTGTTACTCAGGCCCAGAAGCCAGGATATGCATATAATTGGTACCATTGGATAGAAAACACGTTTTAATTTGTGGAAATGTTAAAATAATGTATGAGACTATAACACAATTGATATGGTAGGAGAAAATCCAAAGACAAACCAACCAGAATTTTTTGTTTTTGAGAGCCCATGCTCTTAAAATGGAAAGCTATGGGGCATATGCAATTCCAGCTCCCAGTTTGCAATTCCTATGGCTTCCACCAGATGTCAACAGTCTTTGCTCAAGGTTTCAGGCTTGTTTCTTCCCAAACATGGAAGAATTTTTAGTTTTGGTACAGGGAGCTCGAGGTGGAAATCAGTCTGTGCGTGCTCGACGAAGAGGACACACACGTGCTAATTTTACTTTCCTACTGAACGTACTTCTTCCCGTATGAAAAATTACAGTTTAATTACATTTTAGGGTACCTGAGGGTTTATTAGAAACGTATTTTGACATGTTTTAACAGAGTTTAGAGGTAGATTTTGGATTCCTTTCTCTGCATGTTGAAGTGTGGATAACTCAAATCGATGGCGCCAACTAAACAGACAGCAGTGTGAATGGTGAAATGCCCCCCAGCACTGGATCATACAGGTGAAATATTTATTAAGCAGTATACTGTATATACAGTCCGAAATTATTGACACCCTTGATAAAGATTAGCAATATTGACTAAGCTAAGCTCCAAAATTACTAAGCTCCAAAATTATATTATTTTATACTAATACAATTGGTCATAGAAAGAAATTTTATTTAACATATATTTTTTTCTCACCCCTAAAGAGTCTTGTAAATAAAGTTGTCTAAAGTTTAGTATTTGGTCCCATATTCTTAGCACTTAATGACTACTTCAAGCTTGTGACTCTACAAACTTGTTGGATGCATTTGCAGTTCGTTTTGGTTGTGTTTCAGATTATTTGTTGCCAATAGAAATGAATGGTAAATAATGTATTGTGTTATTTTGGAGTCACTTTTATTGTAAATATAAGTCATAATACATACTGATTTACTGTGTGTCGACTCATGGTTCAAAAGATCCCACCATATGATCGAAAATGACATTCAGAAAATATTCCAGTAATCACAGTAACAAAAACAGGCGTCTTTATAATGTCTCTGCCACCGTCTCTTATGACCGAAAAGAGCTTCAGGATATCAGAACAGCTGTTACTCACCTTGAACTGGACTATGATTGTTTTCTTTAACCTCTTGGAACTCTAGGGGCAGTATTTCATTTTTGGATAAAAAAACGTTCCCGTTTTAAACAAGATATTTTGTCACGAAAAGATGCTCAACGATGCATATAATTGACAGCTTTGGAAAGAAAACACTCTGACGTTTCCAAAACTGCAAAGATATTATCTGTGAGTGCCACAGAACTGATGCTACAGGCAAAACCAAGATGAAACTTCAAACAGGAAATGAGCAACATTTTTGAAGTGTTGTTTTCCAATGTCTCCTTATATGGCTGTGAATGCGCAAGGAGAAAGCCTACAATTTCTGCCGTTTCCCCAAGGTGTCTGCAGCATTGTGACGTATTTGTAGGCATATCATTGGAAGATTGACCATAAGGAACCACATTTACCAGGTGTCCGCCCGGTGTCCTGCGTCGAAATTGGTGCGTAAACTTCAGCTGCAAGTATTTTTCCATGTGATTGAGAGGAGAAAGCAGACTTCCACGAACGATATATCAATGAAGAGATATGTGAAAAACACCTTGAGGATTGATTCTAAACAACGTTTGCCATGTTTCAGTCGATATTATGTAGTTCATTTGGAAAAAAGTTCGGCGTTTTGGTGACTGAATATTCATTGTTTTTTTGGTAGCCAAACGTGATGTACAAAACGGAGCGATTTCTCCTACACAAAGAATCTTTCAGGAAAAACTGAACATTTGCTATCTAACTGAGAGTCTCCTCATTGAAAACATCCGAAGTTCTTCAAAGGTAAATGATTTTATTTGAATGCTTTTCTGGTTTTTGTGAAAATGTTGCCCGCTAAATGCTACACTAAATGCTACGCTAGCTATCAATACTCTTACACAAATGCTTGTTTTGCTATGGTTGAAAAGCATATTTTGAAAATCTGAGATGACAGTGTTGTTAAGAAATGGCTAAGCTTGAGAGCTAGCATATTTATTTAATTTCAGTTGCGATTTTTATGAATAGTTAACGTTACGTTATGCTAATGAGCTTGAGGCTATAACTGGATGCAGGTTTTTTTCGTAGCCAAACGTGAACAAAACGGAGCGATTTGTCCTACACAAATAATATTTTTTGAAAAACTGAACATTTGCTATCTAACTGAGAGTCTCCTCATTGAAAACATCTGAAGTTCTTCAAAGGTAAATGATTTTATTTGAATGCTTTTCTTGTTTTTGTGAGAATGTTGCTGGCTGAATTCTAGGCTTATAGCTATGCTAGCTATCAATACTCTTACACAAATGCTTGTTTAGCTATGGTTGAAAAGCATATTTTGAAAATCTGAGATGACAATGTTGTTAGCAAAAGTCTATGCTTGAGAGCAAATATATTTATTTCATTTCATTTGCGATTTCATGAATAGTTAACGTTGCGTTATGCTAATGAGCTTGAGGCTATAAAGTAGGATCCCGGATCCGGGATTGCTCGTCGCATGAAGTTAACTAGTCGGACTAGTCGGATGAGTGGATAGATGGCGCCAACTAAACAGACCTTTTGGAATATAACAAAGGATTTTATCTAACAAAACGACCATGCATGTTGTAGCTGGGACCGTTTGGATTGCAAATCAGAGGAAGATTTTCAAAAAGTAAGTGAATATTTAATCGCTATTTGTGATTTTAGGAAACCCTTGCTGTTTGAAAAATATTTTGATGTGGGGTGTTGTCCTCAAACAATTGCATGGCATTCTTTCGCTGTAAAGCCTATTGTCAATAGGACAATGCCATTAGATTAACAAGAATTTAAGCTTTTAACCAATATAAGACACTTGTATGTACGGACGAAGAGGAGGAAATCAGCCGTGACAAATATCCAGAATTATTTATGATTATTTATTTGAATCTGTGCCCTCCAATTTCACTGGAAGTTGTTGACAGGTGTCCCTAGCCCTAAACTGAAGCATTCTGAATTAATGCCTAAACTTAACAGTGGAGGAGTTTTTGTTTTAACCATAAATAAACCTTTAAACTTAACCATTTGGAATTAATGCCTAAATTTAACCTTCGAAATTTGATGTGTATGGACAAGGGTTTGGATGTCTGATTCTGCAGTGAGACTAGTCTGTGAGAGCTTGTTGAGCATGATGACCCCTCAGATGTTCACAGATGTTCAAAGAGCTTTATGAAATATTCCAGAAGAAAATGTTATTGATATTTTCATGAGGAATACAATCTCTCAAGAAGTTTGTTTCCCTACTGTAGCATTGATAATTTCATACTGCAAGGAAAGTTCATATTTTTGTGTGGGTGTATTTTAAAATGTTAAAGTGTTCTTGTGATTCATACTGAGACAGAATATTTAGACATATCTTCTCACATAGCTTATTAATATTCATATAAGCTAGTGATTCATACTGAGACAGAATATTGAGATGTCTTCTCACATAGCTTATTAATATTCATATAAGCTAGTGATTCATACTGAGACAGAATATTGAGACATATCTTCTCACATATCTTATTAATATTCATATAAACTACAATTACCACAGTACTAAACATCAATTCTGTCTATGAACTATCTAATCACTGATTGCAGAATGTAATATAAAACGACTTTGAAAAGCATATGATCCTATTTCCCATGGCTACAGATGAGCAGAAATGTGAAGAGATTGACAAGGAATAAATGTATTACTGTATCATGTGAAAAGTTAAAAACATTTACGTTTATAATTCATCAATGGTGGCTTTCAAGTGTTTCAATAATACATTATGTAGTGGGTTCCATCGTACAACTACTAGGACTCCCTGATGCTGTACTCTACTTTGTGACATGAATTAAAGTGCACCGGAAGTGCCTCCTTCTATTACCACAGACAGCAGTGTGAATGGTGAAATGCCCCCCAGCACTGGATCATACAGGTGAAATATTTATTAAGCAGTATACTGTATATACAGTGGAGTCTGAAATTATTGACACCCTTGATAAAGATTAGCAATATTGAATGTATTCAAATACTAAGCTCCAAAATTATATTATTTTAAACTAATACAATTGTTCATAGAAAGAGAGTTGTTTTTCTCACCCCTAAAGAGTCTTATAAATAAAGTAGTCAAAAGTTTAATATTTGGTCCCATATTCCTAGCATTTAATGACTACTTCAAGCTCTGTTCCGGTTCCGGTTGGAGCGAGCGGTCGCATCTACACTTCGGTCCGCAGGTAGTATAACTTTTTATTACATTTCGTTATAGTACAACGGTTTGATTTGTCTAATCTTAGCAATTTCTTCTTAGCTAGCTACATAGCCGTCTTTGTATCAACGATAATTGCATAATTATCGTATTTCGTCGTCCTAACGTATCTGCCCAGCAGCTAGCTAAGCAGCTAGCTAACATCCACTGTCCACCAGCACTGTAGAAACTATTACACTCAACTGAACGACTCGATTAGCGTAGTGTCAGCTAGCTACATAGTTGTCTTCGCTGTCTTCGTATCCAAGATAATTGTGCAGTTTAGAGTGTGTAGACTTAGAGTGATTATCTTAATTTACCGAGGTTAGCTAGCCAGCTATTTGTCGTCCTTAACGTAGGAAATGCTGCTAGCTAGCTAGCCAACAGCTAGCCAACCTCTACCGAATTGAACTCCAACTACCCGGTCAACATTCCGCGTCGCTCCACAGGTAGTATCACATTTTCATTTCACTTCATTACAGTACAACGGTTTGATTTGTTTGATCGTAGCTAGCCAGCTACATAGCCATCTTTGTATCTAAGACAATTGTGTAGTCTAGAGCGATTTTCTAGGTTAGCTGGCCAGCTATTGTCGTTCTTTTAACGTAGCTAGCCAGCTAGCCCCGAATAGCAGCACTGTAGTAACTATTACAGTACAACGGTTTGTTTTGTTTGATCGTAGCTAGCTAGCTACATAGCCGTCTTTGTATCTAAGACAATTGTGTAGCCTAGAGCGATTTTCTAGGTTAGCTGGCCAGCTATTGTCGTTCTTTTAACATAGCTAGCCAGCTAGCCCCGAATAGCAGCACTGTAGTAACTATTACAGTACAACGGTTTGTTTTGTTTGATCGTAGCTAGCTAGCTACATAGCCGTCTTTGTATCTAAGACAATTGTGTAGCCTAGAGCGATTTTCTAGGTTAGCTAGCCAGCTATTGTCGTTCTTTTAAGGTAACGTAATCAACCTGCTAGCTAGCCAGCTAGCCCCCGAATAGCAGCACTGTAGAAACTATTACACTCGACGGAACGACTTGATTAGTGTAGTGTCAACATCGCAGCCACTACCAGCTAGCCTACTCCAGCAGTACTGTATCATTTCAATCATTTTAGTCAATAAGATTCTTGCTACGTAAGCTTAACTTTCTGAACATTCGAGACGTGTAGTACACTTGTCATTCCAATCTCCTTTGCATTAGCGTAGCCTCTTCTGTACCCTGTCAACTATGTGTCTATCTATCCCTGTTCTCTCCTCTCTGCACAGACCATACAAACGCTCCACACCGCGTGGCCGCGGCCACCCTAATCTGGTGGTCCCAGCGCGCACGACCCACGTGGAGTTCCTGGTCTCCGGTAGCCTCTGGAACTGCCGATCTGCGGCCAACAAGGCAGAGTTCATCTCAGCCTATGCCTCCCTCCAGTCCCTCGACTTCCTGGCACTGACGGAAACATGGATCACCACAGATAACACTGCTACTCCTACTGCTCTCTCTTCGTCCGCCCACGTGTTCTCGCACACCCCGAGAGCTTCTGGTCAGCGGGGTGGTGGCACCGGGATCCTCATCTCTCCCAAGTGGTCATTTTCTCTCTCTCCCCTTACCCATCTATCTATCGCCTCCTTTGAATTCCATGCTGTCACAGTTACCAGCCCTTTCAAGCTTAACATCCTTATCAATTATCGCCCTCCAGGTCCCCTCGGAGAGTTCATCAATGAGCTTGATGCCTTGATAAGCTCCTTTCCTGAGGACGGCTCACCTCTCACAGTCCTGGGCGACTTTAACCTCCCCACGTCTACCTTTGACTCATTCCTCTCTGCCTCCTTCTTTCCACTCCTCTCCTCTTTTGACCTCACCCTCTCACCTTCCCCCCCTACTCACAAGGCAGGCAATACGCTCGACCTCATCTTTACTAGATGCTGTTCTTCCACTAACCTCATTGCAACTCCCCTCCAAGTCTCCGACCACTACCTTGTATCCTTTTCCCTCTCGCTCTCATCCAACACTTCCCACACTGCCCCTACTCGGATGGTATCGCGCCGTCCCAACCTTCGCTCTCTCTCCCCCGCTACTCTCTCCTCTTCCATCCTATCATCTCTTCCCTCTGCTCATACCTTCTCCAACCTTTCTCCTGATTCTGCCTCCTCAACCCTCCTCTCTTCCCTTTCTGCATCCTTTGACTCTCTATGTCCCCTATCCTCCAGGCCGGCTCGGTCCTCCCCTCCCGCTCCGTGGCTCGATGACTCATTGCGAGCTCACAGAACAGAGCTCCGGGCAGCCGAGCGGAAATGGAGGAAAACTCGCCTCCCTGCGGACCTGGCATCCTTTCACTCCCTCCTCTCTACATTTTCCTCCTCTGTCTCTGCTGCTAAAGCCACTTTCTACCACTCTAAATTCCAAGCATCTGCCTCTAACCCTAGGAAGCTCTTTGCCACCTTCTCCTCCCTCCTGAATCCTCCTCCCCCCTCCTCCCTCTCTGCAGATGACTTCGTCAACCATTTTGAAAAGAAGGTCGACGACATCCGATCCTCGTTTGCTAAGTCAAACGACACCGCTGGTTCTGCTCACACTGCCCTACCCTGTGCTCTGACCTCTTTCTCCCCTCTCTCTCCAGATGAAATCTCGCTTCTTGTGACGGCCGGCCGCCCAACAACCTGCCCGCTTGACCCTATCCCCTCCTCTCTTCTCCAGACCATTTCCGGGGACCTTCTCCCTTACCTCACCTCGCTCATCAACTCATCCCTGACCGCTGGCTACGTCCCTTCCGTCTTCAAGAGAGCGAGAGTTGCACCCCTTCTGAAAAAACCTACACTCGATCCCTCCGATGTCAACAACTACAGACCAGTATCCCTTCTTTCTTTTCTCTCCAAAACTCTTGAACGTGCCGTCCTTGGCCAGCTCTCCCGCTATCTCTCTCAGAATGACCTTCTTGATCCAAATCAGTCAGGTTTCAAGACTAGTCATTCAACTGAGACTGCTCTTCTCTGTATCACGGAGGCGCTCCGCACTGCTAAAGCTAACTCTCTCTCCTCTGCTCTCATCCTTCTAGACCTATCGGCTGCCTTCGATACTGTGAATCATCAGATCCTCCTCTCCACCCTCTCCGAGTTGGGCATCTCCGGCGCGGCCCACGCTTGGATTGCGTCCTACCTGACAGGTCGCTCCTACCAGGTGGCGTGGCGAGAATCTGTCTCCTCGCCACGCGCTCTCACCACTGGTGTCCCCCAGGGCTCTGTTCTAGGCCCTCTCCTATTCTCGCTATACACCAAGTCACTTGGCTCTGTCATAACCTCACATGGTCTCTCCTATCATTGCTATGCAGACGACACACAATTAATCTTCTCCTTTCCCCCTTCTGATGACCAGGTGGCGAATCGCATCTCTGCATGTCTGGCAGACATATCAGTGTGGATGACGGATCACCACCTCAAGCTGAACCTCGGCAAGACGGAGCTGCTCTTCCTCCCGGGGAAGGACTGCCCGTTCCATGATCTCGCCATCACGGTTGACAACTCCATTGTGTCCTCCTCCCAGAGCGCTAAGAACCTTGGCGTGATCCTGGACAACACCCTGTCGTTCTCAACCAACATCATGGCGGTGGCCCGTTCCTGTAGGTTCATGCTCTACAACATCCGCAGAGTACGACCCTGCCTCACACAGGAAGCGGCGCAGGTCCTAATCCAGGCACTTGTCATCTCCCGTCTGGATTACTGCAACTCGCTGTTGGCTGGGCTCCCTGCCTGTGCCATTAAACCCCTACAACTCATCCAGAACGCCGCAGCCCGTCTGGTGTTCAACCTTCCCAAGTTCTCTCACGTCACCCCGCTCCTCCGCTCTCTCCACTGGCTTCCAGTTGAAGCTCGCATCCGCTACAAGACCATGGTGCTTGCCTACGGAGCTGTGAGGGGAACGGCACCGCAGTACCTCCAGGCTCTGATCAGGCCCTACACCCAAGCAAGGGCACTGCGTTCATCCACCTCTGGCCTGCTCGCCTCCCTACCATTGAGGAAGTACAGTTCCCGCTCAGCCCAGTCAAAACTGTTCGCTGCTCTGGCCCCCCAATGGTGGAACAAACTCCCTCACGACGCCAGGACAGCGGAGTCAATCACCACCTTCCGGAGACACCTGAAACCCCACCTCTTCAAGGAATACCTAGGATAGGATAAGTAATCCTTCTCACCCCCCCCCTTAATGATTTAGATGCACTATTGTAAAGTGGCTGGTCCACTGGATGTCAGAAGGTGAATTCACCAATTTGTAAGTCGCTCTGGATAAGAGCGTCTGCTAAATGACTTAAATGTAAATGTAAATGTAAGCTCGTGACTCTACAAACTTGTTGGATGCATTTGCAGTTGGTTTTGGTTGTGTTTCAGATTATTTGTTGCCAATAGAAATGAATGGTAAATAATGTATTGTGTTATTTTGGAGTCACTTTTATTGTAAATATAAATCATAATACATACTGATTTACTGTGTGTCGACTCGTGGTTCAAAAGATCGTACCATACGATCGAAAATGACTTTCAGAAAATATTCCAGTAAATCACAGTAACAAAAACGGTAGTCTTTATAATGTCTCTGCCACATCTCTTATGACAGAAAAGAGCTTCTGGATATCAGAACAGCGCTTACTCACCTTGAACTGGACTATGATTTAGTCTTTAACTAGTCGGTAGCAAAAGATTTACTCGAGATACCTGACCAGGCCCAGATCCCTGTCATTAGCATGAAGAGAAGACGCCAATACAGGGGATCAGGTTGGAGTGCCAGCGTATGGACGGGAAAAATAACAACATCAATGCTGACACATGGAACAAACTGAAGAGCAGACAGATACAGTTGAAGTCGGACGTTTACATGCACCTTAGTCAAATACATTTAAACTCAGTTTTTCACAATTCCTGACATTTAATCAAAATAAAAAAAATCCTGTCTTCGGTCAGATAGGATCACCACATTCTTTTAAGAATGTGATATGTCAGAATAATAGTACAGAATTATTTATTTCAGATTTTATTTCTTTCACCACATTCCCAGTGTGTCAGAAGTTTACATACACTCAATTAGTATTTGGTAGCATTGCCTTTAAATGGTTTAACCTGGGTCAAATGTTTGGGGTAGTGTTCCACAAGCCTCCTACAAGAAGTTGGGTGAATTTTGGCCCATTCCTCCTGACAGAGCTGGTGTAACTGAGTCAGATTTATAGGCCTCCTTGCTCGCACATGCTTTCTCAGGTCTGCCCACAATTTTCTATAGGATTGAGGTTAGGGCTTTGTGATGGCTTTGTTGTCCTTAAGCCATTTTGCCACAACTTTGGAAGTATTTTTGAGGTCATTGTCCATTTTGAAGACCCATTTGCAACCATGCTTTAACTTCCTGACTGATGTCTTGAGATGTTGCTTCAATATATCCACAAAAGAAATTCCTACCTCATGATGCCATCTATTTTGTGAAATGCACCAGTCCCTCCTGCAGCAAAGCACCCCCACAACTAGATTCTGCCACTGCCGTGCTTCACGGTTGGGATGGTTTTCTCGACTTGCAAGCGTCCCCCATTTTCCTCCAAACATAATGACGGTCATTATGGCCAAACAGTTCTATTTTCGTTTCATCAGACCAGAGGACATTTCTCCAAAAAGTCTTTGTCCCCGTGTGCAGTTGCAAATCGTAGTCTGGCTGTTTTATGGCGGTTTTGGGGCAGTGGATTCTTCCTTGCTGAGCCACCTTTCAGATTATTTTTCATTTCTCATTTATTTAACCAGGTAAGCTAGTTGAGAACAAGTTCTCAATTACAACTACTACATGGCCAAGATAAAGCAAAGCAGTGTGACACAAACAAGAACAGAGTTGCACATGGAATAAACAAGTGTACGGTCAATAAAACAAAATGTTAAAAAGAAAGTCTATATACAGTGTGTGCAAATGGCGTAAGGAGGTGATGCAATAAATAGGCCATAGTAGCGAAGTAATTACATTTTAGCAAATTAACACTGGAGTGATAGATGAGCAGATGGTGAGGTGCAAGTAGAAATACTGAGAGAAAAAATAGCAAAAAAGAGCAGAAAAGTAAATAAAAACAATATGGGGATGTGGTAGGTAGTTTGGGTGGGCTATTTACAGAAGGGGCTATGTACAGCTGCAGCGATCGGTTAGCTGCTCAAAGCATGCATTTGGTTTTACTAGCATTCAAGAGCTGTTGGAGGCCACGGAAGGAGTGTTGTATGGCATTGAAGCTCGTTTGGAGGTTAGTTAACACAGTGTCCAAAGAAGGGCCAGATGTATACAGAATGGTGTCGTCTGCATAGAGGTGGATCAGGGAATCACCCACAGCAAGAGCGACATCATTGATATATACAGAGAAAGGAGTCTGCCCAACAATTGAACCCTGTGGTATCCACATAGAGGCTGCCAGAGGTCCAGAAAACACGCCATCCGATTTGACACACTGAACTGTCTGAGAAGTAGTTGGTGAAACAGGCGAGGCAGTCATTTGAGAAAACAAGGCTGTTGAGTCTGTCGATAAGATTACGATGATTGACAGAGTTGAAGGCCTTGGCTAGGTTGCTGAAGACGGCTGCACAGTACTGTCTTTTATCGATGGCGGTTATGATATCGCTTAGTACCTTGAGCATGGCTGGGGTGCACCCTTGACCAGCTCGAGAACCGGATTGCACAGAGGAGAAGGTACGGTGCGATTCGGAATTGTCAGTGATCTGTTTAACTTGGTTTTCGAAGACTTTAGAAAGGCAGGGCAGGATGGATATAGGTATATAACAGTCTGGGTCTAGAGTGTCACCCCCTTTGAAGAGGAGGCTGACCGCGGCAACTTTCCAATCTTTAGGGATCTCGGACGATACGACAGATAATTTTAGAAAGAGAGGGCCCAGATTGTCTAGCCCAGCAGATTTGTACGGGTCCAGGTTTTGCAGCTCTTTCAGAACATCTACTATCTGGATTTGGTTGAAGGAGAAGTTGGGTAGGCTTGGGCAAGTATCTGCAGGGGGTACAGAGCTGTTGGCTGAGGTTGGGGTAGCCAGAAGGAAAGCATGGCCAGCCATCAAGAAATGCATGTTGAAATTCTCGATTATTGTTTATTTTTGGTGGTGACAGTGGTACCTAGCCTCAGTGCAGTGGGCTGCTGGGATGAGGTGCTCTTATTCTCCATGGACTTTACAGTGTCCCAAAACTTTTTGGAGTTAGAGCTACAGGATGCACATTTCTAAGCTAGCCTTTGATTTCCTGACTGACTGCGTGTATTGGTTCCTGACTTCCCTGAAAAGTTGCATATGGCGGGGACTATTCGATGATAGTGCAGTCCGCCACAGGATGTTTTTGTGTTGGTCGAGGGCAGTCAGGTCTGGAGTGAACCAAGGGCTATATCAGTTCTTAGTCCTACATTTTTTGAAAGGGGCATGCTTATTTAAGATGGTGAGGGAAATAATTTTAAAGAACGACCAAGCATCCTTGACTGGCGGGATGACGTCAATATCCTTTCAGGATACCAAAGCCAGGTCGATTAGAAAGGCCTGCTTGCAGAAGTGTTTTAGGGAGTGTTTGACAGTGATGAGGGGTGGTCGTTTGACCGTGGACCCTAGCGGATACAATTAATGAGGCAGTGATTGCTGAGATCCTGATTGAAATCAGCAGAGGTGTATTTGGAGGGCAAATTGGTCAGGATAATATCTATGAGGGTGCCCGTGTTCATGGATTTAGGGTTGTACCTGGTGGGTTCATTGATAATTTGTGTGAGATTGAGGGCATCTATATCACGCCCTGACCTTGGAGATGTTTTATTTCTCTATTTGGTTAGGTCAGGGTGTGATTTGGGTGGGCATTCTATGTTTTCTATTTCTTAGTTTTTTTGCCGAGTGTGGTTCCCAATCAGAGGCAGCTGTCTATCGCTGTCTCTGATTGGGAATCATACTTAGGCAGCCTTTTTCCCACCTAATGTTGTGGGTAATCATTTGTTTTCTGTATAGTTTATTTTGCCTTACAGAACTACGCGCTTTCATTTTGTCGTTGTTATTATTATTTTGCTTTTGATGTCATCAATAAAAAGAACGATGTACGCCTACCACTCTGCACCTTGGTCCGGTCATTCCACAAACGAGAACCGTAACAATTTAGCTTAGATTGTAGGACTGCCGCAGTTTAGCAATAGTTTAGGTCACCTAACAGAACAAACTCTGAAGATAGATGTGGGGCAATCATTTCACATATGGTGTCCAGGGCACAGCTGGGAGCTGAGGGGGGTCTATAACAGGTGGCAACAGTGAGAGACTTATTTCTGGAGAGATTAATTTAAAACATTTGAAGCTTGAACTGTTTGGGCATAGACCTGGAAAGTATGACAGAACTTTGCAGGCTATCACTGGAGTAGATTGCACCTCCTCCCCCTTTGGCAGTTCTATCTTCATGTACAATGTTGTAGTTGGGTATGGAAATCTAAGAATTTTTGGCGGACTTCCTAAACCAGGATTCAGACACGGCAAGGACATCAGGGTTGGATGAGTGTGCTAAAGCAGTGAGTAAAACAAACGTAGGGAGGAGGCTTCTGATGTTAACATGCATGAATCCAAGGCTTTTACGGTTACCGAAGTCAACAAATGAGAGTGCCTACGGACACGCAGGGCCTGGGTTAACTTCCACATCTCCACATTATGTCGACATAGGTCTCGTTTTACTGTGGATAAAGATACTTTTGTACCCGTTTCCTCCAGCATCTTCACATGGTCCTTTGCTGTTGTTCTGGGATTGATTTTCACCTTTTGCACCAAAGTACGTTCATCTCTAGGAGACAGAACGCATCTCCATCCTGAGCGGTATGATGGCTGCGTTGCCCCATGGTGTTAATACTTGAGTACTATTGTTTGTAGAGACAAACGTGGTACCTTTGGCCATTTGGAAATTGCTCCCAAGGATGAACCAGACTTGTGGAGGCCAACCATTTTTTTCTGAGGTCTTGGCTGATTTCTTTTGATTTTCCCATAATGTCAAGCAAAGAGTTTGAAGGTAGGCCTTGAAATACATCCACAGGTACACCTCCGATTGACTCAAATTATGTCAATTAGCCTAACAGAAGCTATGACAGCCATGACATAATTTCCTAGAATTTTCCAATCTGTTTAGAGACACAGTCAACTGAGTGTATGTAAACTTCTGACCCACTGGAATTGTTAGACAGTGAATTATAAGTGAAAAAATCTGTCTGTAAACAATTTTTGGAAAAATGACTTGTGTCATGCACAAAGTAGATGTCCTAACTGACTTGCCAAACCTATAGTTTGTTAACAAATAATTTGTGGAGTGGTTGAAAAACAAGTTTTAATGGCTCCGACCGAGTGTATGTATACTTCTGACTTCAACTGTAGGTTTTCCTTTGTCCAGGTGGGAAAGGGCAGCGTTGAGCGCAATAGAGATTGCGTCACCTGTAGATCTGTTGGGGCGGTTTGCAAATTGGAGTGGGTCCAGAGTTTCTGGGATGATGGTGTTGGTGTGAGCCATAATCAGCGTTTACAAAGCACTTCATGGTTACAGACGTGAGTGCTATGGGTCGGTAGTAATTTAGGCAGGTTGTCTTTGGGCACAGGGACTATGGTGGTCTGCTTGAAAGATGTAGGTATTACTAATTCGGTCCAGGGACAGGTTGAAAATGTCAGTGAAGACTCCTGCCAGTTGCTTGGAATACACATCCTGGTAATCCATCTGGCCCTGCAACTTTGTGAATGTTGACCTGTTTAAAGGTCTTGCTCACATCGGCTACGTTCGTGATCACACAGTCGTCTGGGACAGCTGGTGCATGCTTCAGTGTTGCTTGCCTCGAAGCGTGCATAGAAGTAATTTAGCTCGTCTTGTAGGCTTGTGTCACTGGGCAGCTCGCGGCTGGGCTTCCCTTTGTAGTCCGTAATAGTTTGGAAGCCCTGCCACCTTCGATGAGCGTCACCTGTCAGCAATAGGTGTGGCTGAAACAGCTGAATCCACTAATTTGAAGGTGTGTCCACAAAATGTTGTATGTGTAGTGTTTATAAAGCAAACAGACAGGTATCGAGGCATTCAGCTACTATTCGATGGAACGTGAAAATGGGCGTATCTGGTCGTCCCAGCGCGCACGACCCACGTGGAGTTCCTGGTCTCCGGTAGCCTCTGGAACTGCCGATCTGCGGCCAACAAGGCAGAGTTCATCTCAGCCTATGCCTCCCTCCAGTCCCTCGACTTCCTGGCACTGACGGAAACATGGATCACCACAGATAACACTGCTACTCCTACTGCTCTCTCTTCGTCCGCCCACGTGTTCTCGCACACCCCGAGAGCTTCTGGTCAGCGGGGTGGTGGCACCGGGATCCTCATCTCTCCCAAGTGGTCATTCTCTCTCTCTCCCCTTACCCATCTATCTATCGCCTCCTTTGAATTCCATGCTGTCACAGTTACCAGCCCTTTCAAGCTTAACATCCTTATCATTTATCGCCCTCCAGGTTCCCTCGGAGAGTTCATCAATGAGCTTGATGCCTTGATAAGCTCCTTTCCTGAGGACGGCTCACCTCTCACAGTCCTGGGCGACTTTAACCTCCCCACGTCTACCTTTGACTCATTCCTCTCTGCCTCCTTCTTTCCACTCCTCTCCTCTTTTGACCTCACCCTCTCACCTTCCCCCTACTCACAAGGCAGGCAATACGCTCGACCTCATCTTTACTAGATGCTGTTCTTCCACTAACCTCATTGCAACTCCCCTCCAAGTCTCCGACCACTACCTTGTATCCTTTTCCCTCTCGCTCTCATCCAACACTTCCCACACTGCCCCTACTCGGATGGTATCGCGCCGTCCCAACCTTCGCTCTCTCTCCCCCGCTACTCTCTCCTCTTCCATCCTATCATCTCTTCCCTCTGCTCATACCTTCTCCAACCTTTCTCCTGAGTCTGCCTCCTCAACCCTCCTCTCTTCCCTTTCTGCATCCTTTGACTCTCTATGTCCCCTATCCTCCAGGCCGGCTCGGTCCTCCCCTCCCGCTCCGTGGCTCGATGACTCATTGCGAGCTCACAGAACAGAGCTCCGGGCAGCCGAGCGGAAATGGAGGAAAACTCGCCTCCCTGCGGACCTGGCATCCTTTCACTCCCTCCTCTCTACATTTTCCTCCTCTGTCTCTGCTGCTAAAGCCACTTTCTACCACTCTAAATTCCAAGCATCTGCCTCTAACCCTAGGAAGCTCTTTGCCACCTTCTCCTCCCTCCTGAATCCTCCTCCCCCTCCCCCCTCCTCCCTCTCTGCAGATGACTTCGTCAACCATTTTGAAAAGAAGGTCGACGACATCCGATCCTCGTTTGCTAAGTCAAACGACACCGCTGGTTCTGCTCACACTGCCCTACCCTGTGCTCTGACCTCTTTCTCCCCTCTCTCTCCAGATGAAATCTCGCTTCTTGTGACGGCCGGCCGCCCAACAACCTGCCCGCTTGACCCTATCCCCTCCTCTCTTCTCCAGACCATTTCCGGGGACCTTCTCCCTTACCTCACCTCGCTCATCAACTCATCCCTGACCGCTGGCTACGTCCCTTCCGTCTTCAAGAGAGCGAGAGTTGCACCCCTTCTGAAAAAACCTACACTCGATCCCTCCGATGTCAACAACTACAGACCAGTATCCCTTCTTTCTTTTCTCTCCAAAACTCTTGAACGTGCCGTCCTTGGCCAGCTCTCCCACTATCTCTCTCAGAATGACCTTCTTGATCCAAATCAGTCAGGTTTCAAGACTAGTCATTCAACTGAGACTGCTCTTCTCTGTATCACGGAGGCGCTCCGCACTGCTAAAGCTAACTCTCTCTCCTCTGCTCTCATCCTTCTAGACCTATCGGCTGCCTTCGATACTGTGAACCATCAGATCCTCCTCTCCACCCTCTCCGAGTTGGGCATCTCCGGCGCGGCCCACGCTTGGATTGCGTCCTACCTGACAGGTCGCTCCTACCAGGTGGCGTGGCGAGAATCTGTCTCCTCGCCACGCGCTCTCACCACTGGTGTCCCCCAGGGCTCTGTTCTAGGCCCTCTCCTATTCTCGCTATACACCAAGTCACTTGGCTCTGTCATAACCTCACATGGTCTCTCCTATCATTGCTATGCAGACGACACACAATCAATCTTCTCCTTTCCCCCTTCTGATGACCAGGTGGCGAATCGCATCTCTGCATGTCTGGCAGACATATCAGTGTGGATGACGGATCACCACCTCAAGCTGAACCTCGGCAAGACGGAGCTGCTCTTCCTCCCGGGGAAGGACTGCCCGTTCCATGACCTCGCCATCACGGTTGACAACTCCGTTGTGTCGTCCTCCCAGAGCGCTAAGAACCTTGGCGTGATCCTGGACAACACCCTGTCGTTCTCAACCAACATCATGGCGGTGGCCCGTTCCTGTAGGTTCATGCTCTACAACATCCGCAGAGTACGACCCTGCCTCACACAGGAAGCGGCGCAGGCCCTAATCCAGGCACTTGTCATCTCCCGTCTGGATTACTGCAACTCGCTGTTGGCTGGGCTCCCTGCCTGTGCCATTAAACCCCTACAACTCATCCAGAACGCCGCAGCCCGTCTGGTGTTCAACCTTCCCAAGTTCTCTCACGTCACCCCGCTCCTCCGCTCTCTCCACTGGCTTCCAGTTGAAGCTCGCATCCGCTACAAGACCATGGTGCTTGCCTACGGAGCTGTGAGGGGAACGGCACCGCAGTACCTCCAGGCTCTGATCAGGCCCTACACCCAAGCAAGGGCACTGCGTTCATCCACCTCTGGCCTGCTCGCCTCCCTACCATTGAGGAAGTACAGTTCCCGCTCAGCCCAGTCAAAACTGTTCGCTGCTCTGGCCCCCAATGGTGGAACAAACTCCCTCACGACGCCAGGACAGCGGAGTCAATCACCACCTTCCGGAGACACCTGAAACCCCACCTCTTCAAGGAATACCTAGGATAAGATAAGTAATCCTTCTCACCCCCCCCTTAATGATTTAGATGCACTATTGTAAAGTGGCTGTTCCACTGGATGTCAGAAGGTGAATTCACCAATTTGTAAGTCGCTCTGGATAAGAGCGTCTGCTAAATGACTTAAATGTAATGTAAATGTATATTAACTGACCTAAGCGACTTTGAGTGTGGTAGGTGTCAGGCGCGCCGGTTCCAGTATCTCAGTATCTCAGAAACGGCAGGCCTCCTGAGCTTTTCACGCACGACAATATCCAGGCTTTACATTGAATGGTGTCAAATCTTGACTGGTGTCAACAGTACAGGCTGGTGGTGTTGGTGAAGGTGTCATGGTGTGGGTAATGTTTTCCTGACACATGTTAGGTCCCAATTGAGCAGTATGTTCTGGAGGCAAAGTGAGGTTTGACCCAGTAAACAATGCTACTTGGCATATTTGATTGAATCCATCCTGCTCTGTGTTGTTTTTCCAAATCCGAAGACAGGAAAAAGGTGTTTTTAAGTGTAGCACTTGTACTATGATTTTGACTGGTGTGCTGAGCCAGCGGAATCTGTCCATGCAGGAGTTCTCAGTATTGTGGTTTCAATTGCTACTGCTGTGTTTGATCTGTCTTTTATCTGCTTGAAGAACAGAGACTATGATGTGTGTTTGTGTGCATGCATGAGCCAAATATTCTATATTCAGAGAATCAGTATGTGTGTGTGCGGATGTGTGTGTGTGTGTGTGTGTGTGGGGGTCGGGTGTGTGTGTTTGTGTGTGCGTGTGTGCTTGGCTGAGCAAATATTCTATTTTCAGGGTATCAGAGTGAGAGAGACAATGCTTATAGTTGATTTTAATGTGTGCTTAGTTAAAGTATAGTATATATGCCTGGAATTGTGAAAATAATGTTTAATTTGATTGATCACGAGTGGTGATTTCATCAGCAATCAATATATTTGCATTTCTATACCAGGTGTAGGCCATTTCTTTGTCCACACTGTTTATTTTTATTTACTTATTTATTTAACCTTTAATTAACTAGGCAAGTTAGTTAAGAACAAATTCTTATTTACAATGATGGCCTGTTAAAATGAAGTGCTTTGTAACACCAAAAGTAGTGGTAACTGAGCTACCACCAACACGTAGGAAACAAAACCCTAATTTTGCTGGAATATTGAAACAATATTTAATCACCCTGAAATGTTTTGAAACAGTACATGGTGTGTTGTAACACCGCCACGGGCAGATTGGCCATCTGGAAATTCTGATAAATGCCAGATGAGCAGGACCATATGATAGTGGAGTGGGCTGGTCGAAATTGACACACACCTCCAATATTTTTTTTATATACTGTATATAAAAAGAAAACAATGAATAAGACAATCTATAATCAGCCTTTGTCTGATCAGTGGGCCCTACCAAGATGGTGTTCTGATAGGATGAGCTGAGGTCAAGCGACCTCACGTTTAAAGTCAAACGATGCATCAGCAAAAAAGACCTTACGAAGCAGATTTGAGGAGTTAGAGAGGTATTGTAACTTTGGTCAACTCGAAGTTTGACTCGGCATTACATTTACATTTACATTTAAGTCATTTAGCAGACGCTCTTATCCAGAGCGACTTACAAATTGGTGAATTCACCTTCTGACATCCAGTGGAACAGCCACTTTACAATAGTGCATCTAAATCATTAAGGGGGAGGGGGGGTGAGAAGGATTACTTATCCTATCCTAGGTATTCCTTGAAGAGGTGGGGTTTCAGGTGTCTCCGGAAGGTGGTGATTGACTCCGCTGTCCTGGCGTCGTGAGGGAGTTTGTTCCACCATTGGGGGGCCAGAGCAGCGAACAGTTTTGACTGGGCTGAGCGGGAACTGTACTTCCTCAGTGGTAGGGAGGCGAGCAGGCCAGAGGTGGATGAACGCAGTGCCCTTGTTTGGGTGTAGGGCCTGATCAGAGCCTGGAGGTACTGCGGTGCCGTTCCCCTCACAGCTCCGTAGGCAAGCACCATGGTCTTGTAGCGGATGCGAGCTTCAACTGGAAGCCAGTGGAGAGAGCGGAGGAGCGGGGTGACGTGAGAGAACTTGGGAAGGTTGGACACCAGACGGGCTGCGGCGTTCTGGATGAGTTGTAGGGGTTTGATGGCACAGGCAGGGAGCCCAGCCAACAGCGAGTTGCAGTAATCCAGACGGGAGATGACAAGTGCCTGGATTAGGACCTGCGCCGCTTCCTGTGTGAGGCAGGGTCGTACTCTGCGGATGTTGTAGAGCATGAACCTACAGGAACGGGCCACCGCCTTGATGTTAGTTGAGAACGACAGGGTGTTGTCCAGGATCACGCCAAGGTTCTTAGCGCTCTGGGAGGAGGAAACAATGGAGTTGTCAACCGTGATGGCGAGATCATGGAACGGGCAGTCCTTCCCCGGGAGGAAGAGCAGCTCCGTCTTGCCGAGGTTCAGCTTGAGGTGGTGATCCGTCATCCACACTGATATGTCTGCCAGACATGCAGAGATGCGATTCGCCACCTGGTCATCAGAAGGGGGAAAGGAGAAGATTAATTGTGTGTCGTCTGCATAGCAATGATAGGAGAGACCATGTGAGGTTATGACAGAGCCATGTGACTTGGTGTATAGCGAGAATAGGAGAGGGCCTAGAACAGAGCCCTGGGGGACACCAGTGGTGAGAGCGCGTGGCGAGGAGACAGATTCTCGCCACGCCACCTGGTAGGAGCGACCTGTCAGGTAGGACGCAATCCAAGTGTGGGCCGCGCCGGAGATGCCCAACTCGGAGAGGGTGGAGAGGAGGATCTGATGGTTCACAGTGTCGAAGGCAGCCGATAGGTCTAGAAGGATGAGAGCAGAGGAGAGAGAGTTAGCTTTAGCAGTGCGGAGCGCCTCCGTGATACAGAGAAGAGCAGTCTCAGTTGAATGACTAGTCTTGAAACCTGACTGATTTGGATCAAGAAGGTCATTCTGAGAGAGATAGCGGGAGAGCTGGCCAAGGACGGCACGTTCAAGAGTTTTGGAGAGAAAAGAAAGAAGGGATACTGGTCTGTAGTTGTTGACATCGGAGGGATCGAGTGTAGGTTTTTTCAGAAGGGGTGCAACTCTCGCTCTCTTGAAGACGGAAGGGACGTAGCCAGCGGTCAGGGATGAGTTGATGAGCGAGGGCATGAGCGAGGGCATGAGCGAAGGCATAACCGTTCATACGAAGGTGCTTCACCTTTTAGCGAGGTAAATTTCTATGGCAACGAATCCTTCAGAACTAACCTGCTCAGGGGCAGGCTAACTGACAGCTAACTCCACTCACCTTGAATGAAATTACTGAGCCATGAGTTGAGGACCAATGAAATCAGACTCTTGCAACGATTGTGTCATCATCCCGTTCATTTGAGGATGACAACTGATTTAATATTTTATGAATCAAATATTTTTATGTGTTTAAAAAATATTAATGTTAAAATACTGTATATCACATTACACAGTTACTAATGACAGAATGCATTTTACACTTCACGTACAGTAACACTTTGTATGACTTGATCAAATTATTTTATTGATAGGAGTGGGAAAAAAGTTGCTTGTAGTTGTGCATTGATAAGCACACAAGTCTGCATTAATGATAAGCAATAAAATAAAGACGGCCCTTCTAAAAGCCTATTTCACACCATAGCCTGCTGAATTTGCAAGATAACTTTTCTTTCATTTTGATTTGAGCACAAATGAAAAATGTGGCACTGACTCGCGCCTGGACTGATGTTTCAGCATTGTCGCATTGAAGAGTTCAGAGCAGCCCCAACAGCCCCAAAACATCACTGCTCTAGAGGAGATCTGCATGGAGGAATGGGCCAAAATACCAGCAACAGTGTGTGAAAACCTTGTGATGACTTACAGAAAACGTTTGACCTCTGTCATTGCCAACAAAGGGTATATAACAAAGTATTGAGAAACTTTTGTTATTGACCAAATACTTATTTTCCACCATAATTTGCAAATAAATTCAATAAAAATCCTACAATGTGATTTTCTGGATTTTTTTTTCTCATTTTACCTGTCATAGTTGAAGTGTACCTATGATGAAAATTACAGGCCTCTCTCATCTTTTTAAGTGGGGGAACTTACACAATTGGTGGCTGACTAAATACTTTTTTGCCCCACTGTATAACAGGCATTGGATTGCAATATATCCTAAGTTGTTATCTTGGCTTTTATAAAGGATAATATTTAAGCAGACAGAAGACCCGTTTATATCTACACAAACAAGCGTCCTGTGTCCTGATCTTTCCACATTCTGGTTGTGCCCACATTTTCAGAAATCCGTCTACACATGGTATTAAAATGTATCTAAGGTTACGTTTAGACAGTCAGCCCAATTCTGATATTTTTTTTCACTATTTGGTCTTTTGACCAATAAGATCAGCTCTGAAAAGATCTGATGTGAAAATATCTGATGTGATTGGTACCGCTCTTCGTATTTCGCGATTTCTACCTCCCCACAACTGCCTTGGATTAATTTATTTCCAACTCTCTCTTTCCCCTCCTTGCCTCTTGACCTCATCCTTTCCCAATCCCCTCCAACTCACAAGGCAGGCAATGCACTTGACCTCATCTTTACTAGAGGCTGCTTCCAGGTCTATGATCACTACTTTGTTTATTTTTCTGTCTCCCTTTCCTCCATCCCTAACCACTCATCCCCTACTCAGATGGTCATGCACCATCGCAATCTTCGCTCTCTCTCTCCCACTACTCTCTCCTCTTCTATCCTATCATCTCTCCCTTCTGCTAAATCCTTCTCCCGTCTGTCTCCTGATTCTGCCTCTTTGACCCTACTCTCCTTCCTTTCCGCATCCTATGACTTGCACTGTCCCATTTCCTCCCTGCAGGCTCGACCCTCCCCTCCTTCTCCGTGGCTGAATGACTCATTGCAAGCTTACAGAACAGGGCCGTGGGTAGCTGAGCAAAAATGGAGGAAAACTAAACTTCCCGGGGTACCTATTTTCGTTTCACTCCATCCCCTCTAACTTCTCTTCCTCTGTATCCGATGCTAAAGCCTACCACTCTAAATTTCAAGCTTCTGTCTCTAACCCTAGGAAACTCTTTTCCACCTTCTTCTCCCTCCATAATCCTCCACCCCTTCCCCTCCCCCTCCCTCTTTGCAGATGACTTTGTCAACCACTTTGAAAAGAAGGTTGACAACATCCGCTACTCATTCACTTAGCCTATTGAAGCCACTGGTCTTACTCACACAGAACTACCCTACGCCTTGACCTCTTTCTCCATTCTCTCTCCAGATGATATTCTGCGACTAGTGAGGTCTGGCCGCCCGACAACCTGCCCTCTCGACCCCATCCACTCCTCCCTTCTCCAGACCATCTCTGGAGACCTTCTCTCATTCCTCACTTCCTTCATCAACTCATCCCTCTGACTTCAAAATGGCCCGAGTTGCTCCCCTCCTCCAGAAACCAACAATCGACTCATCTGACGTCAAAAACTATAGACCTGTATCCCTACTTTCTTTTCTTTCCAAAACACTTAAGCGTGCTGTCGCTGATCAACTTTCTTGTTATCTCTCTCGGAACAATCTTCTTGACCCTAACCAGTCAGGCTTCAAGACGGGTCACTCAACCGAGACTGCTCTTCTCTGTGTCAGGGAGGCTCTCTGCACTGCCAAATCTGACTCTCTCTCCTCTGTTCTTATCCTCCTAGATCTATCCGCTGTCTTTGACTCCGTGAACCATCAGATCCTCCTCTTCACCTTGTCAGGGCTGGGCGTCTCAGGCTCTGCACATTCTTGGATTGCATCATACCTGGCAAGCCAGGTGGCGAGGATCTGTGACTGCCCAACGTACTCTTACTACTGGTGTCCCCCAGGGCTCGGTTCTATGCTCTCTCCTCTTCTCTCTATACACTAAGTCACTCAGCTCCATCATATCCTCACATGCTCTCTCCTATCATTGCTATGCAGATGACACTCAACTACTTTTCTCCTTCTCCCCCTCTGACACCCAGGTGGTGACACATGTCTGCGTACCTCGCAGATGTCTCAACTTGAATGTCAGCACACCACCACAAGCTCAACCTTGACAAGAAGGAACTTATCTTCCTCCCAGGGATGGCCTGCCCGCTCAAAGACATCTCCATTACAGTTGATAACTCCAGTGTTGCCTTCACAGAGTGTGACCCTGGACAACACCCTGTCATTCTCTGCAAACATCAAAGCAGTGACTCACTCCTGCAGGTTCATGCTCTACAACATTCGTAAAGTACGACCCTACCTCACACAGGAAGCTGCACAGGTCCTATTCCAGGCACTTGTCATCTCCCATCTGGACTACAGTAACTCGCTTTTGGCTGAGCGCTACTGCAACTCGCTAATGGCTGACTCTACTGATATCTACTTTAAGACACATATGGATGCCATAAGTCAATGGTGCCACCATAAGTCAGATCTCAATACGTCTTTTAATCATCTACATCGGTCTAAAAATGTGGGTACAATCAAAATATGGACAAGATCAGGACAAAGGACGTATGTTAGCACCAGGTATAAACGGGGATAGACAGACAGGGAACAAGAAGTAGCACAGAGTGACAGCTGAGAAAGATAGCACAACAGGGATGCAAACAAAATGTCTAGAGCAGAGGCCCAGTTATGGTGGTGAGTTGTATCTCCAGTGGTGTTTTTACATATTGAATTTGTTTTAAACATGATCTGCAGTGTTTCCAATAGCATTTTTTTCAGCAGCCGTGGCAAAGTTTAAACATTTAACCTGTTGGAACTCTAGGGGCGCAATTTCATTTTTGGATGAAAAACGTTCCCGTTTTAAACAAGATATTTTGTCACAAAAAGATGCTCGACTATGCATATAATTGCTACTGTTCGAAAGAAAACACTCTGACGTGTCCAGATATACAAAGATCTTCTCTGTGCGTGCCCTTTAACGTGAGCTTCAGGCAAAACCAAGATGAGATGGCATCCAGGAAATGACAAGGATTTTTGAGGCTCTGTTTGTCATGATCTCCTTATATGGCTGTGAACGCAAGAGGAATGAGTCTGCCCTTTCTGTCGTTTCCCCAAGGTGTCTGCAGCATTGTGACGTATTTGTAGGCAGATCATTGGAAGATTGACCATAAGAGACCACATTTACCACGTGTCCGCCCGGTGTCCTGCGCCGAAATTGGTGCGCAAAAGTCACCTGCCAGTATTTTTCCAAACAATACAGAGAGTAAAGCAAGCTTCCACGAACTGCATGTCAATGAAGAGATATGTGAAAAAACACCTTGAGGACTGATTCCAAACAACGTTTTCCATGTTTCGGTCGATATTATGTAGTTAATCCGGAAAAAGTTTTACGTTGTAGGTGACTGCATTTTCGGTTCGTTTCAGTAGCCAGGCGCAATGTAGAAAACGGAACGATTTCTCCTACACACAGACGCTTTCAGGAAACACTGCGCATTTGGTGTGTAACTGAGAGTCTCCTCATTGAAAACATCAGAAGCTCTTCAAAGGTAAATGATTTTATTTATTTGGTTATCTGGTTTTTGTGAAAATGTTGCGTGCTACATGTTATTCAAAATGCATTGCTAGCTTTGCATACTCTTACACAAATTAGTCAATTTCTATGGTTCAAAAGCATATTTTGAAAATCTGAGATGACAGTGTTGTTAAGAAAAGGCTAAGCTTGAGAGCAGATGCATTATTTTCATTTTATTTGCGATTTTCAGAAATCGTTAACGTTACATTATGCTAATGAGCTTCAGGCTATAACTGTATACAGGGTTTTTTCATAGCCAAACGTGAACAAAACGGAGCGATTTGTCCTACACAAATAATATTTTTTTGAAAAACTGCACATTTGCTATGTAACTGAGAGTCTCCTCATTGAAAACATCCGAAGCTCTTCAAAGTTAATGATTTTATTTATTTGGTTATCTGGCTTTTGTGAAAATGTTGCGTGCTACATGCTACACAAAATGCTATGCTAGCTTTGCATACTCTTACACAAATTAGTCAATTTATATGGTTCAAAAGCATATTTTGAAAATCTGAGATGACAGTGTTGTTAAGAAAAGGCTAAGCTTGAGAGCAAACGCATTATTTTAATTTTATTTGCGATTTTCAGAAATCGTTAACGTTGCGTTATGCTAATGAGCCTGAGGCTTTAGTCACGATCCCGGATCCGGGATGGGGAGTTTCAAGAAGTTAAGAGGTCCTCTTGGCCGCAGAGACAACTTTTAAAATTTCCTGCAATTTTACACATTTTGCCATGGGACCTTATTTATATTACAGCATATTGGATGACTGTCATTCATATTCTATTCACTCAGCTCAATGTAACATTGATAGGTTTAGGCTACTACATGGTACTCGAATGTCCCCTATACTCATAATGACATTTCTACAACCTAGCCTATGAATTAAAGTTTATAACGCATGTGCACAGGTCGAGAGACATTTTTTAGTAATCAAGGTGACAGTGACACATTCAATACCATTCAATACCACATTGCACACTCTTGCAATCATTAGTCCAACAGCTGCAAACACCTTTTCCCTTTGCTTGTGTACTTCATTACACAACACAACAGCTGTCTGTGACCAGGTGAAAAAACAATTCTAAATCAAATCTTCATACCATCGTCTCCACGTGCTCTACCATGCTGCGTAAGCGGGTTGGTTGGGCTTCCCACACCTCCTTGGTGAGGTCCAGTAGGCCACGTTGCCTCATTCCGTAGAGGAGTTCGAAAGGGGAAAACCCAGGGGAGGACTGGGGTACTTCTCGGATTGAGAATATTAGGTTGGGTAGTAGCTGGTCCCAGTTCTTCTCGTCCTGCTCAATGACCTTCCGCAGCATTTGTTTGAGCGTTTTATTGAACTGCTCAACGAGCCCAACCGTCTGCGGGTGAAAGACTGAGGTCCGGATCTGCTTGATCTGCAGGAGAGCACACAAATCTTTCATGAGGCGGGACGTAAACTCAGTACCTTGGTCTGTCAGGATCTCATTCGGGATGCCCACCCGGCTAAAGAGGTGGGACAGCTCCCGGGCAACTCCCTTCGATAACCTCCGCCCATAGGGGAATGGCCTCAGGATACCACGATGTACAGGTGTCTTTGTGCTGTTTTTACCAGGGGTACCACTAAGTCCATGGCGATGCGTTTAAAAGACACCCCGATGATCATTAGGGGGACCAGTGGGTTTCGGAAGTAGGCCTTTGAGGCAGTCATTTGACACTCCGGGAAGCAGCGACAGTAGTCTTCCACGGGCCTCCTCATCCCGGGCCAGTGGAACCGGGCGGCAATCCATTCCCGGGTCTTCTCCATTCCCAGGTGCGCCCCCTTTTAGGTGGGTGTGGACCAGCTGAAGCACGTATCCGACGTGCCATTGGGGCAGCAACAATAACTCTCGAAGTTCCCCCTGTTGGCGCGACACCTGATACAAAAGGTTATTCTTGATTTGGAAATGGAGGTATCGCCAGTCACTCACCCCCAGAAGTAGTTGTCCATCCACCGCTATCACTTCGGCTGCAGCGGCATTCAAGTTAGGATCCTCCCACTGGGCCGTCCCGAATTGTCCCCTCAGTTGGCCCCCAGCGGGTGTCTCGATTGGCCCCTCGAAATCGAGGATGGGGAGGCTGGGCTCGGCCCATTTCTGCCTTGGCCATCCTTCCCGTAGTGCTGTCCGTTCAAACATACAGAGGTAAGTTTCGATGTCGTCATCTTCTGTTGGCTTGATTAAACGCTGGTTTGCATGTTATTCAGTAGACGCTCCTCCTTGTAGCTTCCTGATTTCCTTAATGAGGTGGCTGTTTTGTAGCCGCTGTTCGTCCAGCGTTCGTTCCTGAACCGCCTGTTGGGCTTGTTGGGCCCGGATGAACTGAGATATCAACTTAGTATTTTCACGTCCGGATGAAATGCATGCCCAAATTCAACTGCCTGCTACTCATCCCCAGAAGATAAGATATGCATATTATTAGAAAACACTCTGAAGTTTCTAAAACTGTTTGAATCATGTCTGTGAGTATAACAGAACTTATTTAGCAGGCGAAGCCCCGAGGACAAACCATTCAGATTTTATTTTTGAGGTCACTCTCTTTTCAATGGGTTTTCATTGGGAATCCAGATTTCTAAGGGACCTTCTTGTAGTTCCTATCGCTTCCACTGGATGTCAAGAGCCTTTAGAAGTTGGTTGAGGTTTTTCCTTTGTGTAATGACGAAGTATGGTCATCTTGAACAAGGGTAACCTGAAGTGTACGGTTAGATAGAGGCGCGTGACCAGAAAGCTAACAACAGTTTGTTTTCCTCCTGTATTGAACACAGATCATCCCGTCTTCAATTTTATTGATTGTTTACTTTAAAAAAATACCTAAAGTTGTATTACAAAAGTAGTTTGAAATGTTTTTCTTTTGAGATATTTTGATGTCACGTTGCACAAGTTGGAACCTGTGTTTTTCTGGATCAAACGCACCAAATAAATTGACATTTTGGATATATATCGACGGAATTAATCAAACAAAAGGACCATTTGTGATGTTTATGGGACATATTGGAGTGCCAACAAAAGAAACTCGTCAAAGGTAAGGCATGAATTATATTTTTACTTCTGCGTTTTGTGTCGGCCCTGCAGGGTTGAAATATGCTTCTATGGTGCTATCCTCAGATAATAGCATCGTTTCCTTTCGCCGAAAAGCCTTTTTGAAATCGGACATGTTGGCTGGATTCACAACAAGTGTAGCTTTAATTTGCTATCTTGCATGTGTGATTTCATGAAAGTTAGATATTTATAGTAATTTATTTGAATTTGGCACTCTGCATTTTCACTGGCTTTTGGCCAGGTGGGATGTTAGCGTCCCACATATCCCAGAGAGGTTAAACTAATAATTCAAAAGACAAGGATCGGTTTCCCCCATGAGACCCTCTCCGGGATACCGTCTTCTGGGCTCCGGGTCTTGCTGTATCCTGTGGGGATCAAAAACTGCACTCCCTCCTGTTATGTCTGGAACCGTCTCCAACTATACGGGAGTCCTTTCTTCACCCGGTCTCTTCCCTGTGTGCAGCCGTTCTTGCAGCTTTATGGGACTCGTACAGCTGGTGAGCAATCAGCCCTTGATTACTCACCAACCCCAATCAGCCCCAATTAGTCCTGGCCGGATAGACTTGGTACATCCAGCAGAGGGAGCTATCGCCTCGTGATGTATACTCCGTCTGTCACCAGGCTTCAACGAGTCTCCCCCTGGTGGCTGACCTGCTGTACGCCACAGTATGTATACCAAACATCAGGATATCCGGAGCCTGCTCACAGAGACACAGGAGGCCAATCTTACGCTCACCCCAGGAATCAATCACCATGGGGACCCACTCAGGGACAAGGGTCTGTCGTTTGCTTACTGCTCAGACACACACAGACAGGTATGTACACCCACCCACCCACCCACCCACACACTCTCTTATCTCACACTCACTGTTCTACCCTTTCTCTCTCCCCCTCTCATCTCTCTCTCTCTCTCTCTCTCTCTCTCTCTCTCTCTCTCTCTCTCTCTCAGAGCCCGGCCTGCATCAAAGTTGACCAGAGCACTGCACCATATGAGGCCGCATCATTACATTGCCCCCCCCCCCCCCCCAGTCCTGTACCATTACATAGAGGTAGGACTGCCACAGGCATATCATATATCATACTGGACAAGGGCCTTAAATGCTCTTCAATAGGCCAAATATGAAAGGGAGAGCTTTGCATCAATGGGTTCTACTCAAATGTTCATAGAACAAAAAAGGGTAAAGGAAAATGGTCTGTATTACAGATTCTGAAGTAGTTCTGTGCTGTCTGCAGGAGGTCACGAACACATGCACGCATGCACGCACACTCACACACATACAAACACACACAGAGAGACAGGCGGGGATGTTTCTCCAGCAGGCCTGACTCACAATATGCAACAACCATTTAGATTTCTTCCACCCTGAAGACCAGTGCCAGGTGTCATGGAGAAACAACAAATGAGTGACTGATTGAAAAACCTTTGCACAGATGACTTTGAGGAATTTCACTACTCTGCATAGAAATTAATATAAAGAAGGAAAAAACACGGGGGAGGATCTGGTACCTGAGATGAGAAGTGTGCATGTCTGAAATTGATTAACACGCTGGGGAGCTCATTAATAAAACATACAGGATGTGCTGGAGCGACACCTTCACACAAACCCATCCCCAATCCCTGCCCACCTCTCTCCTCCCCCATCCCGCCTCTCACTGACAAGGCTCCATCTCCATGTATGTGTCCCAATTGGCACACTATTCCCGAAGTTGGTCCCTCTCCTTGTTCGGGCAGCGTTCGGCGGTAGACGTCACCGACTTTCTAGTCGCTACACATCCATGTTTAATTTTTGTTTGGTTTTGTTATCATTATACACACTTGGTTTTGTCTTCATTATACACACTTGATTTATATTACATTAATTATGTTCCTTATTTAACCATCTGGCTTCCCTCTCTGTTTCATGCGTTTGTGTTTTCCGTGTTGGAATATTATTCCTCATTTTTGAGTAAACTGTCGGACTATACTCATCTCTGTGTCCTGCGCCTGACTCTACCTTTCTCCATTCACCAACACCCTCACAGCATGTAGCAAGATTCTGAAGATGATTTTCTCACTGAAGGTAATACAGTCTTATTTATGAAATTTTCCATGGGAAGTTAAGCCCTGGAAGACCAATTCTAGGTCTTGTGGCATATTTTGGTTAAACTATCGCCATTTAAAAGAAATTGCAACCCTATGCATGCACAGTAAATTCTTCCATCACATGTGCAGTGCACTCTTCCATCACATGTACAGCTGATTCTCAAGATCTTGCACACTAATGAGATGCTATTGAGCCCACACCACTACACTGTCTGAGCCAAGAACTACATGCTTTCTGTTATTACAATACTGGGTGGACTGAATATATTTTATATGACATACATGATTTTATGTTAACTAGTAAATAGTAGCCTACAGCAAAGTGTGTTTAAATTATTTCTAACTTATTAGCAATTTCTGCTAGTTAGTTTTTTCTACCATGTGGCTTTTAGCTTGCTTGAGCCTGTGAACTGAGGAGTGTTAATTCATCTGTTTCCATACATGTTTAATTTTAAAACATGTATTTTACAGAGGAGTTGTTCAATCTAACTGCCTAACTATTTATCTGTACATGGAATTGTATTTGTATTTATTTTTACTCATTATTTTCTAATCTTTACAGGTACATGCCACTGACTATCTGATGTGTGGAGACATTTCACACTGCAGCTAATGTAGATGGAAAAGCTGTGTACCATTGCAAATACAGTACAAAATCATACGTGAAGAATGCAAAAAAGATGCCGAATCATCTGGACAAGTGCATAAAGTTCCCTCAGCGCTCACAACAAGCAACATCTACTTCTATTTGAGGTGGAAATGATGAATCAGACACCTTATCGATAGCAACAGCTCATGGTCCTTCTGGCATCAGAATTTATTTTGACTCATTGGAGGAATGTCGTCAGAGAAATGTTGATGAATGTCTTGCTCGAGCTGTGTATGCAACTGGTTCACCTCTGATGCTCACAGGCAATGTGTATTGGAAGGGATATCTGAATGTTCTTCGCCCAGCATACACCCCTCCAATCAGATATTCTTTATCTACTCATTTGTTGGATGCAGAGTTCAACAGAGTTCAAGTGAAGGTCAAGCAAATCATAGAGAAAGCAGACTGTATTGCAATCATCTCTGATGAGTAAGGAATAATAATTAAGTACATCTCCACCCCTCAACCAGTATTCTACAAGAGCACAGACACAAGGGACAACAGACACACTGGTCTCTACATTTCAGATGAGCTGAAGGCAGACATCAATGACCTTGGACCACAGAAGGTATTTGCACTGGTGACAGACAATGCTGTGAACATGAAGGCGGCTTGGTCTAAAGTGGAGGAGTCCCACCCTCACATCACACCCATTGCCTGCGCTGCTCAAGCACTGAATCTTCTCCTCAAGGACATCATGGCACTGAAAACAATGGATACACTCTACAAGAGAGCCAAGGAAATGGTTCGGTATATGAAGGGTCATCAAGTTATAGCTGCAATCTACCTCACCAAGCAAAGTGAGAAGAATAAGAGCACCACATTGAAGCTTCCCAGCAACACCTGTTCGGGTGGTGTTGTCATCATGTTTGACAGTCTCCTGGAGGGGAAGGAGTTTCTCCAAGACATGGCCATATCCCAGTCTGCTGATATGGACAGCCTCATCAAGAGGATCCTCCTGGATGATATTGGGAGAGAGTGGTAAGCAGCCTATTACGTGGAGTGGAACAGGGAAACCCAAGAGCAGACTCAGACTAGGGGACTGGGACGAAGTAACCAATGGATTTATTGATATGGAGATATGGAGTGCAGGCCAGGGGAAGCTTGGGCGGGTTGCAGGAAACCAGGTGTGGAGGCTGAGGCTGGAGCGAGAGGGGTTAAGACAGGGTAAGCAGGTCCAGAGGGGAATCCAAGGGAGCAGTAGAGTGGGAAATCCAGGGCCGAGTAGCAGGATGAGGAGACATGGGACTGGAGACAGGGACCAGAGTCAGAGCAGGCAGAATGAGCATAGATTAAGATGTGGCAGTGTGGAAGTGGCATGACTGAGTATTTGTAGATGGTCTTGATTATGGAACAGGTTGCTGCTGGGGATCTGCTCTGACTCCAGCACACCTGACTCCACCCACACAATCACACACACAGAGGGAGAGGGCAAGGGAGAGGGACAGGGAGAGAGAACTGGTGGAGTGGCGGCAGCTCAAGGAGACATAGGATGAGCAGTAGAGGGCGTGGCAGGAGCAGATGTAACAGTAAACCCACTCTCTACGGACGCTCAACCAGGCTTATCTGGGTGTGAGGTATAGAAATCACGTAAGAGGGAGGGGTCCAGAATGTGATGGCGGGGCACACAGAAGTGCTCCTCCGGCCCGTATCCTTCCCAGTCCACCAGGTACTGCCAGCCACGACCCCGACTGCACATATCCAAATGCCGCCTGGACGGTATAGACAGGATGGTCATCAATGAGCCGGGGGGGGTGGCGGAGCAGCTGCAGGAGGAGACGAGACGGGACTGGAGCAGACAAGTTTAATCAGGGATACATGGTAGGTAGGATGGATCCTGAGAGAGGCTGTGAGTTTCAGGCTCACATCAGAGGGGTTAATGACACAGTGAATTTCAAAGGGACCAATGAACCGGGAGGAAAGTTTCTTCGATGCCACCTTCAATGGTAGGTCCTTCAATGAGAGCCATACCTTTTGACCTGGGTTGTAGACTGGGACTGACACCCAGCAATGGTTTGCTTGGGACTGGGTCCCGTCGGATGCACGAAGAAGGGTGCAGATGGTCCTGGACAGAGGGAACTGCAACCTCAACCCATTGGGTGGGGAACAAGGGGGGTTGGTAACCCAGAGCTCATGTGAAAGGTGACATACCTGATGAGGCGTTGGTGAAGGTTTTGTGGGCATATTCAACCCAGGGTAGCTGAGCGCTACTGGAGGAAGAGTTAGCAGAAGTCACGCAGCGTAGGACAGTCTTCATCTCTTGGTTGGCCCATTCGGTCTGGCCGTTGACATCACAATCTGAGTATGATTATTTTAACCAATGACCAGTCATTCTCTAATTGCATATGTATCCTCCTACTTTGAAGATTGAGTTGGGTAGGCTACAAAATCCTATTCGTTAATCAGGGCTGTGTACTCTATGTAAATATATTCAAACTTGTATTAATAATCCCACATGAATATATTTGGAGTTATTTTCATGCAACACACACAATCATTTATTAGATATACAGTGATAATTTACAAATAAATTAAAACACTGCATGGGGGCTTTAAACATTTTGCATACAGGGTTTTTGTAGTTGGGAAAATACAGCTCTGGCCAGACTGCAATGTTTTTTGAGTGAGTTTCTGAGCTCTTTGTTGCAACACCAATTTCTATCCAGCTGAGGTAGACATTGGAAAAAAAATGGCCCGTGTCACCATGGGTCTCAGTCTGCAGAGAGATAGAAAGAGAGAGAGAATGCAAGAGAGAGAGAGAAAAAGAGAGAGACCCTTACTGTGATGGTGCTGATAATGGCCCTCGTTTCAGCAGAGACATTCTCTCTCACATATCAGGCCAGTGCAGCTGTTCATTGTTTTATTGGAGTTAATTAGAAAATAATTACAATTCTGACCCTTTGAAATAACGATTATGCACACAAAAGAATAATGCATTATTTCTGTGTGAGAGTTAAGAGATGATGATAAGAATGTGTGTGAAGTTTTTATTTGCGAGTGTGTACTGTGTGCATGTGCGTGTGCGTGTGTGTGTGTGTGTGTGTGTGTGTGTGTGTGTGTGTGTGTGTGTGTGTGTGTGTGTGTGTGCCTGCATGCAGAGAGTAAATGCAAGCAAAGTCTGTCACTTCCAACGGCTCTTTAGCTGGCTAATGAGAGGTGCAATTGCCTCACTTGTAGGAGGGTTAAACTGTTGGTCAATTTATCCACTTGCATCATGTGATTCTGTACAACTTGAGCGATATTACACCCTGTAGGTTATGCGTATGACTCCCCATAGAGTCAATGAGCGAAACATGAATGCTGCTGTAAACTAATCTCAAATACTTTTTCTTAAAACCTACCTTAAACCTTTCTTAAAATGAATCTCAATTATTTTTTAAAGATCACCTTTTGTCGGACATCAAAGAACTATTCCTCTGTTTCATTCACTCTTTTTTAACTTCATGGTCACTCTCATGGTTTTCAAAAATAAATAATAAGAGAATGCAGCCTGGTTTTTAGCTGTCCCAATACGATGAGATGAGACTTTGTCAGCCAGATGCAATTTAGGTGACTGACTGAACATCGCTACTTGAGAGGTGAGACCCAATAACGTCAAGTACATGTCTCTCCCACCAGGGGACATGTAGCTGAGCTCTGGAGATGAAGGAGAGCTGAGTCATTCATGGACAAGTTACAAGTATCAATTTCCTTTTAATATTTCTTATTTCTTATGGTGGTGCAATGCGAATCTGAATGAAGGCATAGTATATCGTAGCTCTCGGTCCTTCAGTTGAATGTTCTGGAAAAATGATATTGGTCTGGTTTAAGTGTTTGAATATTCACGTAGATAATTAACCAGCCAAGGTTTGCACAAGGATGTAGCTTTATTTGAAATGTACCAATATACATAGTAACTTCATAACACATCCATAACCCATACATAGCAAATTCATGAGCAGTGCTTCACTTCAAAGGATAGGTTTCCCAAACACATTCATCTTAGCCCTGGACTAAAACGCATGCTCAATGAGAGTCTCTACTGAAATGGCTACTTAATTTGAACAGGACTGGCACAGAGAGTTTCTAGGATTACTAGCATACCATATGAATAGGAATAGAGAAAGCTTTCATTCTCATATAGACCCCCTTAACCCAAAGGGATGATAGGGAGGCTAATCATGTACTCGGTCTTGTAATTATTATTTTAATGATGCTGCTGCTGGATGCTTGTCCACCACGGATTAATCCCATTAGATGAGGCAGCCTATCATGTCCCACCAGCGGCTAAACTACCAAACAAGACTATGAGAACACACACACAGATGCATGCACGCACATGCACACACACCATGCACACAACCTTAGAACTCAATGTGCTAAGATGGAAGATGGCTGCTATGGGTGAGTGGGAGCATGATCACATACACACACACAAACGCACACACACGCAGGCACACACGCACACACACACAGCACCAGTGGTCATGGGTGGGTGTATTTATGATTAAGGATATCAGACATGAGACTAAACAGCATTCAGCTTCTGAATGAGAGGAGGATCTGTATGCTGAATACACAGTATGTTGGTTCATCTCAAAGACGATTGTCTCTCTTTGCTGTTGGAAGAAGGAAGGAAAGAACATAGGTAGTAGAACACTAGCGTAGTGATGGCTTGTGTGCCTAACTTCCAAGATAGCTACTTTTGGTTGGTGAGGGAGGGAAAGGAGTGCGTTGAAGTCAGATGTTACAGTACTATGACAGAGTGAGTTTACTTTTGTCAACTGCATTCCTTATCCCACTTCCAAACCAGAATTAGCTATGTTTTGGAACTGACATAACTTCAGCTTATTTGGGCTTTTAACTTATGTTCAGTATATTTTGTAGTCTGCTGCTCAGTTACACATCAGACTGATCGAGATCACTCTGTGACTGCAATGACTGACGTAGGAAGAGACAATAAAGATGTACCATTTTCAAAGATAAAGAGTTGAATTGTGTTGGGTGACATTTGAGGTTTCTGGGTACAAATGACTCTGTGTTAGGGGCTTTGCACTTTACAGTTCTCAATTCATCTATCTATGATATGAAAAGACAAAAGGTTAATTGAACCTATTACGATGTTCAGTATCTTCAGGGGGAAATATCTGAATCCGTGAACTCATCACTGTTTGGACCCATCTTTCCTTGTCAAAACATACAAGCACACACGCACGTGCACACACGCACACGCACACGCACACGCACACACACACACACACACACACACACACACACACACAAACTCATTTCTCATTTACACACATTTCACACAGTTGGAGGAGCAGGAGGCAAGATAGATAGGGAAGAAAATGTTTCAAATATTGAACAGGAACAGGAAGGGAAGAGATCATGAGCAGTGGAGCCTAAAACATGAACATGTTGTGGGTAGTAGACCAACACACAGAATTACACACAAGCACGTGCGTGCCCATTCGCACACACGCACCCACACACACACACACACACACACACTTTCCAAATTAAAGATACTGTCACGACTTCCGCAGAAGTTGGTCCCTCTCCTTGTTCGGGCGGCGTTCGGCGGTCGACGTCACCGGTCTTCTAGCCTTCGCCGATCCACCTTTCATTTTCCATTTGTTTTGTCTTCCCACACACCTGCTTTCAATTCCATCATTACATGTTGTGTATTTAACCCTCTGTTCCCCCCATGTCCTTGTCCGGAATTGTTTATTGTAGTGCTTGTGCACGTTACTGTCACAGATTTCGTCTGTAGAAGGAGAGGCGGACCAAAATGCAGCGTGGTTGTTATTCATTGTACTTTAATAAAGAAAACTGTACACGAATAAACTAACAAAACAACAAATGTGTGAAAACCTAAAACAGTCCTATCTGGTGCAAAACACAGAGACAGGAACAATCACCCACAAACACACAGTGAAACCCAGGCTACCTAAATATGGTTCCAAATCAAAGACAATGACTAACACCTGCCTCTGATTGAGAACCATATCAGGCCAGACATAGAAATAGACAAACAAGACATCCAACATAGAATGCCCACTCAGATCACAACCTGACCAACCAAAACATAGAAACATACAAAGTAAACTATGGTCAGGGTGTGACAGTACCCCCTCCCCCAAGGTGCGGACTCCGGCCGCAAAACCTGAACCTATCGGGAAGGGTCTGGGTGGGCATCTGTCCGCGGTGGCGGCTCTGGTGCTGGACGTGGCCCCAACTTCACCGTAGTCTTCCCCCACCTTGCCCGCTTCTGTGACCTCCAAGCCATGGCAACCCTACCTAATAACACGGGACAGAGGGGCAGCTCGGGACAGAAGGGCAGCTCGGGACAGAGGGGCAGCTCGGGACAGAGGGGCTCTTCAGACTCCGGCAGCAGCGCCGGACAGGCGGGAGACTCCGGCAGCAGCGCCGGACAGGCGGGAGACTCCGGCAACAGCGCCGAACAGGCGGGAGACTCTGGCAGATCCTGGCTGACTGGCTGACTGGCGGATCTGGAAGAGTCTGGCTGACTGGCGGATCTGGATAAGTCTGGCTGACTGGCGGATCTGGAAGAGTCTGGCTGACTGGCGGATCTGGAAGAGTCTGGCTGACTGGCTGATCTGGAAGAGTCTGGCTGACCGGCAGATCTGGAAGAGTCTGGATGACCGGCGGATCTGGAAGAGTCTGGCTGACTGGCGGATCTGGAAGAGTCTGGCTGACTGGCGGATCTGGAAGAGTCTGACTGACTGACGGATCTGGAAGAGTCTGGCTGACTGGCGGATCTGGAAGAGTCTGACTGACTGACGGATCTGGAAGAGTCTGGCTGACTGGCGGATCTGGAAGAGTCTGACTGACTGACGGATCTGGAAGAGTCTGGATGACTGGCAGATCTGGAAGAGTCTGGCTGACTGGCAGATCTGGAAGTGTCTGGATGACTGGCAGATCTGGAAGAGTCTGACTGACTGACGGATCTGGAAGAGTCTGGCTGACTGGCGGATCTGGAAGAGTCTGGCTGACTGGCGGATCTGGAAGAGTCTGGCTGACTGGCGGATCTGGAAGAGTCTGGCTGACTGGCGGATTTGGAAGTGTCTGGCTGACTGGCTGATCTGGAAGTGTCTGGCTGACTGGCTGATCTGGAAGAGTCTGGTTGACTGGCAGATCTGGAAGAGTCTGGTTGACTGGCAGATCTGGAAGTGTCTGGTTGACTGGCAGATCTGGAAGAGTCTGGTTGACTGGCAGATCTGGAAGAGTCTGGCTGACTGGCAGATCTTGAAGAGTCTGGTTGACTGGCAGATCTGGAAGAGTCTGGATGACTGGCAGATCTGGAAGGGTCTGGCTCACTGGCAGATCTGGAAGAGTCTGGCTGACTGGCAGATCTGGAAGAGGCTGGCTGACTGGCAGATCTGGAAGAGTGGCTGACTGGCGGATCCTGGAAAACTGACGGCTCTGGCTGCTCCATGCTGACTTGCGGCTTTGGCTGCTCCATGCAGACTGGCAGCTCTGGCGGCTTCTTGCAGACTGGCATCTCTGGCTGCTCCATGCAGACTGGCAGCTCTGGCTGCTCCATGCAGACTGGCAGCTCCTTGCAGACTGGTAGCTCCTTGCAGACTGGCAGCTCCTTGCAGACTGGCAGCTCCTTGCAGACTGGCAGCTCCATGCAGACTGGCAGCTCCATGCAGACTGGCTGCTCCATGCAGACTGGCAGCTCTGGCTGCTCCATGCAGACTGACAGCTCTGGCTGCTCCATGCAGACTGACAGCTCTGGCTACCTCCATGCAGACTGACAGCTCTGGCTGCTCCATGCAGACTGCCAGCTCTGGCAGCTCCATGCTGACTGGCAGCTCTGGCAGCTCCATGCTGACTGGCAGCTCTGGCTGAGCTAAACAGGCAGGAGACTCCGGCAACGCTGTAGAGGCGGAAGGCTCTGGCAGCGCTAAACAGGCGGGAGACTCCAGCAGCGCAGGAGAGGAGGAAGGCTCTGGCTGCGCTGAACATCTTGAAGAGTCTGGTTGACTGGCAGATCTGGAAGAGTCTGGCTGACTGGCAGATCTGGAAGGGTCTGGCTGACTGGCAGATCTGGAAGAGTCTGGCTGACTGTCAGATCTGGAAGAGTCTGGCTCACTGGCAGATCTGGAAGAGTCTGGCAGATTGGCGGATTTGGAGGAGTCTGGCTGACTGGCAGATCTGGAAGAGTCTGGCTGACTGGCGGATCCTGGCAAACTGACGGCTCTGGCTGCTCCATGCTGACAGGCAGCTCTGGCTGAGCTAAACAGGCAGGAGACTCCGGCAACGCTGTAGAGGCGGATGGCTCTGGCAGCGCTAAACAGGCGGGAGACTCCAGCAGCGCAGGAGAGGAGGAATGCTCTGGCTGCGCTGAACAGGGGGGAGATTCCGGCAGCGCAGGAGAGGAGAAAGGCTCGGGCAGCGCTGAACAGGCGGGAGACTCCGGCAGCGCAGGAGAGGAGGAAGGCTCCGGCAGCGCTGGAGAGGCGAGGCGCACTGTAGGCCTGATGCGTGGTGCTGGCTCTGGTGGTACTGGGCCGAGGACACGCACAGGAAGCCGTGTGCGGGAAGCTGCCATCGGAGGCCTGGTGTGTGATGGTGGCACAGGATGGGCTAGACCGTGAAGGCATACTGGAGATCTTGAGAGCAGTGCTGGCACAGGACGTGCAAGGCTAGGGAGGTGCACAGGAGGCCTGGTGCTTGAGGCTGGCACCAACTTCACCAGCCGACTAAAACGCACCTCAGGACAAGTATGTAGCGCTGACCCAGGTGCCATGAAATCCCCGACACGCTCCGTCGGGCGCATTCCATACTTAAAGCACCAACACAGCAACTCCCTCATTACTCTCTCCTCCAATTTCCCCATTAACTCCTTCACAGTCTCTGTTTCGCTCACCTCCAACACCGGCTCTGGTTCTGGTCTCCTCCTTGGCTCCTCACGATAAACAGGGAGAGTTGGCTCAGGTCTGACTCCTGACTCTGCCACACTCTCCCTGAGCCCCCCCAAGAAATTTTTGGGTCTGACTCTCGGGCTTCCATCCGCTGCCTCCTCATACCGGCGCCTCTCTGCTTTTTTCGCCTCCAGTTCTTCTTTGGGACGGCGATATTCTCCAGGCTGAGCCCAGGGTCCTTCTCCTCTAATTCGTCCTCCCATGTCCATTCCTCTCTTTGTTGCTCCTGCTGTTGCTGTTGCCTGTTACCACGCCGCTTGGTCCTGTTGTGGTGGGTGATTCTGTCACGGCTTTCGTCTGTAGAAGGAGAGGCGGACCAAAATGCAGCGTGGTTGTTATTCATTGTACTTTTATAAAGAAAACTGTACACGAATAAACTAACAAAACAACAAACGTGCGAAAACCTAAAACAGTCCTATCTGGTGCAAAACACAGAGACAGGAACAATCACCCACAAACACACAGTGAAACCCAGGCTACCTAAATATAGTTCCCAATCAGAGACAATGACTAACACCTGCCTCTGATTGAGAACCATATCAGGCCAGACATAGAAATAGACAAACAAGACATCCAACATAGAATGCCCACTCAGATCACACCCTGACCAACCAAAACATAGAAACATACAAAGTAAACTATGGTCAGGGTGTGACAGTTACGCTGGTGTGTAAACGGGTTTTGTTTACCCATTGATTTAAGTTTCTGTTTACGGTGGTTTTGTTTATTAAACTGCGTCGTTGTAAATCAGTTTTTGCTCTCCTGCGCCTGACTTCTCTGCCGCCAGTACGCACCCCCTACAGATACTGTAATTCCATCGAGATCGAAACACACTCAATCACTCTCCATAGTAAACAACCATAGAATTGCGTTTCTGTGGTACATTAAATCTAGTGAAGCATGCGGCTGGGGCATAATTGTAACAATGTTGAAAGTCACAGTTAATTAAAGGTCACCTATGCTGTAATTAAAGGTCACCTAAGAACACTGGAATGACTGGAATGATGGCGACCAGATACCAACCAGTATAGGTACTATCTCTAAGGAGGGTCTGTAAACCAAACCACCCTGTGACCGCAAAACTCGCCACGTCGTAACCCCCCTGGGTGTAGCAGGGGGGAATAATTTATACATAGGCCTTTATGTCAGCCTGATAAATTAATTCAAGTTTATAAGATAAGCACATTTCAAAGAGTCACTAAAATGATAATGGTTGATAGTAACGCACACTCTCACTGTCGTATTTAAATGCCAGTCTTGTTATTGCATCAGTGTGACTCACTCATCCACACAACCACACACATGCGCGCGTACACACACACACACACACACACACACACACACACACACACACACACACACACACACACACACACACACACACAGACACACACACACACACACACACACAGCCACATTTTATTATCCTTGTGGGGAACAAATAATTGATTCCCATTCAAAATCCTATTTTCCCTAACCCATAAAGGTAAATCTAGCCCTAACCCTAGCCCTAATTCTATCCCTAAACCTAACCCTTAAGCTTAAAATAGCCCTTTTCATTGTGGGGGCCGGCAAAATGTCCCCACTTGTCAGAATTTTCTGGACTTCTGGTATGCACAAGGGTAGTAAACCCAAACACTCACAACAACCTATTGCACCGTGTGCCCTTCATGCATTAGGCTACATATTTGACATGGTTGAACCTTTATCGGAGCTTTGGCATGCACACATGGCATGTTTTTGTGTTTACATATCAGGAAATACAAATGTTTTTGTTATAAAGCCATTGAATATTACAAATAACTTGCATACATACTATCTAATACAACAAAACGTTCTGTGAAAATAAACATGGGAACAACAGGTAACTGCCAAAATAATTTAAACACGAGTAAATTAGTGATACATAGTATATTGAATGCAGGTGCATCCACACAGGTATGGTTCCTGAGTTAATTAAGCAATTAACATCCCATCATGCTTAGGGTCATGTATAAAACTGATGGGCAGGCCATTATTTTGGCTACCATGGCTATGCCCCATTGGATGACAATAAACCCATAGAATGATAATGCCCCCATCCACAGGGCACAAGCGGTCACTGAATGGTTTGATGAGCATGAAAAAAATGTAAACCATTCGGCATGGCTGTCTCAGTCACCAGATCTCAACTCAATTGGGAGATTCTGGGGCGACGCTTGAGACAGCGTTTTCCACCACCATCAACAAAACACCAAATGATGGAATTTCTGGTGGAGGAATGGTGGTGCACCCTTCCAATAGAGTTCCAGATACTTGTAGAACATATGGCAAGGTACATTGAAGCTGTTCTGGCTCATTGTAGTCTTACACCCTATTAAGACACTTTACACAAAATAAATTCCCTGAAGTGTTTGCATTAATTTATAGCCTTTTGTTGCTTTTTCAATCTATTCATTATGGGGGAGTACGGCTACTGTGTGGACCAAAAAGGACATGGTTCGACCGGTAATCAAACCTCCATACTAATTTGTCCCACGTGTTGGTCGGCTATAGTACAGTATGTGGCTATGGCTATAGTCTCGCCTTCTACACACTCAACCCAACACTACAGTACATTACATTATGTAAACCATAGGGTTCTGACACATACAGTAGCTTTAAGTATTATGTGAACTTGAGTCCTATTAAATATAAACAGTCATGCTTTTAACCCGTTGCACTCGTCAGTCGAACCCCCGACAGTGCTTTGAAGCACTGTGGAAAGTGGAAAGCCTTCCCAGAAGAGTGGAGGCTGTTATAGCAGCAAAGGGGGGACCAATTCCATATTAATGCCCATGATTTTGGATTGAGATGTTCGACAAGCAGGTGTCCACATACATTTGGCTATGTAGAGTACATCATCAGTGTGTCGTGTCTTTACTATCATCAAATTGAAGACTTCGTTTTTATCAAAGATTCTGTAATTAGTATTATGCGATCAAACTAATTAATCATGTTTTTTATTATATTTTTATTTCACCTTTATTTAACCAGGTAGGCTAGTTGAGAACAAGTTCTCATTTACAACTGCGACCTGGCCAAGATAAAGCATAGCAGTGTGAACAGACAGCAACACAGAGTTACACATGGAGTGATCAATAAACAAGTCAATAACACAGTAGAAAAAAAGAAAAAAAGAGTCTATATACATTGTGTGCAAAAGGCATGAGGAGGTAGGCAAATAATTACAATTTAGCAGATTAACACTGGAGTGATAAATTATCAGATGGTCATGTGCAGGTAGAGATACTGGTGTGCAAAAGAGCAGAAAAGTAAATAAATAAAAACTGTATGGGGATGATGTAGGTAAATTGGGTGGGCTGTTTACCAATGGACTATGTACAGCTGCAGCGATCGGTTAGCTGCTCAGATAGCAGATGTTTAAAGTTGGTGATGGAGATAAACGTCTCCAACTTCAACAATTTTTGCAATTCGTTCCAGTCACAGGCAGCAGAGAACTGGAAGGAAAGGCGGCCAAATGAGGTGTTGGCTTTAGGGATGATCAGTGAGATACACCTGCTGGAGAGCGTGCTACGGGTGGGTGTTGCCATCGTGACCAGTGAACTGAGATAAGGCGGCGCTTTACCTAGCATGGACTTGTAGATGCCCTGGAGCCAGTGGATCTGGCGACGAATATGTAGCGAGGGCCAGCCGACTAGAGCATACAGGTCGCAGTGGTATAAGGTGCTTTAGTAACAAAGCGGATGGCACTGTGATAAACTGCATCCAGTTTGCTGAGTAGAGTATTGGAAGCCATTTTGTAGATGACATCACCGAAGTCGAGGATCGGTAGGATAGAAGTCAACAAATGAGGGTGCCTGGGGACATGCAGGACTTGGGTTTACCTCCACATCACCCGCGGAACAGAGGAGGAGGGGAATGAGGGTGCGGCTAAAGGCTATCAAAACTGGTCGCCTAGAGCGTTGGGGACAAAGAATAAAAGGAGCAGATTTCTGGGCGTGGTAGAATATATTCAGGGCATAATGCACAGACAGGGGTATGGTGGGGTGCGGGTACAGCGGAGGTAAGCCCAGGCACTGGGTGGGGATAAGAGAGGTTGTATCTCTGGACATGCTGGTTGTAATGGGTGAGGTCACCGCATGTGTGGGAGGTGGGACAAAGGAGGTACCAGAGGTATGAAGAGTGGAACTAGGGGGTCCATTGTAAACTAAAACAATGATAACTAAAAGGAACAACAGTATACAAGGCATATTGACATTTGAGAGAGACGTACAGCGAGGCATAAAGTAATCACAGGTGTTGATTGGGAGAGCTAGCTAAAACAACAGGTGAGACAACAGCTAATCAGCTAACACAACAACAGCAGGTAAAATGGCGATGACTAGGCAGAGAGCGTCGGAATAACTACACACAGAGCCTGAGTTGGCGGCTGGGGCCGACAGATAAAAAATAAATAAACAGAATGGAGTACCGTGATTAATGGACAGTCCAGGAGGCATCAGCTATGTAGCCAAGTGATCATAGTGTCCAGGGGGCAGCAGTAGATGGAACAGGGGTGCCTCACTACGCTAGCGACACAGCGTTTAAAGTTAGTAGTGTCTGCTCCGGCGGAGGCCGGATGAAGGCACAGCGGATGGAGTATTCGTCGGCAGACCAGTCGTGGTGGTGCGGCGGGGCACCGTGTCGACAGGGAATCCAAGCCACATGGCGAAATAGATATTGTGGAATTTAGTTTGCTAGCCGGGAGATGTGCCTGGCTCACGGCTAACTGGTGCTAGCTTCGTGGCAGTGGCGTTAGCCACTATATCCAATCGGTAGCAGCGGTGATCCAGTGCCAAGGTCCAGAGTTTACAGCAAGGTTCCGATGGAGTTTTGGGCTCTAGCCATGTATGAGTGGGGTTCGGGTGAACAGCTGAGTAGGCCGGGAGGTGGGCCTCAGGGAATAGCTTTGGTACTAGGTGCCATGGTGAGTGAAAGCTAGCTGCAAGCTAGCTGTGAAGATCAGAAGTAGTGGTCCAGGGATTACGGCAGGAATCCGGCGTTGCTGTGGAGAGACAGTCCGATAATGGTAGACAAGCGATATTGGTAGACAGGCGAGTATTGTCCAGGCTAAAAACAGGGCTCGTATCTGTGCAGAAGGTAAAAGCCGCTAGCAGTGGCTAACAATGACTAAATAGCTTGTAGCTAACTAGCTGGCTAGCTTCTGGAGATTCTTGAATGTGTTCTAAAATTGAAAATAATAGCGATTCTGTATCACATTGGGTGAAGCAGGTTACCGGAAGGTATAATCAAATAAAAAAATCGAGAAGAGATTGAAAATAAATTGAAATATATATACAAAAAATATGAAAAAATACAAAAGTACACGAGAGGACAAAACAAACACGTCTTCACTGCTACGCCATCTTGGATGTAACTGTAATTAACTAGGTAGTCGGGGCACCAAGGAAAATATTCAGATTACAAAGTTATAATTTCCCAATATAAACTTTCAGATATTTTATATCTGATCAATTAGTCTTCGAATTAATGAATTATTTACTTTACCTTACGTTAGTCTCATTCCAATCGTCGTAAATTGTTGGTTATCTGCAGGAACCCAGTCTTCACTGAGTCATCCATACATCAATTGTCTAAAATCATTTATTTATTAACTAACTAAACAATCACAGAAATGCATAAACAAACAGTAGGTAGCTACAAGGAAATGATAACGGAGCTTCCCTAGTGGGATAAACCGGTATCGCGGCTTGGTGGACAAAAGGCGAAGTGGGGGTCAACTGAGATGAGACACTACAAAGTTGATAATTTTAACAATTGAAATGCTAAACCTTTGAACGCTCACTCATTTGGGAACACTTGCAATCAATATATATTTACGCTCAGTGTGTCGTCTTGATCGCTGTTGAAAAGTTCTCTCTCTCTCTCTCTCTGTGTGTGTTAGAGGGGATAGTTCAGCACGACATTCATTCATGTTGTGGTAGAATGGCTGTTTTGGCAGTTGTTGTTCTTCGCGTTTAATGATACCGAATTCCTAACTGCAGACTAGTCATTAATTTCAAAGACTTGTTCTTATTCTGTCGGTATCGATAGTCTAAGAGTTTAACCACATGGTATGGTGAAAAGATTCAGCAATGGTCTGTAACCTTTGTCATCTCTTAATATAGAAAAACATGGTCTACTGAGATTCTCTCAAAGTTGGGTTTTATTCGGAATTGCAGAAAAGGGGCTGTTCCAGGATGCCTGACCCTAAATGGGCTCATGGGCGGTCCTCTGATTTAGTTCAACTCAAAAGAGAATTGGAGTTTCCTTCATTAAACAGTCCAAAATCACATTACACAATTTTACAAATAGTATCAAACTCACTCATTCATCTTATACAACAATTAGATGTAAACCTCATATCTGAGGCTATTATATAAACAGCGTTATGGTAATGTGGCCACACCGTCTCCCATGAGCTTCCCCAAGTTGTAACAAATGGACCAGTTCGTAGCTGGATTCTTCACCGATATTTTATACCTTCTCTAGAACATGAAATTTGTTCGGACCTCAAGTTCTTTGAGGTGGAAGAAATTCCTTTGTTCTCTATGAAGATTCACTCTGTCTCTTATACTGTGTGGCCATGAGGCAGGGTCTTCTCCTCACGTCAGCCCCGCGGAGCGACGGCTCGGCATTAGATGGCTCGGTATTGGATGGCTCGATATTGTCTGCCTTGAAGCGAGCATAGAGTGTGTTAAGCTCATCTGGGAGGGAGGCTTTGGTGGGCACCAAAAGAGTGAATACTCACAAAGCCCAAATGGAATGTCTGGCCGCATCCTCAGAGTGTGTGCTGACCAGCTCACGTGTCTTCTCTAAAATCTTCAACCTGTCCCTGTCCCATGCTGTAGTCCCCACCTGCTTCACGGAGACCACCATCGTCCCAGTGCCCAAGGAAAACAAGGTAACATGTCCAAATGACTATCGCCCTGTCCCAATCACCTCGGTCAACTTTGAATTGCTTTGAGAGGCTGGTCATCGCCCACATCAAGGCCAGAATGCCAGGCACACTGGACCCACTCCAATTTGCCTAGCGCTCCAACAGATCCACGGAAGATGCCATTTCCATCGCTTTTCACACAGCCTTAACACATCTGGACAAGAGGAACACCTATGTGAGAATGCTGTTAATTGATTACAGTTCAGCATTCAACACAATTGTTTCCTTCAAGCTCAACACCAAGCTCAGAGCCCTGGGTCTGGACACGACCCTGCAACTGCAACTGAATCCTGGGTTTCCTGAGTGGCAGACTACAGGCTGTGAGGATTGGCAACAACACTTCCTCCACACTGACTCTTAACACAGGGCCCTCCAGGGGTGTGTCCTCAGCCCTCTGTTATACTCCCTGTTCACCCACAACAGTGTGGCTTTGCGTGACATAAATTCCCTCATCAAGTTTGCTGACAATGTCACGGTTGTAGGCCCGATAACCAACAATGACGAGTCAGCCAATAGGTAGAAGGTCAGTGAACTGGCATTGTGGTGCCAGGACAACAACCTCTCCCTCAATGTAAGCAAAACGAAGAAGTTGCCTGTTGACTTCAACAGAACTGCAGTAGATAGAGTCATCAGTTTTAAGTTCCTCGGCATCCACATCACCGAGGACTTCACATGAACCAACAACACCACCACTCTTGTTAAGAGGGTGCAACAGCATCTCTACTTCCCAAGGTGGCTGAAGAAATTCAGCATGCCACCCCTGGTCCTCTCTAAATACTACTGCTGCAACATCGAGGGCATCTAGACCGGTTGCGCCACAGCCTGGTACAGGACATGATATAAATGGACCATTTGTCAGTTGCCTGGATTGGTCCGGAAAGATAAGCAGCAGAGAGACATTCTAGAATGTCAAAACCCTACTCTTATCTTTTAGAATGCCATATCCGCTGATGGTATTCCAACTGTCATTGTTAGTTTTGTCACAGAGTTTGTTATAGGAATGTGTTGAAGCAGAAGCCTAACTTCATAGGCTCATCATTGGGCCAAGGGCGGCCATCATTGTCTGAATCTTAAATATTTTCACAATTTAAAGGCTGTCCCCCCGGGATCCACTTCTTGTTCCTTAAAGCCCTCATTAAAACTCTCTGAGGTTGACTGAACTTGAGTGACTCTGTTTGTTCTCATAAATATTCCTGTGTGTGTGTGTGTGTGTGTGTGTGTGTGTGTGTGTGTGTGTGTGTGTGTGTGTGTGTGTGTGTGTGTGTGTGTGTGTGTGTGTGTGTGTGTGTGTGTGTGTGTGTGTGTGTGTGGTGGCAGGACAGGCCGAAGTGTTTAGGCTCTCGCTCTGTGGTTCCTCAGGGGGTGAAAATAGAGCATTGAAGCTCTCTCTGTGGGGTGTATGTTTGTATGCGTGCGTGTGTGTGTTTGCGTTGCATGTGCGTGCATGCATGTGAGGTGCAGCCTGTTCGGTTGGCTTGTCAGCAGGCAGCTGGTCTGGGAAAATGTCAACCCAGAAGCTCTAAGCCTGCCTGGCCTGCAGGAGCCAGGATGACACAACCAAGCCCGTGTCTCTATCTCCGCTCCATGGCAGTGTAATGGGTAACACAGCCTGGGGACTTTGCAGCAGGAGGTGTGTTGGACGATGATCCACTGATCTAGGTTTGCTTTGATCTAATAAAATAGCTTTATATTATTCCCTGCACATCTGTGGTGAGTGCTTTGTTTTTTATGTTTTCTTATGGACAAAAGCAAATGCTTCCCACCAGGTAATTCTACACACGGAATTGTATTTGGGGTTTTTACTAATTTGTTCTCATCTTTACAGGAAAATGCCACTAGCACTATCTGATGTGTGGAGGCATTTCACTGCAGCTAATGTAGAAGGAAAATCTGTGTGCATTTACAAATACTTTGCCAAATCATATGTGCAGAATGCAACATAGATGCAGAATCATCTGGCCAAGTGCATAAAGTTACCTCAGCACTCACAACAAGCAACCTCTGACAAAAGTCCCTCCTCTTCTATTTGAGATGAAAATTATGAATCAGACACCTTATCGATAGCAACAGCTTATGGTACACCTGGAATCAGAACGTTTTTTTGACTCATTGGAGAAACGTAGTCAGAGAAATGCTGATGAATGTCTTGCTCGAGCTGGGAATGCAACTTGTTCAGCTCTGATGCTCACAGGCAATGTGTATTGGAAGAGATTTCTGAATGTTCTTCGCCCAGCATACACCCCTCCAACCAGACATGGCTTATCTACTCAATTGTTGGATGCAGAGTTCAGAGATCAAGTGAAGGTCAAGCAAATCATAGAGAAAGCAGACTGTATTGCAATCATCTCTGATGGGTGGTCGAATGTTTGTGAGCAAGGAATAATCAACTACATCTTCTGCACCCCTCAATCAGTATTCTACAAGAGCACAGACACAAGGGACAACAGACACACTGGTCTCTACATTGCAGATGAGCTGAAGGCAGTCATCAATGACCTTTGACCACAGAAGGTATTTGCACTGGTGACAGACAATGCTGTGAACATGAAGGCTGCTTGGTCTTAAGTGGAGGAGTCCTACACTCACATCACACCCATTGGCTGTGCTGCTCATACATTGAATCTGCTCCTCAAGGACATCATGGCACTGAATACAATGGATACCCTCTACAAGAGAGCCAAGGAAATAGTTAGGTATGTGAAGGGTCATCAAGCAGCAATCATCATTATAGCAGCAATCTACCTCACCAGGCAAAGTGAGAAGAATAAGAGCACCACATTGAAGCGAAGTCAGGTGCAGGAGAGCAGAGTGTACAGGGCAGTTATCTTTCCAACTAAATGTACTTCCTAAATAAGTCTATGATTAGGCTATAGTTTACTATATTGCCTATAAATAGCTCTAAATATTGACCAGCCATATTTCTTAGTCTGAAAATCTTTCCACTCCTAAAAGGTTGGCTATAAAAATAGCTCAAGAGAAAGTGCAAGTCTCTCCAACTCTGCTCCCTTCAAACTATATCTAGCATATTGGCTAATAAAGCCCAGTAATACAATGTAAGGGCCGTGTGAGAATCTCTGGTAATTTAACCTATTTCTTAATAAGTAACTTTTGAGCATTTGATATTGCCTATAGGGCGCAAAATTGCTGGGATCTTGGCTGGCAAGAGAGTTGCGTCATCTACGCCTAAAACAACATTGCAGGACTGCAGTTGGGTTTGCGACCAGGTCTTGCAATAGCGGGTTGGAATCAGACAGAAAGCCAGCGGTTGCGGTGGGAGCAGGATGAATAAATCAGCTCCGTGCAGACCTCTACTGTGCACCATGACAGTGAAGCCTGTAACGTTAGAGCTGTTTACTACTGTCTATTTGTGTGAAAAGTAAGGAATTAGCTAGGGAAACTGAAAGATCAATAAAGTTACATTGCCATACTGACTAATATAACTCCCATTTCACTGAAAAAAATGTCAGAATATCAATCTTCAATCGTTTGGCTGATTGTGTCGTTGTTTGATACAGGTCTAGTTTGATTGTGGCAAAAATAACAGCTCATGTTAACCAGCTTTTGTTCAGCTCTCTCTCTAACAGTACATCAACTGTCAAAAGCTTGCCGAGTTAATTTACTTCTGAAACTGGACAAAACAAAGGCTACAAACATTTCCATACAACCAACCAACTGCTGTTAGATACTAACAGATACTACAATTACTGATATCACTATCTGACATATAACTAGAGGCTAGAGCTGACCGGGCTGTGGTAGCTACTTACTAGTGTAGCTTATTCATTCACCTCAGTCAAGAGGGGATGAAACATTAGCTAATGTTACATGTCAGTTACAATAATAGGTCGGCACTGAAAATAAACACTTACATAGTTAATTGTTCTGTTAAATTAAACAGCAGTTACCTTGCCAGCTACATAAGTCAACTAAAGAGTAGCCAGTTTCTGTTCTGCTTCCTTTTACAACTCGGTGAAAGAGTGCAACATGTACACACTATGTTTAACTCTCCTGTGCTGGTCCAGCTAGCCTTCTAGAGACTTGGCCTTCACACAGCCTGTCAGCCCGCTCTGTGGTGTCCACACGATCCTAAATCCAGTCAGATAACGACTCCAAACAGCCTACCTGACCTCTCAGAGGTGTCCGCATGGTCCATAAAACACACTGTTGTCACGTTTTGTATCACATTCCAATAGTGAAACTGGGGGGGGGGGGGGACAAAAATGTAATTTCAGAATGTGGGGGGGACCAGTGACAGTTGAGCCCCTGGGAAAAAGTATCACCATAATTTCATCATCAAGATCACAGTCAAAAAGCAAGCTGAGATCTACCGCTCAGATTTTTTTTAAACATGAGTTAAATGAATGAGGTTTCGGCAGTAGGCCTAATACATTACCACAGCATATTGGGTATATGCTTGGCCTGACAATATTGTTCTTCTCAGACTATAGTATATTTCTAAACTTGAGCTTTGATAACAAAATAGATCCGTTGCTGTAGCACTCTTGAGACACAGCTGAGCATAAACTGAAATAATTTGCTTTTTTATTTTACTGGACTGATAGTAACTGCATCTGATGGTCATGGTGCTTTCAAGACATCTAGGAACTTGAAAAACAAAAAAAAGGTAAAATCATGATGTCAGTGATATTCAGGTCGGAGAGTCTGAGCTCTAGAAAGATGCCTGAGTTTCTGACTTGCAAATCCAAGTTAGATAACATTTAAAAGGTTTTTCCCAGTCGGATAATTTGTTATCCTTCTTCCGAGTTCGCAGTCGTCTTGAACGCAATAAAGTCAGAGATTCCGATTTGTTTTGACCCACGGTCCCTGGTCTCTCCTTCCTTTCCTCTGGTGAGACTGAGCAGAGAGAGGGGTCCGTCTTCCACCTGATGGTGAAACTCGATTCGCACAGCATCAGCCTCATGCACAAATCTATGTTGTTCCTATGACCATAGAAAGTTAAATATTCCTCGATATTAAAAAGACAAGACAAAATGCTAATAATAATAAAATCACAGGGCTATCAAAAGCCTTCCACTAATTCGATGCAGCTGCAATGCAAGTGGAAGTAGGGAGATGCACGTTTTATGTTTCGTAGTGTTGAATAAAAACAGTGTTGATAGTGCTGAACAAAAACTTAGACATGAACTCACTCAAAACAGCAGCTCTTTGCTGTATTCTTTGATAGTCTCTATCTGGTCATGATTTTAAAGTTATGAAATCACACATAGGCTAATATTTAACTTTTCTGTGGCAGGGGTCATGGAAGCTCTAGGCATGGTGATGTGAGCTATCCGAATTGCCAGGGCAGTAGGCCTACTTGATTTAGCCCCAGATCTGCTCCCGGTAGGCGGAGTGTGTCTTTTCAGACAAATAAAATGTTTCTAAACGGAAACACTTTATCTACCTGGTGCACAGTGCTTCTGAATCAAGTGCACCTACCGCCAACAGTGACACATAAAAAATACAAACAAAAGCGTGCAAGCCTTAATCGTTGGCTTTTTCTACAGAAATATTTGGTGATCGACACTAGGAATGCCTTGAAGATCATCCAACCAGTCATCATGATACCACTGCAGTAGGGGATGAGAAAGTAGAAGAAACACTGAATCATCTCAAAACTTCAAATCAAGCTAATTGTGGGGTTTCCACACAATCCTAAATCATTTATGAACCATGATCCAACTCTGTGCCTTTAACTCACCACACATTCTGGGGAGAACATTTAGAACCATCAGTACAGTACAGAATGTTTCACTCACTTAACTTCATCATCATCCGTCTGAACTGAAACTGACTTTAACATCATTCCCTCCCTGCTATCCTACCAGAGCAGCAGAAGCAGCATCCAGATCTGGGAGTGGAACCTGGCCTGTGGTGCCGCCCCTGGCAGCTGCTTAGAAGCTAAGCTACAACACTGCTATCCCCTCCTCCGCTTCCCCCCCTCCACTCTGTGAGGGCTAGAACATCAAACCAGCCCCCTCACAGTGGGATTACTCAGTGACATCACCATAACTGTGTCACTTTACTCCTGTCATAAGCCGCCTCGTAATTTTATTTGCCCAATCCCATGATACCAGTGTCGATGGAGGGAATGAGGGAGGTAGGAAAGGAGAGAGCATATTGCCGCATTCTGCTCCGCGCTCCACACTCACTCTACCCAGAGCCCCCTGGGCATGTTCACCTCTACATAACATACCCAAGGACCCTCCGTCCCTCTTCCTTCAACTCCCAGAACAGCAGGGGCCATAACATTCCATTTATTTTTACTACTCCGGGCTGAAATACACACATCTATTAACATTTTATTTATAGATTTAAAGACTTATTTTAAAAGAACAGTTACCCGGCAAAAGTATTTTGTCATTCCATTTACAGTTGAAATCGGAAGTTTACATACACTTAGGATGGAGTCATTAAAAGTCGTTTTGCAACCACTCCACACATTTCTTGTTAACAAACTGTAGTTTTGGCAAGTCAGTTAGGACATCTACTTTGTGCATGACACAAGTTGTTTTTCAAACAATTGTTTACAGAAAGATTATTTCATTTATAAATTCACAGTATCATAATTCCAGTGGGTCAGAAGTTGACATAATGTCACAAATATCCTCTTAAGGTTTAGGGGGCAGCATTTTCACTTTTGGATAAATAGTGTGCCCAATTTCAACAACCTGCTACTCATGCCAGGAATATAAGATATGCATATTATTAGTAGATGTGGATAGAAAACACTCTGAAGTTTATAAAACTGTTTGAATCATGTCTGTGAATATAACAGCACTTATGTAGCAGGCAAAACCCTGAGGACTAACCGTTCAGAATCTTTTTTTTTCTTCCCCTGTCTGTTCCCTGAGTTGCCAAGGAATATCATTGCCAAGAGATATTTCTTAGGAACCTGTTTTCAGTTCCTACCGCTTCCACTGGATGTCACCAGTCTTTGGAAATTGGTTGAGGTTTTTCATTTGTGCAACGAAGAAGAAGCATATCCAGGAACAACGTTACACTATTGAGAGTTGCGCAAGACGTAAAAAGGAGCATGGTTTGTTTACTTCCTGTATTGAAAACAGATTGCCCCGTCTACAATTTGATTGATTATTAACGTTTAAAAATACCTAAAGTTGTATTACAAAAGTAGTTTGAAATATTTTGGCAAAGTTTATAGGCAACTTTTGAAATATTTTGTAATGACGTTGCGTCAAATAAATGGACATTTGGATATATATGGAAGGAATTAATCGAACAAAAGGATTAATCAACATATTGGAGTGCCAACATAAGAAGCTCGTCAAAGGTAATACATTGGGGTTATTTAAGTTCTATTAGCCCGCCTGTGTGTGTGCGGGCTTGTTTACTGTTATGTCAAGAGGTGTTCCTTTTTTTTGTTGGGGGTTTTCGCTGTCCGGCGTATATGTTCGGCGTCACCTTTTTGTACGCTATTTCTGTTGGACATTAAAGTATTTTTTCCCGAATCTTCTGCTCTCGGCACCTGACTCCACACCCATCACTCTTCGAGCGTTACAGGAGCCCGCACCATTACAATGGAGTCAGCAGGAGCAGCGACCTCCCCTCTCCCCACGATGGAGGAGCGGGTCCTTCATCACACGTCATCATGGACCGCTGGGAGAGGAGTGGTCTCCCTACTTCCCCTACAACCCTCCCACCTGCAACGCTACAACCTCCTCCAGCGGTATCCGGTACCAGCGCCCTGCGTATTGCGCCTCCGAGGGAGTACGATGGTGCGGCGGTGGGGTGCCAGGGATTCCTGCTCCAACTCTAGCTTTACCTGGCCACCGTTCATCCGGCTTCCTCGGATTAGGAGAGCGTGAGTGTCCTCGTCTCTTGCTTGATGGGTAGAGCTCTGGAGTGGGCCAATGCCATCTGGAACGAGCCCGACTCGGCGAGGGGCCACTACCTGGAGTTCACCTGCCTTTTCCGGGCTGTGTTCAATCCCCCCCAGGAGGGTTGAGCGGCGGGTGAGAGATTGTTCCATCTCAGGCAGGGTACAAGGAGGGCGCAGGACTTCGCGCTGGGGTTCCGGACCTTGGCCGCTGGAGCAGGGTGGAATGACAGGGCCCTGATAGACCATTACAGGTGTAGCCTGAGAGAGGACGTCCGCAGGGAGCTGGCTTGTCAGGACACTACGCTCACCCTGGACGAGGTCATAGACATGTCGATCAGGCTAGACAATCTGCTGGCTGCTCGCGGACGAATTGAAAGGTTCCTGTCTGTTCCACCTCCTGGCCCTCCCGCTCCCATACCTATGGAGCTAGGGGGGGCTGCATCCAGGGAGACCGAAGGAGGAGGCTTCTCCTGCACCAGCTGTGGCCGGAGAGGGCACACTTCCGGTCGGTGCTGGTGGAGTCCATCTGGGAGTCGAGAGGGCAGGCAGAACACTTCTCGGTCAACCCAGGTGAGTCAGCACCACACTCACCCAGAGCTTCCTGTTGGTCACATGTTTTTATTAATTTGTTTCCTTAAGTTTTCTCCTTCTCTCCAGCATGAGGCGCTCGTCGATTCAGTCGCAGCTGGGAACTTTATAGATCGCGGACTGGCCCAGAGGTTGAGAATTCCGTTAGTACAGGTAGACCCCCCATTCCCCGTGCACTCCTTAGATAGTCGACTGTTAGGGTCAGGGCTGGTCAGGGAGGCCACAGTCCCACTGGAGATGATTACGCAGGGGGATCATAATTAGCGGATTAGTCTGTTCCTTATTGATTCACTCTTTGTTTCCGGTGGTGCTGGGGGTTCCCTGGCTGGCTATTCACAATCCTAGGATTTCGTGGGGACAGGGAGCTCTCCAGGGGTGGTCTGGTGAGTGTTCAGGCAGGTGTGTAGGAGTTTCCATCGGTGCGATGACGGTGGAGAGTCCAGACCAGGTTTCCACCGTGCGCATTCCCGCTGAGTATACCGATTTGGCTATCGCCTTCAGTAAAAAGAAGGAGACCCAATTACTACCCCATCGCCAGGGGGATTGCGTGATAAACCTTCAGGTAAACACTGCACTGCCCAGGAGTCACGTGTACCCTTTGTCCCAGGAGGAGACGTTGGCTATGGAGACATATGTCACGGAAGCTCTGGGACAGGGGTACATTCGGACCTCCACTTGTCACCCGTCTGTTCGAGTTTATTTTTTGTGAAGAAAAAGGGGGGTGGTTTGCATCTGTGCATTGATTATCGAGGTCTCAATTCCATCACGGTGGGTTTTAGTTACCCACTACCTCTCATCGCTACGGCGGTGGAATCATTTCACGGGACGCGGTTCTTCACGAACCTGGACCTCAGGAGCGCGTATAATCTGGTGCGTATTCGGGAGGGAGATGAGTGGAAAACCGCGTTTAGTACCACATCTGGCCATTATGAGTATTTTTATATATTTATATGAGTACCTTGTCATGCTGTATGGGTTAAAGAATGCTCCAGCCGTCTTTCAATCCTTCGTCGACGAGATTCTCAGGGACCTGCACGGACAGGGTGTGGTCGTGTATATTGACGAAATCTTGATCTACTCCACCACACGCGCCGCGTAGGTGTCTCTGGTGCGCAAGGTTCTTGGGTGACTGCTGGAGCATGATGTGAAGGCGGAGAAATGTGAAACGAGCCGTTTCCTTCCTGGTTTATCGCATATCCACCTCGGGGGTAGTGATGGAGAGTGACCCCATCAAGGCCGTTCGTAATTGACCGACTCCGACCACGGTAAAGGAGGTTCAGCGGTTCTTAGGGTTTTTCAATTACTACCGGAGGTTTTTCCGGGGTTTTGGTCAGGTGGCGGCTCCTATTACCTCACTGCTGAAGGGGGGGGCTGTGCGTTTGCAGTGGTCGGCAGAGGCGGACGGAGCTTTCCTTCATTTTGAAGTCACCGTTCACCGACGCCCCGGTGTTGGCGCATCCAGGCCCCTTTTTGGTGTTCATTGTGGAGGTGGATGCATCCAAGGCTGGGGTTGGAGCCGTGCTCTCAAAATGCTCGGGTACGCCACCGAAGCTCCGCCCTGTGCTATTTTTTTAGAAGAAGCTCCGGCGGAGCAAACCTATGATTTTGGGGACAGGGAGTTGTTGGCTGTGGTTAAAGCCCTGAAGGTGTGGAGACACTGGCTCGAGGGGGCTAAGCACCCTTTCCTCATCTGGACTGACCACCGTAACCTGGAGTATATCCGAGCAGCTAGGAGACTGAATCCTCGTCAGGCAAGGTGGGCCATGTATTTCACCAGATTTAAATTCACGATCTCGTATAGTCCAGGTTCCCTTAACACTAAGGCCGACGAGCTGTCCCGTCTGTACGACACCGAGAACTGGTCCATCGAAACTACTCCCATCATTCCGGCAGCTAGGCTGGTGGCACCGGTAGTATGGGAGGTGTACGCGGACATCGAGCGGGCGCTAAGGGGTAACCTGCACCTCCATAGTGCCCGGAGGGTCGTAAGTACGTGCCGCTCGCTGTTCATGATCAATTGATTCGGTGGGCTCATAGTCTACCCTCGTCGGGTCACCCGGGGATTTCGAGGACAGTGCGGGCACTTAGGGGAAAGTACTGGGGGCTCACCTTAGTTAAGGATGCGCGATTCTATGTCTCGTTCTGTTCGGTGAGCGCCCAGAGCAAGGCTCCTAGGCACTTGCGCGAGGGAAGTTACAACCCCTCCCTGTTCCACAACGGCCGTGGTTCCATCTATCGGTGGACTGTCTCACTGATCTTCCCCCGTCTCAGGCGAACACGACGATCCTGGTCGTTGTGGATCAGTTCTCTAAGTCCTGCTGTCTTCTCCCGTTGCCCGGTCTCCCTACGGCCCTACAGACTGTGGAGGCTCTGTACACCCACGTCTTCCGGCACTACAGGGTGCCCGAGGACATCGTTTCTGATCGGGGTCCTCAGTTCACATCTCGAGTGTGGAAGGCGTTTATGGAACGTCTGGGGGTCTCGGTCAGCCTGACCTCGGGGTATCTCCCGGAGAGTAATGGGCAGGGAGAGAGAGTGAACCAGGAGGTGGGTAGGTTTCTGTGGTCGTATTGCCAGAACCGGCCAGGGGAGTAGGCGAGATACGTCCCCTGGGCTGAAATGGCCCAGAACTCACTACGCCATTCCTCTACCAACATGTCACCGTTTCAGTGCGTGTTGGGGTACCAGCTGGTTCTGGCACCATGGCATCAGAGCCAGACTGAGGCTCCTGCGGTGGAGGAGTGGATGCAGCACTCAAAGGAGACCTGGAGGGCCGTCCAGGAATCACTACGTCAGGCGAGTGGATGGCAGAAGAAGAGCGCTGACTGTCACCGCAGTGATGCCCCCGTGTTCGCACCTGGAGACAGGGTCTGGCTCTCGACCCGAAACTTGCCCCTCCGCATGCCCTGCCGGAAGTCCTCAGTGTGTGGGGCCATTCAAAGTCCTGAGGAGGATAAACGAGGTGTGTTATCGATTAATACCCCTCGTTTCATGTGTCTCTCCTCAGGCCGGTGGTAGCTGGTCCCCTGCAGGACGGTGAGGTCATCGAGGGGTCTGCAGTACCTCGTGGACTGGGAGGGGTACAGGCCGGAGGAGAGGTGCTGGGTCCCGGTGGGGGACATATTGGATCCAGCTATGCTGAGGGAGTTCCATCCTGAAAGTCTGCAAAGCAAGGAAGAAGCCGCTGCTCCAAAACCGCCATATAAAAGCCAGATTACGGTTTGCAACTGCACATGGGGACAAAGATCGTACTTTTTGGAAAAATGTCCTCTCGTCAGTTGAAACAGAAATAGAACTGCTTGGCCATAATGACCATCATTATGTTTGGAGGAAAAAGGGGTACGCTTGCAAGCCGAAGAACACCATCCCAACTGTGAAGCACAGGGGTGGCAACATCATGTTGGGTGGGGTGCTTTGCCGCAGGAGGGACTGGCGCACTTCACAAAATAGATGGCTCATGGGGAGGAAAAGTATGTGGATATATTGAAGCAAAATCTCAAGACATCAGTCAGGAAGTTAAGCTTGGGTCTTCCAAATGGACAATGACCCCAAGCATACTTCCATAGTTGTGGCAAAATGGATTAAGGACAACAAAGTCAAGGTTTTGGAGTGGCCATCACAAAGCCCTGACCATAATCCTATAGAAAATGTGTTGGCAAAACTGAAAAAGCATGTGTGATCAAGGAGACCTTCAAATCTGATTCAGTTACACCAGCTCTGTCAGGAGGAATGGGCCAAAATTTCCCAACTTATTGTGGGAAGCTTGTGGAAAGCTTGACCCAAATTAAACTATTTGAAGGCGATGCTACCAAATACCAATTGAGTGTATGTAAACTTCTGACCCACTGGGAATGTGATTAAAGAAAGAAAAGCTGAAATAAATCATTCACTCTACTATTATTCTGACATTTCACATTCTTAAAATAAATTGACTGACCTAAAACAGGGAATGTTTACTAGGATTAAATGTCAGGAATTGTGAAAAACTGAGTTTAAGGAAAACTGGAATGTGGTAATTCTTAGTGTAAAAAAAATAACAAAAGAAAATTATTGTTTTATGTATGGCTGAGACTAGACAAAAGAATAAGAATATGGTGGCTAACTTTGCCCTCTGAACAGAATATAATATAAAATATACTGTTGAAGTCGGAAGTTTACATACACCTTAGCCAAATACATTTAAAGACAGTGTGTTAAGTTAAAAGACGTCAAGTGCCTTGCTAACATTGCCAATAAGTGGGGGACTCAGTTAAAGCTGCAGAGTTCATAAAACCCAAGTGTGGCGATATATGTTGGCATTTGTCTCTCGTTTGGCGCAGTGCACTGTTCAGAGCAGATTAAAGTCAGGCTGAGGGTTGTAGACAATAAACTGCTCTGCCTCCACTGCCTGTACTGTCGGAGAAGAGAGGAGAGATGGAGGAGAGGAGAGACGGTGAGAGAAGAGACGGAGGAGAGCAGAGCACAGCTTGTTAAAATTCTATGAGAGAAATCCATAATGGGCTGAGCGGCCTCACTTGCAAGTTCTTCTTCATGTTCCTTCACAAAGCACAAGTCCCCCAGTACCTTTTGATGTTAATCTACATCACTTTAATCCTCCGCTCATCTGAAGATACCCCTCGTCTCATGGACTAAGGTCTCTCACTAACCCCATCACTCCCCTGAAAATTGTAACAAATCATGATATCTGACATCATTCCAAGTGATCAAGATCGCTTTAGTTTATTAATACTAACATTAGTCTCAGTTGATGTGTGAAGTAAATACCTCTGCTATGCCTGTTAAATAGATCATTTGAACCTTTTTAAGGTTGATCCAATGTGTTTTCAGTTAATCATTAAGAGCAAACACTGTTCATTTAAAAGAGAAATATAAAACTTCAAAGCAGAAATTAATCTCAAGAGGTTATCTATTCGAGGAAGCAAGGAAACAAATTAGTGTTAAAAAAATTGAAGGACATGAAGCCACTATGAGACTTCAAAGTAATAGATTTAACCACTAGTTTCCCAGACAGAGCTGGCAGGATACACAAGACAGGATCACAAATATGTTCAAGAGAGTAGGCCGGGTGAGTGTGTGTGTTGGTATGTGTGTGTGTGTGTGTGTGTGTGTGTGTGTGTGTGTGTGTGTGTGTGTGTGTGTGTGTGTGTGTGTGTGTGTGTGTGTGTGTGTGTGTGTGTGTGTGTGTGTGTGTGTGTGTGTGTGTGTGTACTTTTCGGTTTCTAAACAACTAATTGACAGACATTGATTAAATTATTTGAATTCCATTTCAATTTTTTTCTGTGAGCTAAATATGCACACGTTGCGCTGCGGTTTCTCCAGAGATAAATCCAATGATTTAAATATTCACTAGACGACTAACAGGGGGCACTGTTTTGAAGCTACCGCACCTCCATATTGGCACTCGCCCACCGTTGTAAAAAATATTTTGAAAGATATAGAAATGCATTTACTAATGTTTACATTTGTTTTGCCACGTTCATTATATTACAGACACCTTAATGCATACTTTTGTCCTTGAAACATTTAAATGAAATACTTTATAATTATATTCATCCCTATGGAGGACTGCTCCTCCTGAGGAGTGCCAATTTGGCCAACCGGTGGCTTGGGCAAAACATAGCATCCGCAATCCTGGGATTATATACATCATTGGATAAATCAGACCATGCCCACACTGTGCGATGTAGTAGGGAGTTGTAGTTTCCAACAGGCCAATGTTCTCCATTGATTAGCACAGAAATAATAACATTAGTTTTTTTTTACAATCGCTAGGACCCATTTCTCAATAATTAGGTCACTTTTTCAAAACTCTTCACACAGTTTTCCTAACTAACTTTCAGCTTGGCACAGCAGTTAATTTCACATTCAAACTGCCCTAAAACTACCAAAACACTTCATACATGTCTCTATTCAACTCGTTCTTCCATTACACTAGCAAAGGTTGTCACCCAACCAGCATACGTTGTCACTCATAAAACCTCTTTACTGTTTAGAATTCACTGCAGTATATGTTGCAGGAATGTATCAGACACTATGCAATATGCTTCTATATGTTTTATGTCATTTTATGGCATTGAGTGATTCCAAAATACAATAATTTGTATATACACTATCTACCGATACAGATACAGTAGCAATACTAGTCAACCCTGTCTTATGCATTTGGCTACAGGTTCTCATCCACGTCACATCTTATGTCATCTTGGGCAATACACCTAGGAAAGAATCTATTGGCATGCCTGGTCCATCCCTGGCAATCTTCTACAGATATAGCCAGGCATCCAGCATTCATTGGGTCCAGGAGGGACATTTGATCATGTGGTTGGTGGTCATAAACCTTCCCACCACCATGAGGAAAATCATTTCTCTATGGGGTTGAGGAATGGAGAGTAAGGAAGGATGAAAAGTGACACCATCCTGGGATGGGCTGCAAACCACTCTATGACTGCACAGGAGTGGTGAAACGCCACATTGTCCCATACAATTACAAACGTTGGCCAATTTCGCCTCACTGCAACCCTTTCCTCACCTGGCATAACCCTTCCATAGAGGTCCTCCAGGAATGAAATGAGACACTCGGTGTTGTATGGCCCAATTAGCGGTTTGTGTAACAGCAATCCATCAGAGGATATTGCTGCACACATTGTGATGTTGGCACTCCTCTGGCCCGGGACATCCACTGTGGCTCTTTTGCCAATCACATTCCTCCTCGCCACCGTGTTTTGGCCAAGTTGAAACCAGCCTCATCCACAAAGATGAATATGTGGGGTGTTTTCCTGGCTTCAATCTCCGGGTCTCTCTAAAATAAATCCACAAGGCAACATAAGAGTGAGGCTATTACGGTAGTTTACATTATACCTTAAAACATGCCATTGTGTGCCTCTTCCCTGTTTGGTTTAGTTCAAAACCAGTTCTGTATTTTATAGTCATCTTACCTGGACTTATCGGTTCCTGAGTTGCTTGACTCGTTCAGAGTTCCTCTCAAAGGGGATAGTGAACAACTGCTTCATCCTGACTTGATGTTGTTTCAGGACTCTAGAAATAGTTGTCATGCTTACATTGTCTGCCAACACTCTGTCCCGAATCTCTGAGTTTTATGCCATTGTTTCTGATGACCATATCAACGATTGCAGTTTCCTGCACAGCAGTGAAAATCCTACCTCTCCTGTAGGTGGTAACCTTTGGGTCCTAAGCAGAAATACAAAAACAATTACACACAAGTAGGTTTGGAGCTTTGCTCAATTTACTTCTGTAATGTGCATTTCAGTCAGGTGCCCTTGCAGAATGCACATCTTACCTGTTGTTTTGCCGAACATTTCTCAGAATAGATGCCACTGGTGAGCGTGGCAGATTTAGCTGCACTCTCAGACCAGCCTCTCTCATTGATAGATCATGATGTATTACATGATGAATCATAGTAGCCCTAATCTTGTCTGAGACCAGAGCTCTTGATCTTCCTCTCAGTCTTCTTCCACCACGCGTACGTACTCCTCTCCCTCTCCCTCTCTCAGCCATTCTTCTTCCTCTGTCAGCCACTCTCTGTCTGGGTCCATGTTTATATTACAGTACAGCATTATTCCTAAATTGTCCCCTTTTGAAAAGATGGTAATGTAATTGAAAGACTAACACCTGTGTAGGTGTTCAGCTACAGTGCCTTGCGAAAGTATTCGGCCCCCTTGAACTTTGCAACCTTTTGCCACATTTCAGACTTCAAACATAAAGATATAAAACTGTATTTTTTTTGTGAAGAATCAGCAACAAGTGGGACACAATCATGAAGTGGAACGACATTTATTGGATATTTCAAACTTTTTTAACCTGTTGAAACTCTAGGGGCGCAATTTCATTTTTGGATGAAAAACGTTCCCGTTTTAAACAAGATATTTTGTCACAAAAAGATGCTCGACTATGCATATAATTGATAGCTTTGGAAAGAAAACACTCTGACGTGTCCAGAACTGCAAAGATATTTTCTGTGCGTGCCCTAGAACGTGAGCTTCAGGCAAAACCAAGATGAGACGGCATCCAGGAAATGAGCAGGATTTTTGAGGCTCTGTTTTCCATTGTCTCCTTATATGGCTGTGAATGCGAGAGGAGTAAGTCTGCCCTTTCTGTCGTTTCCCCAAGGTGTCTGCAGCATTGTGACGTATTTGTAGGCATATCATTGGAAGATTGACCATAAGAGACCACATTTACCAGGTGTCCGCCCGGTGTCCTGCGCCGAAATTGGTGCGCAAAAGTCAGGTGCAAGTATTTTTCCATGGAATTTATAGAAGAATGCAGGCTTCCACGAACGATATATCAATGAAGAGATATGTGAAAAAACACCTTGAGGATTGATTCCAAACAACGTTTGCCATGTTTCGGTCGATATTATGGAGTTAATTCGGAAAAAGTTTGACGTTGTAGGTGACTGAATTTTCGTTTCGTTTCGGTAGCCAAATGTGATGTACAAAACGGAGCGATTTCTCCTACACACAGACGCTTTCAGGAAAAACTGCGCATTTGGTATGTAACTGAGAGTCTCCTCATTGAAAACATCCGAAGCTCTTCAAAGGTAAATGATTTTATTTATTTGGTTATCTGGTTTTTGTGAAAATGTTGCGTGCTAAATGCTACTCAAAATGCTAAGCTAGCTTAGCATCCTCTTACACAAATTAGTCAATTGCTATGGTTCAAAAGCATATTTTGAAAATCTGAGATGACAGTGTTGTTAAGAAAAGGCTAAGCTTGAGAGCAGGCGTATTATTTTCATTTTATTTGCGATTTTCAGAAATCGTTAATGTTGCGTTATGCTAATGAGCCTGAGGCTTTAGTCACGATCCCGGATCCGGGATGGGGAGATTCAAGACAAATCAAAAACTGAAATTGGGCGTGCAAAATTATTCAGCCCCCTTAAGGTAATACTTTGTAGTGCCACCTTTTGCTGCGATTACAGCTGTAAGTCGCTTGGGGTATGTCTCTATCAGTTTTGCACATCGAGAGACTTAAATTTTTGTCTTGTTGGAAGACAAATCTCCGTCTCAGTCTCAGGTCTTTTGTAGACTCCATCAGTTTTTCTTCCAGAATGGTCCTGTATTTGGCTCCATCCATCTTCCCATCAATTTTAACCATCTTCCCTGTCCCTGCTGAAGAAAAGCAGTCCCAAACCATGATGCTGCCACCACCATGTTTGACAGTGGGGATGGTGTGTTCAGGGTTATGAGCTGTGTTGCTTTTACGCCAAACATAACGTTTTGCATTGTTGCCAAAAAAGTTCAATTTTGGTTTCATCTGACCAGAGCACCTTCTTCCACATGTTTGGTGTGTCTCCCAGGTGGCTTGTGGCAAACTTTAAACAACACTTTTTATGGATATCTTTAAGAAATGGCTTTCTTCTTGCCACTCTTCCATAAAGGCCAGATTTGTGCAATATACGACTGATTGTTTTCCTATGGACAGAGTCTCCCACCTCAGCTGTAGATCTCTGCAGTTCATCCAGAGTGATCATGGGCCTCTTGGCTGCATCTCTGATCAGTCTTTTCCTTGTATGAGCTGAAAGTTTAGAGGGACGGCCAGGTCTTGGTAGATTTGCAGTGGTCTGATACTCCTTCCATTTCAATATTATCGCTTGCACAGTGCTCCTTGGGATGTTTAAAGCTTGGGAAAACGTTTTGTATCCAAATCCGGCTTTAAACTTCTTCACAACAGTATCTCGGACCTGCATGGTGTGTTCCTTGTTCTTCATGATGCTCTCTGCGCTTTTAACGGACCTCAGACTATCACAGCGCAGGTGCATTTATACGGAGACGTGATTACACACAGGTGGATTGTATTTATCATCATTAGTAATTTAGGTCAACATTGGATCATTCAGAGATCCTCACTGAACTTCTGGAGAGAGTTTGCTGCACTGAAAGTAAAGGGGCTGAATAATTTTGCACGCCCAATTTTTCAGTTTTTGATTTGTTAAAAAAGTTTGAAATATCCAATAAATGTCGTTCCACTTCATGATTGTGTCCCACTTGTTGTTGATTCTTCACAAAAAAATACAGTTTTATATCTTTATGTTTGAAGCCTAAAATGTGGCAAAAGGTCGCAAAGTTCAAGGGGGCCGAATACTTTCGCAAGGCACTGTACAATGGGAATCAGCCGTGGTTGTTCTAATTGTTTTGATAATATTTAATTTTTTAAATTTGGAATATATTTCAATATGGTATTACTGTAGAAATGTAGCAAATGTATGTCTTATTAACAGTTTTGAAAAGAGTATGTAAACATGTGCAAATTGGCCTGTAGGTATCAAATCAAATTTTATTTGTCACATACACATGGTTAACAGATGTTAATGCGAGTGTAGCGAAATGCTTGTGCTTCTAGTTCCGACAATGCAGTAATAACCAACGAGTAATCTAACCTAACAATTTCACAACAACTACCTTATACACACATGTGTAAAGGGATGAAGAATATGTACATAAAGATATATGAATGAGTGGTGGTACAGAACGGCATAGGCAAGATGCAGTAGATGGTATTGAGTAGAGTATATACATATGAGATGAGTAATGTAGGGTATGTAAACATTATATTAAGTGGCATTGTTTAAAGTGGCTAGTGATACATTTTTTCATCAATTCTTCCAATATTAAAGTGGCTGGAGTTGATTCGGTATGTTGGCAGCAGCCACTCAATGTTAGTGGTGGCTGTTTAACAGTCAGATGGCCTTGAGATAGAAGCTGTTTTTCAGTCTCTTGGTCCCTGATTTGATGCACCTGTACTGACCTCGCCTTCTGGATGATAGCAGGGTGAACAGGCAGTGGCTTGGGTGGTTGTTGTCCTGAATGATCTTTATGGCCTTCCTGTGACATCGGGTGGTGTAGGTGTCCTGGAGGGCAGGTAGTTTGCCCCCGGTGATGCGTTGTGCAGACCTCACTGCCCTCTGGAGAGCTTTACGGTAGTGGGGGGAGCAGTTGCCATAACAGGCGGTGATATAGCCCGACAGGATGCTCTCGATTGTGCATCTGTAAAAGTTTGTGAGTGCTTTTGGTGACAAGCCGAATTTCTTCAGCCACCTGAGGTTGAAGAAGCGCTGCTGCGCCTTCTTCTCCACAGCTGTCTGTGTGGGTGGACCAATTCAACTTAAAAACTACCCTCTTCACTACTGTCCCATTGATACATTGAAAGATGTAGTCATTGAATGCATTTGGTGCCAAAGCAATGAAACATTATCCATAGTTTAGCCCCCATAGACTGCTGTTTTGCTCACTGTGTGAAGAGTTTTGAAAAAGTGACCTAAGTATTGAGAAATGGGTCCTAGCGATTGTAAAAAGCTGTAACTACAATGAGCATAATCCATTGCACGGCTACTTGTTCAGTCTGTCTTTCTTTTATGCATGCTACTTAACACACAGAAGAATGCACGATCAAGAGGGGATACATAGAGCACAGTTGGTTCATGAGGTATTGGTATTGAGCAGTCATAAAAGTATGTCTTATTTACTTTGAAGAACTACTAAAATAGTGATTTTGTCAGACAGCATACAGTAAGCAGCAGCTCTGTAGAGATGAGATGATGACTTGGAATGAAATAATAAAGTCATCAAATAAAACAAAGGTAAAACACTCAATAAAAACATATATTTGAATGAGTAAAGTAATGCGATGGTTAATAAGTGATAAGCCGTAATGGGCAGCCACTACCATCATGGGACTTTTATTCATCATTTTATTCTGTGTTGTGACAGCATTCAACCCACATAATGCATTGTGCATTTCATGTTTATTTTTTTATTCATGAGGCACTTGCACATCTGTGCAATCTTACCTGCAGGTGCATGGCAACAATTGAACAAGATGAAGGAAAAAGGAAACCGCACACTGCTCTTGATAGTATCACTGATCTTTAATACGCTTACGTCAGAGCTTTTGTGGATTTTTTGTGTGAATTTTTTTGCATTTCATGTTTTTAAAAACATGATTATTTTTTACATAATCGAACCTGAAACCGAACCGACCTAAAAAAAAAACACTAATCGCCCGTGTGTGCATACGAGTGGGTGAGCTTGTGTGCGCATGGATGTGTGGGTGTGGGAGGGTGGGTGGGTATATTGGTGCATAGGAGTGGGTGAGCTTGTGTGCGCATGGATGTGTGGGTGTGGGAGGGTGGGTGGGTATTTGGGTGCATACGAGTGGGTGAGCATGGATGTGTGGGTGTGGGAGGGTGAGTGGGTATTTGGGTGCATGCATGCTTTTTTTGTGAACAATGTTTTTTAAATATAAATACTGGGATTGATACATACCATAGGCTACAGACACCAAATTGGAAATGTAAAACACTGACCAAGATAAATAAAATAAAATAAAAAACACATTTAAAATGGAAACAAGGCATTCACAGTAACTCTCTTACAATATCAATGATCACTATCCATAACCTGAGAGTGTGAACTATCATCTTAATCTATGACATGAATTCTACAGTCTAAATGGAAGCCAAGTGAAATGACAATGCCTGTCTATATATAGCCCAGCTGTTTTGTTTTAAGGATGTCTCCAAAGTATTCCAGTGCCCACTAACTGCTGTGTGGTGGGACAGTTTTCAGAAATACCAGTTACAGTATTTAGTATTTATTTGACAAAAGATGATGTGGATGCACTGAGTAGAGTATGGCAGACTCATGCAGGTTCTCTGAAATGCTTCCCTCCTGTCAAAAACTTGGACACTGATTCACGCAGGCTCTCTGAAGCGCTGCCCTACTGTCAAAAGCTTGGACAAAGATGAAGAAAAACTATAATATTATATCGCATTGTCTTCTAGTGAGAGGGAGGATGGGTATTAACAGAGACTGCATCTCCCCTTGGTCTGACAGAAGTATTGTTTTGTGAGAAGCCAAGGAGATTAGTGTAGTTCAATTTAAAGTCTGTGGTGTAGCTAGTTATATTTTATACGGAACCTGAATCACCCTTCAATGTATTTCGTTCTTCAAGGTTGACAACACTCAAGCACAGAAATAATCATCATTTATCACATATCTTCAGTCTAATCTCACTTGTATATTTAAAGAATCAAAACGACTTTAAATTGTTAACTTTGAGAAAAACACTCTTTAGGCTTATTGAAAACACTGACTGTGTTTTCTCTGTCTGTATGAAGAAAATACTTCTGACTACTGCATCCAAAGACTAATTTATAGAATATAAGAGGTTAGTATGTGTTGAGTACATCTTATTGCGCATTTTATACCGAAAACACTCCCAATACTTGGTTACGGAAAAGTAGATCTAGAGTGGAGAAGAGGAGAGGAAAGAAGAGTAGGGAAGTGTAGAGGTATAAAGGTGATGGATTAGTCGTGATGTCTTGGATGTGTTCACCAACATGAAAAGGTCAACTTTACAGTTAATACAGCACATAGTTGATGCGTGATGCCACTGGGCCTGAAGTAATGTCCTTGACACTCCTATTATTTTCCTCTGTGCTGCCGTCATATCTTTAAAGGTCTCGTCTACTGTTTGCTCGCCACCCTGCCCAATATTTCCACAGACTGTACGGCCACGACTCTATGGTGTTTTATTGTGAAAGGAAACACGAGAAAAAAAGCAATTTCATGCACCAGAAGACTTGATGTATAAACAAAATGGATCTCGATATCCTCATGAAAGTCATAAAGCCTTCGTAAGATGCTCTGTTTAACATAATTCTTCAGAGACAATATATAGGAAATGTTTAGATGGTGTCAGAGCACTGGCCTGTGTTAGAAGAAGTGATTCTGAAATCCAATGCTTTGAAAACTTTAATGGGTGAATTCAACTTTCAAATGGCAAGTCACACAAAATGTGCTCTCATATCATATTGCAAATGTCATTACCTTGTGAGCCTTGATAAGTTTAATTTATATAATTACATACACTACCCTGGGGTATTAAAATACTTGCTTCATTTGCGCCCTACCATCACAACCTTCTCTTTTTGGTAAATAATCCAGTGAAACTACAGTGGGGCAAAAAAGTATTTAGTCAGCCACCAATTGTGCAAGTTCTCCCACTTAAAAAGATGAGAGAGGCCTGTAATTTTCATCATAGGTACACTTCAACTATGACAGACAAAATGAGAAAATGGAAAATAAGTATTTGGTCACCTACAAACAAGCAAGATTTCTGGCTCTCACAGACCTGTAACTTCTTATTTAAGAGGCTCCTCTGTCCTCCACTCGTTACCTGTATTAATGGCACCTGCTTGAACTTGTTATCAGTATAAAATACACCTGTCCACAACTTCAAACAGTCACACTCCAAACTCCACTATGGCCAAGACCAAAGAGCTGTCAAAGGACACCAGAAACCAAATTGTAGACCTGCACCAGGCTGGGAAGACTGAATCTGCAATAGGTAAGCAGCTTGGTTTGAAGAAATCAACTGTGGGAGCAATTATTAGGAAATGGAAGACATACAAGACCACTGATAATCTCCCTCGATCTGGGGCTCCACGCAAGATCTCACCCCGTGGGATCAAAATGATCACAAGAACGGTGAGCAAAAATCCCAGAACCACAAGGGGGGACCTAGTGAATGACCTGCAGAGAGCTGGGACCAAAGTAACAAAACCTACCAGTAGTAACACACTACGCCGCCAGGGACTCAAATCCTGCAGTGCCAGACGTGTACCCCTGATTAAGCCAGTACATGTCCAGGCCTGTCTGAAGTTTGCTAGAGAGCATTTGGATGATCCAGGAGCAGATTGGGAGAATGTCATATGGTCAGATGAAACCAAACTATAACTTTTTGGTAAAAACTCAACTTGTCGTGTTTGGAGGACAAAGAATGCTGATCCAAAGAACACCATACCTACTGTGAAGCATGGGGGTGGAAACATCATGCTTTTGGGCTGTTTTTCTGCAACGGGACCAGGTTGACTGATCTGTGTAAAGGAAAGAATGAATGGGCCATGTATCGTGAGATTTTGAGTGAAAACCTCCTTCCATCAGCAAGGGCATTGAAGATGAAACGTGGCTGGATCTTTCAGCGTGACAATGATCCCAAACACATCACTCGGGCAACGAAGGAGTGGCTTCGTAAGAAGCATTTCAAGGTCCTGGAGTGGCCTAGCCAGTCTCCAGATCTCAACCCATAGAAAATCTTTGGAGGGAGTTTAAAGTCCGTGTTACCTAGCAACAGCCCCAAAACATCACTGCTCTAGAGGAGATCTGCAACAGTGTGTGAAAACCTTGTGAAGACTTACAGAAAATGTTTGACCTCTGTCATTGCCAACAAAGTATTGAGATAAGCTTTTGTTACTGACCAAATACTTATTTTCCACCATAATTTGCAAATAAATTCATAAAAAATCCTACAATGTGATTTTCTGGATTTTTTTTTTCATTTTGTCTGTCATAGTTGAAGTGTACCTATGATGAAAATTACAGGCCTCTCTCATCTTTTTAAGTGGGAGAACTTGCACAATTGGTGTCTGACTAAATATTTTTTTTGCCCCACTGTATACATCAAATTCATTTGACATGTTTTGGGTATATTCCGCTATTTTGCGCTGTTCTGGCCCATTTAGCATTTTCCATTGATGAACAGAAGACCATGAAACAGAGCCCAAGGAATGTACATATGGATGGTAAATATAGCTCTCTCTATATACAGTGCCTTGCGAAAGTATTCGGCCCCCTTGAACTTTGCGACCTTTTGCCACATTTCAGGCTTCAAACATAAAGATATAAAACTGTATTTTTTTGTGAAGAATCAACAACAAGTGGGACACAATCATGAAGTGGAACGACATTTATTGGATATTTCAAACTTTTTTAACAAATCAAAAACTGAAAAATTGGGCGTGCAAAATTATTCAGCCCCTTTACTTTCAGTGCAGCAAACTCTCTCCAGAAGTTCAGTGAGGATCTCTGAATGATCCAATGTTGACCTAAATGACTACTGATGATAAATACAATCCACCTGTGTGTAATCAAGTCTCCGTATAAATGCACCTGCACTGTGATAGTCTCAGAGGTCCGTTAAAAGCGCAGAGAGCATCATGAAGAACAAGGAACACACCAGGCAGGTCCGAGATGTGGCAAAAGGTCGCAAAGTTCAAGGGGGCCGAATACTTTCGCAAGGCACTGTATGTATATGTATATGTACATATATTTTTTTCACCTTTATTTAACCAGGTAGGCTAGTTGAGAACAAGTTCTCATTTACAACTGCAACCTGGCCAAGATAAAGCACATCAGTGTGAACAGACAACATGGAGTAAACAACTAACAAGTCAATAACACAGTAGAATTTTTGTAATTTTTTTATAAAAAAATAAGAGTCTATATACATTGTGTGCAAAAGGCATGAGGATGTAGGCGAATAATTACAATTTTGCAGATTAACACTGGAGTGATAAATGATCAGATGGTCATGAACAGGTAGAGATACTGGTGTGCAAAAGAGCAGAAAAGTAAATAAATATAAACAGTATGGGGATGAGGTAGGTAAATTGGGTGTTCTATTTACCGATAGACTATGTACAGCTGCAGCGATCAGTTAGCTGCTCAGATAGCAGATGTTTGAAGTTGGTGAGGGAGATAAGTCTCCAACTTCAGCGATTTTTGCAATTCGTTCCAGTCACAGGCGGCAGAGAACTAGGACGAAAGGCGGCCAAATGAGGTGTTGGCTTTAGGGATGTTCAGTGAGATACACCTGCTGGAGCGCGTGCTACGTGTGGGTGTTGCCATCGTGATTAGTGAACTGAGATAAGGCGGAGCTTTACCTAGCATGGACTTATAGATGACCTGGAGCCAGTGGGTCTGGCGACGAATATGTAGCGAGGGCCAGCCAACTACAGCATACAGGTCACAGTGGTGGGTGGTATAAGGTGCTTTAGTAACAAAACGGATGGCACTGTGATACACTGCATCCAGTTTGCTGAGTAGAATGTTGGAAGCTATTTTGTAGATGACATCGCCGAAGTCGAGGATCGGTAGGATAGTTAGTTTTACTAGGGTAAGTTTGGCGGCGTGAGTGAAGGAGGCTTTGTTGCGGAATAGAAAGCCGACTAGTCAATGTGATATACTATATGTACACAACACACATGTAGTGTCAAGGGTTTGGGGATCTGTGGTGTATTTGCTATATTAGTAATGCCTAGCAGCACAGTATAACATCCCCTTCAGTTTAAATCAGCCCCATGTGGTTTGACATGTGTCAACTGCAGCCTTCTGTACAGTATCTAGCACTCCAAATCTACATAAAATGAATAATCAACAAAATAGCGATTTTGGTCAAAATGGTAGGAGGTCTCGCTCAATCAAATGCATGAATAACCATGGGGTAGATAGATCTGTCCTGGATTAGAGTTATAGTTTACCCACCAGTTACTATTAACGACACCATAGTCCAAAGAAAGTTTCAATCCGCTTCCTCTGATTGCAAAAGTGACTGCCTGTGAATAAGCATGAGAGACGAACAGTTGAATAAAATGTGATGGGAATATGACGTGCATACCCGGCAGGTGCATGGGTGCATTTACAGACGAGATAGTGCATACCCGGCAGGTGCATGGGTGCATTTACAGACGAGATAGTGCATACCCGGCAGGTGCATGGGTGCATTTACAGACGAGATAATTATCATACCGACAAGATTTTGTTACTAGAGCCGTTTGAACTATTTAGTGCATTAAAGATAATTAACTATACAGCACCGTTAATATGTATTGTGCCCACTCACCTCTTCTCTCTGATTGTGAGAGCACTCACACACAATGGTGCCCCTTAAACATGGCTGCTGATTACAGGATGATATCCCCTTTCACATGGAGATTTACTATCCAGTGATTAGCATTAGCTCCATACAGAACACGACAAAAGACCACAGTGCAACGTTTCAAATTTATATCTATAACGATCATTACATGTTTTGTATTTTATCTAGGGACATTCACAATGCCCTTTTCCTTGGTAACATTTACATGAATTTAATTTGCATAATTTCAAGTGTACAATTACACAATACCAGCTTGATGGTTGTTAGTTTGTGTGTTGTGAGGTCAGCTTAATTTTCATGTCTGTAAATTATCATTACATGTTTTGTATATTGTCCATGTAATTATCAAGGAACACAATGCCTTTTCATGTTCTTTTATATGCCATTTTCTGTACTTGGTTTTGCATCCATTTTTTGAATTGTATACAATCACAGGACAATACTAGCTTGATGGCCCTCTCTAGCTCAGTTGGTAGAGCATGGCACTTTAGCACCACTTAACTCCTGTAAGGCTATCAAACATGTCCAGTCACTATCCAGTTGTCCATGTTTCATAAACCAATCATGTTTCTGCTTCTTTGAAAAAAAGGACACAGCCAATAGTGTCTATTAGCCAACGACCTGGTGGAAAAAAAGTGACCAGACAATGCACAATGAGACAGAACCTTCTCCAACTTTTTCCTGGACTATCAGTTTATCATACAACAAGGTGAGATTAAAAACCTGAATTATACTGCAATGGCAATATTAACCAGAGCCAATTTGTTTTCCAACAGTAGAATTTAGCTAAATAGCAACCGCTAACTTGTAGCTAGCAATCAATAGTTGCTGCTTAGCTTAGCTGCATGGCAAGCTAGCTACAAGTTAGCGGTTGCTAGCTATCTAGCTAGTATGGTAACGGTACAGTAATGTTACAGTAGCTCTAGAATTTATTTTAATAGGTAAGAGAACTGTGTCAAATGGTGAGATCCATTCGGCCATCAGATTTACCACCAATGCTACTTATAGGACACATCACTGTAAACTGTAAACTGGTCAACTCTGTTGCAAAACTCACTGGTTGATGCTTATTTATAAAACCCTCTTAGGCCTCAATCCCCCAGAGGAGATATCTACTGCAGCCCTCATTCTTCACATACAACACCCGTTCTGCCAGTCACATTCTGTTAAAGGTCCCCAAAGCACACACATCCCTTGGTTGATCCTCTTTTCAGTTCACTGCAGCTCGCGACTGGAACGAGCTCAACCTGGACAGTTTCATCTCAATCTCTTCATTCAAAGACTCAATCATGGACACTCTTACTGACAGTTGTGGCTGCTTTGTATGATGTTTTGTTGTATCTACCTTCTTGACATTCATGCTGTTGACTTTGCCCAATAATTTTTGCACCATCTTTTTGTGCTGCTCCCCTGTTGTGTTGCTACAATGTTGTTGTCATGTTGCCACCATGCTGTGTTGTCATGTTTTGCTGCCTTGTTTTGTTGTTGTCTTTGGTCTGTCTTTATGTAGTGTTGTGTCTCTCTTGTTGTGATGTGTGTTAGTGTCTTATATTTATGCTGTATTTCTTTCTTTCTATTTTTTTATCCCAGGCCCCCGTCCCCGCAGGAGGCCTTTTGCCTTTTGATAGGCCGTCATTGTAAATAAGAGTTTGTTCTTAACTGACTTGCCTAGTTAAATAAAGGTTAAATTAAAAAATGTAAATACCAAAATAAATGGTCTATTGATTCTGTATCCTCAGATCAACATCTGCAGAGCTTTGATGATTTTATGCCCCAAATATTCAACACTTTTTATTTTTTTTACTTTTCTTAGTAATCTACTTGAGAACCATTTAGGGTTCAAGTAAAACTTTTGAATAAGTGAAGCTTTCAGAGAGAGGTTTAGTGCTTTTATATTTAATAATCCCACCCAAATCATATTCATTATATAAATAGGCACAAATTATTTTGTCTGGTTTAGCGTCCCAGATAAAGCAAAATATTTTTTGCTCATATGATTTGAAAAATGAATCATCAGGAGTAGGCAGCACCATAAGTAAGTGAGTAAACTGAGATATGACTAAGGAGTTAATCAGGGCAATTTTCCATAAATAGACAGGTATTTACTTCTCCATGGTTGCAGGATCTTGTCTATATGTACAAGTTTTCTATTGAAATTCAGTATGGAGAGCTTATTTATATATATTTTGATATGAATACCAAGTATGTCTACTTCACCATCAGCCCATTTTATGCAGGATAATGTAAAAGTTGTATTTTCTTAAAGATCCAATATGTAATATTGTACAACTTATCATAATTATGTTTTAGTCCGGAGAGTAAAGAAAAGTTATCTAGATCTTCAATGAGACATTGCAGGGATCTAGCTTGCAGACTTAATATAAAACTTTTGTTTTTAAGCCTTGGATTTCTAATCCTCTAATGTTGTTATTAGATCTGATTTTAATAGCTAGCATTTCAATGGCCTTAATGAATAGATATGGTGACAGCGGACACCATTGTTTAACTCCTCTTGACAATTCAAAACTCACTGAGAAGTAACTGTTCTACACTATGGGGTTGCTATACATTCTATTTTTACCCATTTTATAAGAGAATCACCAAAATTGAAAAAATACTTGCATTTATAAATAAAATCCAGTCTTACTTTATCAAATGCCTTTTCAAAATCCTCTATAAATACCAGGCCTGGCATCTTAGATGTTTCATGATGTACTATTATTTGTAGTAGTTGAATGTTTTCTCCAATGTATCGTCCATGTAAAAAACCTGTCTGAACAGGATGAACAATACCTGGTAAAACCCTTTTATTTCTGAGTGCTATGCCTTTCGCTAGTATTTTTGAATCACAACATTGAAGTGGAAGGGGCCTCCAGTTTTTTAGATAGACTGGATCTTTTTTTGTTGCCATCTGGGTCTTGTTTTAATAATAGAGAAATCAGACCTTCCTTGTGCGTGCCCGACAGACTACCATTTCTATAGGAGTAGTTAACCTGTTGATGCTCTGGGGGCGCAATTTCATTTTTGGATGAAAAACGTTCCCGTTTTAAACAAGATATTTTGTCACAAAAAGATGCTCGACTATGCATATAATTGCTACCGTTCGAAAGAAAACACTCTGACGTGTCCAGAAATACAAAGATCTTCTCTGTGCGTGCCCTAAAACGTGAGCTTCAGGCAAAACCAAGATGAGATGGCATCCAGGAAATGACAAGGATTTTTGAGGCTCTGTTTTTCAAGATCTCCTTATATGGCTGTGAACGCAAGAGGAATTAGTCAGCCCTTTCTGTCGTTTCCCCAAGGTGTCTGCAGCATTGTGACGTATTTGTGGGCAGATCATTGGAAGATTGACCATAACAGACCACATTTACCACGTGTCCGCCCGGTGTCCTGCGCCGAAATTGGTGCGCAAAAGTCACCTGCCAGTATTTTTCCATGGGACACAGAGAGGAAAGCAAGCTTCCACGAACTGCATGTCAATGAAGAGATATGTGAAAAAACACCTTGAGGATTGATTCCAAACAACGTTTGCCATGTTTCGGTCGATATTATGTAGTTAATCCGGAAAAAGTTTCACGTTGTAGGTGACTGCATTTTCGGTTCGTTTCGGTAGCCAGACGCAATGTAGAAAACGGAACGATTTCTCCTACACACAGACGCTTTCAGGAAACACTGCGCATTTGGTATGTGACTGAGACTCTCCTCATTGAAAACATCAGAAGCTCTTCAAAGGTAAACGATTTTATTTATTTGGTTATCTGGTTTTTGTGAAAATGTTGCGTGCTACATGCTACACAAAATGCTATGCTAGCTTTGCATACTCTTACACAAATTAGTCCATTTCTATGGTTCAAAAGCATATTTTGAAAATCTGAGATAACAGTGTTGTTAAGAAAAGGCTAAGCTTGAGAGCAAACGCATTATTTTAATTTTATTTGCGATTTTCAGAAATCGTTAACGTTGCGTTATGCTAATGAGCCTGAGGCTTTAGTCACGATCCCGGATCCGGGATGGGGAGTTTCAAGAGGTTAAAACAATCTTACAATGGCGCTTTAGTATATAAAAAAGGCTTGATATACCTCTTTCGGTATGCCGACAAGCCCTGGGGTTTTTCCAGACTGAAAGGATTTAATAGCCTCAAAAATGTCTTCCTCTGTAATTTGGCCTTCACCCTGATCTTTCTGTACATTTGTTTATTTTCTGTTTTTTTCTGTTTTTTGGATAGAATTCATTACCGTAATCTTCATTCAGTGGGAGAGAATGAGACGGAAAAGAGAATATCTGCCTAAAATATTTTGCTTCCTCTTTTAAAATATAATTTGGAGAATCATAGATGACTCCGTCTTCAGTAATGAGTTTCTGCAAATAATTTTTGTTGGTGTTGCTGTATTGGAGATTCTGGAAGAATGTTGTGAATTTTTCTCCATATTCCATCCAGTTTGCTTTATTTTTGTAATAGATCACATTAGATCATTCTTGAATAAGTTCCTCAAGTTATTTTTGTTTTTCCTCTAACTTATGTTGCATCTCTGTAGTATAGTTTTTATTGCTATCTACCTGTACTATTAGTTCATGTACTTCCCTTGTCAGTCTTGTCTCTTTAGCCAGAAACTGCTTTTTTATTATTGATGAATATTGAATTGAATGACCTCTGAAGGTAGATTTAAAGCTATCCCTGAACCCATATTATACATTTGTAAATGATTTTGTCTTAGTTAAAAATAAGTTAATAATCCTCCAACAAACTTTGATTAAATGTCCAATAACTTTGTCCATGTGGAAATTCTATGAGAGTTACAGTGCCTTGCGAAAGTATTTGGCCCCCTTGAACTTTGCGACCTTTTGCCACATTTCAGGCTTCAAACATAAAGATATAAAACTGTATTTTTTTGTGAAGAATCAACAACAAGTGGGACACAATCATGAAGTGGAACGACATTTATTGGATATTTCAAACTTTTTTAACAAATCAAAAACTGAAAATTGGGCGTGCAAAATTATTAAACCCCCTTAAGTTAATACTTTGTAGCGCCACCTTTTGCTGCGATTACAGCTGTAAGTCGCTTGGGGTATGTCTCTATCAGTTTTGCACGTCGAGAGACTGAATTTTTTTCCCATTCCTCCTTGCAAAACAGCCCGAGCTCAGTGAGGTTGGATGGAGAGCATTTGTGAACAGCAGTTTTCAGTTCTTTCCACAGATTCCCAATTGGATTCTGGTCTGGACTTTGACTTGGCCATTCTAACACCTGGATATGTTTATTTTTGAACCATTCCATTGTAGATTTTGCTTTATGTTTTGGATCATTGTCTTGTTGGAAGACAAATCTCCGTCCCAGTCTCAGGTCTTTTGCAGACTCCATCAGGTTTTCTTCCAGAATGGTCCTGTATTTGGCTCCATCCATCTTCCCATCAATTTTAACCATCTTCCCTGTCCCTGCTGAAGAAAAGCAGGCCCAAACCATGATGCTGCCACCACCATGTTTGACAGTGGGTATGGTGTGTTCAGGGTGATGAGCTGTGTTGCTTTTATGCCAAACAAAACGTTTTGCATTGTTGCCAAAAAGTTCAATTTTGGTTTCATCTGACCAGAGCACCTTCTTCCACATGTTTGGTGTGTCTCCCAGGTGGCTTGTGGCAAACTTTAAACGACACTTTTTATGGATATCTTTAAGAAATGGCTTTCTTCTTGCCACTCTTCCATAAAGGCCAGATTTGTGCAATATACGACTGATTGTTGTCCTATGGACAGAGTCTCCCACCTCAGCTGTAGATCTCTGCAGTTCATCCAGAGTGATCATGGGCCTCTTGGCTGCATCTCTGATCAGTCTTCTCCTTGTATGAGCTGAAAGTGTAGAGGGACGGCCGGGTCTTGGTAGATTTGCAGTGGTCTGATACTCCTTCCATTTCAATATTATTGCTTGCACAGTGCTCCTTGGGATGTTTAAAGCTTGGGAAATCTTTTTGTATCCAAATCCGGCTTTAAACTTCTTCACAACAGTATCTCGGACCTGCCTGGTGTGTTCCTTGTTCTTCATGATGCTCTCTGCGCTTTTAACGGACCTCTGAGACTATCACAGTGCAGGTGCATTTATACTGAGACTTGATTACACACAGATGGATTGTATTTATCATAATTTGTCATTTAGGTCAACATTGGATCATAAGAGATCCTCACTGAACTTCTGGAGAGCGTTTGCTGCACTGAAAGTAAAAGGGCTGAATAATTTTGCACGCCCAATTTTTCAGTTTTTGATTTGTTAAAAAAGTTTAAATTATCCAATAAATGTCGTTCCACTTCATAATTGTGTCCCACTTGTTGTTGATTCTTCACAAAAAAATACAGTTTTATATCTTTATGTTTGAAGCCTGAAATGTGGCAAAAGGTCGCAAAGTTCAAGGGGGCCGAATACTTTCGCAAGGCACTGTATGTGAAGGCCAATTAGATGATGATTTGATCGCATTCTGTCTCCTATTAAAACCTTTTTTTAGCTTTGATGCAAGAGAGAAAGAGACAAGAAAGTAGTCAAGACGACTAGCTTGATTAAGTCTCCTCCATGTATAGCTCACTTTAAGTTTGGGTGCTTGAATGCCATTGTGAGGTCAGAATGCTCGGATCAACCCTTAAAGAGATGGGTCAGGCTGAAGCTTAAGAGGGTGTGAACAATGCTGAATGGGTGTAGACAAAGAAGAGCTCTCAATTCAAAGGCCATTTTCTCAAAAGGGAGGTTACAAGTTTATCAACTTTCAAAGCAGAATTACTTTCCCATAGTTCCTCAAATGCAGTGTATGATATACCATTTTGTAGCTCGGTGTCTCTGCTTTAATCCAATTTAAAAAAACACAATTTATAATTTTGCTACATAAGACTGAATCAAGGTGGTCGGTCACATGCTGTATGTTGAGCACTTGTTGGCTGCTTTTCATTCACTCTGCTGTCCAACTCATCCCAAACCATCTCAATTGGGTTGAGGTCGGATGATTGTGGAGGTCAGGTCATCTGATAAAGCACTCCATCACTCTCCCTCTTGGTCAAATAGCCCTTACACAGCCTGTAGGTATGTTGGGTCATTGTCCTGTTGAAAATCAAATGATAGTCCCACTAAGTGCAAAGCAGATGGTTAACCATGCTGCTTAAGTGTGCTTTGAATTGTAAATAAATCACTGACAGTGTCACCAGCAAAGCACCACCTCACCTCCTCCTTCATGCTTCACGGTGGGAACCACACATGCAGAGATCATCCGTTCACATACGCTGTGTCTCACAAAGACACCGTGGTTGGAACAAAAAATCACCAATTTTTGGACACTGTGTTAATAAACCTCCAACCAAGATTCAATGCCATACAACACTCTTTCCTTGGCCTCCAACTGCTCTTAAATTCTAGTAAAAAGAAATGCATGCTCTTCAACCGATTACTGCCCGCACCTGCCCGCCCGACTAGCATCACTACTCTGGACGCTTCTGACTTAGAATATGTGGACAACTATAAATACCTAGGTGTCTGGCTAGACTGTATACTCTCCTTCCAGACTCACATTAAACATCTGCAATCCAAAGTTAAATCTAAATCCACCTCTGGCCTGCTCGCCTCCCTACCACTGAGGAAGTACAGTTCCCGCTCAGCCCAGTCAAAACTGTTCGCTGCTCTGGCCCCCCAATGGTGGAACAAACTCCCTCACGACGCCAGGACAGCGGAGTCAATCACCACCTTCCGGAGACACCTGAAACCCCACCTCTTCAAGGAATACCTAGGATAGGATAAGTAATCCTTCTCACCCCCCCCTTAAATGATTTAGATGCACTATTGTAAAGTGGCTGTTCCACTGGATGTCAGAAGGTGAATTCACCAATTTGTAAGTCGCTCTGGATAAGAGCGTCTGCTAAATGACTTAAATGTAATGTAAATGTAGAATCAGCTTCCTATTCCGCAACAAAGCCTCCTTCACTCATGCTGCCAAACATACCCTCGTAAAACTGACTTTCCTACCGATCTTTGACTTCCGCAATGTCATTTACAAAATAGAATGCATTTGTGTTGGAGGCTATCACAGTGCCATTCGTTTTGTCACCAATGGGGCGGCAGGGTAGCCTAGTGGTTAGAGCGTAGGACTAGTAACCGGAAGGTTGCGATTTCAAATCCCCGAACTAACAAGGTACAAATCTGTCGTTCTGCCCCTGTACAGGCAGTTAACCCACTGTTCCCAGGCCGTCATTGAAAATAAGAATTTGTTCTTAACTGACTTGCCTGGTTAAATAAAGGTAAAAAAAAAACCATCTTCCCACCACTACAACGTGTATCCTCTAGTTTGCTGGTCCTCACTACATATTCGTCGCCAAACCCACTGGCTCCACATCATCTATAAGTCTTTGCTGGGTAATTCTCCGCCTTGTCTCAGCTCACTGGTCACCATAGCAACACCCACCCGTAGCACGCGCTCCTGCAGGTATATTTCACTGGTCATCCACAAAGCCAACACCTCTTTTGGCCGCTTTCCTTCCAGTTCTCTGCTGCCAATGACTGGAACAAATTGCAGAAATCACTGACTAACTAACTTTAAGCGTCAGCTGTCAGAGCAGCTTTCTGATCGCTGCAGCTGTACACAGACCATCTGTAAATAGCCCATCCAACCAAATACCTACCTCATCCCCATATTTGTTTTTGTTTGTCTGCTCTTTTTCACACCAGTATTTCTACTTGCACATCCTCATCTGCACATATATCACTCCAGTGTAAATTGCAAATTTGTAATTACTTTGCCACTATTGGCCTTACCTCCTTACTCAATTTGCATACACTGTATACAGATTTTTCTATTGTTGACTGTACGTTTGTTTATCCATGTGTAACTCTGTGAATTTAAAAAAAACCTTAGAGAAAAAGAGTTGATGAGCAAGCTTGACAGTTTTCTAAAGAAAGATAATCAATCTCAAGAAGAAGAGTCTGTTCTTAGATCTTTAGAACTAGAATTAGAACAGCTTTACACGGAACTGGCAAAGGGTGCCTTTGTTAGATCAAGAGAAAAATTAATTGAAGAGGGGGAAAGCAACACTAGTTACTTTTTTTCACTTGAAAAGAGAAACTAAAAAAGAAAATCTAACTGCAATCAAAATTAATGATGTGTTATGCAAAGACCCATTACAATATCAACATTTGTCAATTCCTTTAACAACGCCTTAACGGTACATGTTCCCCAAGGGCACCCCCCCCCCCACCAAGCTCAACTCAAAAGATGGCGCACAGAATGCAAAAATATTCTTAGAAATATTTAACCTCCACACATTAACAAGTCCAATAGCTCAAATGAAAGATAAACACCTTGTTCATCTACCCAGCGAGTCAGATTTCTAAAATGTTTTACGGTGAAAACATAGCACATATGTATATCAAACCACCACTAGGACACATACAATATGTAGCCATATTGTCAAGCAAAAGACACAATCACAAACGCAGGATTAAAAGAAAAAGAATTCACTAACCTTTTGAAAATCTTCATCAGATGACAGTAATAGGACGTGTTACACAGTACATTTGTTTTTTTCAATAATATGCAATTTATATCCATAAATCTCCGTTTACATTGAGCCATGTTCAAAAAATGCGACAAAAATGTCCTGAGAAATTATACATAGCTCCGCCAGATAACAGCAATACACATCATAAACTTTGACTAAATATACATGTTCTACATATAGTTAGAAAGATACACTGCTTCTTAATGCAACCGCTGTGTTACATTTATTTTTAACGTTACAGAATTCGTTTACTAGGCACTAATCTGAGACGGCGCTCAGACATAAGCAATATTCCTCCGCTATGTTGGACTCAACAGAAACACAAAATTACAACATAAATATTCCCTTACCTTTGATGGTCTTCGATCAGAATGTTGTGGAAGAAGTCATACTTACCCAAAACATTGTTTGGTTTCAATTCGTGTGTCTTTGTATTAGCATATGCTGCAAGTTCCAGCTGAAATGCTACCAAAAATTACTTCTTGTCATGAACAGTTGCGCATCAAAACTTCAAAATTACATATTATATGTCGACTAAACTGGTCAAACTAAGTGCAGAATCAAGCTTTAGGATGTTCTAAGCGTACAAAACAATTGGCGATTCGACCGAATGAACGCAATTCTTCTCAAACGAAATGGAACAAAAGAATAGGCTGTATACAATTGCGCCAGGACGCACAGATGTTTTCTAGTGACACGTCACTATTTTGCCCGCCAACCGGTCAAAGCTCGAGGGATTTTCCCCATTGAAAGAAAACAGCACGCTGAATACACGGAAACTGTTCCCAGATCCGTAGCTGGTTGGGAAGGGTGGGGGCGATGACGTCAAAGTTGGGGTAACTTTCCTGATGAGAGAGAGAGCTTGGGAGAATGGCTGCCCTGTGAGTTCTGCTTTACATACAGACATAATTCGAACGGTTTTAGAAGCTTTAGAGTGTTTTCTATTCAATAATAATTATTACAGTGCCTTGCGAAAGCTGTTTTGCAAGGAGGAATGGGAAAAAATGTCATACCCCAAGCGACTTACAGCTGTAATCGCAAAAAGGTGACGCTACAAATTATTAACTTAAGGGGGCTGAATAATTTTGCACGCCCAATTTTTCAGTTTTGGATTTGTTAAAAAAGTTTGAAATATCCAATAAATGTCGTTCCACTTCATGATTGTGTCCCACTTGTTGTTGATTCTTCGCAAAAAAATACAGTTTTATATCTTCATGTTTGAAGCCTAAAATGTGGCAAAAGGTCGCAAAGTTCAAGGGGGCCGAATACTTTCGCAAGGCACAGTATATGCATATATTTGCAATTTTGGACAGATTTTTTTTCTGTTTACTATGGGCACGCAATTCCTCCAAAGGGGGCAGTATTGTGCATAGCCTTAACAGGTTTTAATGAAAACCTTCACAACTCACATTTTCAGGATGGTTTTCAAAGCTACATTTGCCACATTCAGAATTATGTCCCAGGAATTGTCGATGACTTCCACTCAGTTTGCGAGTCACCTGTGTCAATTGAAGAAATTAGAGACACTCTGAATTCAATAAAAAAAGGGAAATCACCTGGCCCTGATGACCTGTCAGTAGAATTCTATAGACAGTTTTGGGAGTTATTAGAACACCCTTTTTTAGTGTGTTTCAAGATTGCATTGAAAAGGGTAAATGGTCTTCACTATGACACAGGGTCTTATTTCACTGATTCCGAAGCCCGATAAAGACCCTTTTCTCATTGACAATTGGAGACCAATTACTTTATTAAATATTGATTACAAATTGATTGCTCTGTTTTATGCCAACAGATTTTAAAAATGAATAGTTAACATTGTAAATGAGACTCAAATAGGATTTATGAAGGGCTGTCACATAAGCTCTAACATTAATTTAGTCTTGGACCTTCTAGATTATTCAGTAGAAATTGACTCATGCGATTATCTTATTTTTGGACTTCTGTAAAGCCTTTGACACAATTCAATTGAACATGAATTTCTCTTTATGACACTTAAACTGTTTGGTTTCGGTGGAAATTTTATCAAAGTCATTCGCATGTTTTCCAAAGATATAAATAGTTCTGTGTTACTAAACCTTAATACATCCAAAAGATTGTACAACAGGGATGTGTAACGACGTTCTTCGTTTGTCGCAAGAAAGTCGGACCGAAATGCAGCGTGTTGGTTACTCATGTTTATTAGTGAAACAAACAACGGAACTATACATTAAATAACTAATAAATACAAAACAACAAAACGGAACGTGAAACCTATTACAGCCTATTTTTTTTTGTATAAAAATTAATTTATTATCATCAATACCATTCATTCTTTACAACTCATAATTTACATACACACTAAAATAATGGTATTTTTAATTAAACTAATTAAATTAACTAAACATAAACCCCAAACAAAACCTCAGGGGAGCATCTTCCCTCCCCGTCACCCTACAAAATACCTTCCCCTATCTCCCTGTCCCTAATCTATCCTCTTACAAATCTAAATGACACCCAGCCCTAAACCCCCCTTCCACCTCACCCGAGCAGCATGCTGCCCCCACTTCCTCTCCTCCCTCTTCATCCTCCCCCTCAAATCTCCTTCCACTCTCCTCACTATCCCTTCCACCCCCCAATCTGTCCCTGTCTTCTCCATGTTCAGCCTTGCTTCCCACAGCCCCCGTTTAAAGAGACTAATGAGAAGCCAGAGCAGAAACGGGTCCCTATCCGTCCCGCTCGCTCTCCCTACACCCCTCTCTAACCTGGCCCACGTCAATACAAAATCCCCCTTTACCAAACCTAACAACATCCGTGCCCTAGCCCATACTACTCCAGCAAAGGCACAGTCCCAAAAGACATGGCGCACCGTCTCCTCCCTGCCACAAGAGGATCTTGGACAGGTGGGGGATTGCACTAAACTATACCGGTACAAGATGGAACGTACCGGCAAACACTTATGAAGGCTCAACCAATTCAGGTCCTTGAGCCTGTTGTCCAGACCCCTCACCTGCACTCCCTCCCAGACCACATCCGAGATGCCTACTACAGGCGCCGGACTCTCTGCCTTTCTGACCTCCTCGTACAGGAGCCTATGATGTAAACCTACTCGGGCAACTTCAACCTCTGGGTGCGCACGCAGCCACTTGGCCGCATGACCAAAGTGCCACGGCAGTTGTTCCGCCCGAGGACCTGTGTTAGACCACACCATTATGCTTCTCGCCTGATACGAGAAAAATACCCGCAGGAGGTAACCGGACGGGTGTATCACTGGCTGAGCAAGCTCCGTTAACAAGAAAGAAACAAAAATTGTGTCCAGCTTGAGGGGGAAATGTGGTACTCCTCTACCTCCCTCCCCGATGGGACAGATCATGCGTGCCCTGGCGACCCACTCATACCTGCCACTCCACATAAACTGAAACACAAGCTACACTAGAGGCCTTCTCAGACAAGCCGGCAATGGGTAGATGTATGCCAAATACAAAAGCGACGGCAACACATCCACCTTTAGGACCAGGACTTTGCCCATAAAAGACATACCTAGCTTTCCACATTGCTAGCTTCCTCTGTACCACTGCGATACGCATGTTCCAGTTTAGCGTCGCTGAGCTGGAGGTCTCAAAATGGACCCCGAGAATCCTCAGGGCCCCCTCACAGAGAGATAACCCCCCAGGCACATCCGTTCTACCGCACCATCTTCCGAAAAACTTGACGGAAGAATTTGCATGGTTCAGAACTGCTCCCGACGCTCGAGTGAAATCCCCAAAGATGGCAAGGGACCTTGTCAGGCACGAGTCTTTGCACAACAACAAGGAAGTGTCGTCGGCGTACTGCGTCATCTTAACACGCAGTCCACCACTTCCAGGGATCAGCAGACCTTCCACCCCTGTGTCTGCCCTAATGGCAGCCCCCAGAGGCTCCATGTACAGAACGAAGAGGAGAGCCGAGAGTGGGCACCCCTGCCTGACCACAGACGAGAGGTCAAAAACGTCACCCAAGTGACTATTTACACTAACTCGGCACCCCGCTCCGACATATAATGTACGAATCCATCCTATAAACTTCTCCCCAAAACCTAATCGACCTAACACTGAATAAAAAGGATCTATTCACGCGATCAAAGGCTTTCGCCTGATCTAGCGCTGCTACCATAAAAGGCAGTCCTCTATCTTCAACCCAAGCGATGGAGTCCCTGGTTAACTGTAGGTTCCATCTAATAGAGCGGCCCTCTACCCCGCACGTCTGATCCTCATGAACGACGTAGGGAAGGGCTGTGCGCAACCGGTCTGCTAAAACCTTTGCAAGTAGCTTGTAATCTACACACAGCATGGTCAACGGCCGCCAGTTGCCAAGGTCAGTTACTTCTCCTTCTTATATAAAAGTGACAGCACACCAACAGCCATTGATCCCCCCGGGACCCCCGTCTCAAGGATGGCCTTCAAGACTTCGAGGACCACTGGTCCAAGTATACCCCAAAACTTGAGATAAAACTCAGCCGGCAGCCCATCCATCCCAGGCACCTTCCCTTTTCCCATCCTCCTAAGAGCGCTCTCAACCTCTTCTAGTGAAATCTGGGCCTCCATCACTTCTCTAATGTCCTCCGGCAACCGCCTGGACAAGTGTTCTAAAAACACATTTCCCTGCTCTACATCTATTTCCCTTTCCTTAAATAAACCTTGGAAATGATCAGTTGTCACCCTGACCATATCCTCTGGTTCTCTAACTATACTACCATTTTCTTCCCTAACACCATGCATTACCTTCCTACTCTGTCTTGCCCTAACCAACTTAAAGAACATAGCAGAACAAGTCTCATTATGTTCTAGAAAGCCGCTATGCGCACGCTCCAGGAAAGCTCGAGCCTTCCGCTCCTGCAACTCCCTGAGCTGCGCCTTTAGGGTTGAGGATCTCTCCCAGTCAAACGACCTGCCGAGGTTGCCTGCCTCGTATTCGAGCTCAATTAACCTTTGGATACGATCCACCTCCCTCCTCTCCTCCCTTTTTTTCCTCTTGCAATACCCTATTATAAAAGCCCTAATCCTCACCTTAACTAATTCCCACCACTCTAACACCCCCTCGCACATGGACCGGAGACCCTCAAGCCTCCTAAAGAAAACATAAAACCTGTCAACAAAAGCCTGCTCCTCCAGCACATCCCGATCTAGCTTCCAGTACCCCTTACCAAAGAGGCAGACTGGCGACCCCACCTGCAGGAGCACCCCGTCGTGATCCGAAAAGAAAACAGGCAACAGCCGCCCAGACAACTTTCCCAAAGACCTGGGTACAAAAATATAATCGAGCCTCCGCTCAACCCCCCTGGAGTTACGCCATGTAGGACCGTCCATTTTCGGAGTAGTGTGCATACCACCATCTACCAGACCATGGCAAGCCATTAGTCTAGCAATGGTGCCCGCACTGTTATCCCCCCTCTTCCTAAATCTGTATTAACCTGTTGATGCTCTGGGGGCGCTATTTCATTTTTGGATGAAAAACGTTCCCGTTTTAAACAAGATATTTTGTCACAAAAAGATGCTCGACTATGCATATAATTGATAGCTTTCGAAAGAAAACACTCTGACGTGTCCAGAACTACCAAGATATTTTCTGTGCGTGCCCTAGAACGTGAGCTTCAGGCAAAACCAAGATGAGACGGCATCCAGGAAATGAGCAGGATTTTTGAGGCTCTGTTTTCCATTGTCTCCTTATATGGCTGTGAATGCGAGAGGAATGAGCCTGCCCTTTCTGTCGTTTCCCCAAGGTGTCTGCAGCATTGTGACGTATTTGTAGGCAGATCATTGGAAGATTGACCATAAGAGACCACATTTACCAGGTGTCCGCCCGGTGTCCTGCTCCGAAATTGGTGCGCAAAAGCCAGCTGCCAGTATTTTTCCATGGGATACAGAGAGGAAAGCAAGCTTCCACGAACTGCATATCAATGAAGAGATATGTGAAAAAACACCTTGAGGATTGATTCCAAACAACGTTTGCCATGTTTCGGTCGATATTATGTAGTTAATTCGGAAAAAGTTTTACGTTGTAGGTGACTGAATTTTCGGTTCGTTTCGGTAGCCAGACGCAATGTAGAAAACGGAACGATTTCTCCTACACACAGACGCTTTCAGGAAAAACTGCGCATTTGGTATGTAACTGAGAGTCTCCTCATTGAAAACATCAGAAGCTCTTCAAAGGTAAATGATTTTATTTATTTGGTTATCTGGTTTTTGTGAAAATGTTGCGTGCTAAATGCTACTCAAAATGCTATGCTAGCTTTGCATACTCTTACACAAATTAGTCAATTTCTATGGTTCAAAAGCATATTTTGAAAATCTGAGATGACAGTGTTGTTAAGAAAAGGCTAAGCTTGAGAGCAGACGTATTATTTTCATTTTATTTATTTTCAGAAATCGTTAACGTTGCGTTATGCTAATGAGCCTGAGGCTTTAGTCACGATCCCGGATCCGGGATGGGGAGTTCCAATCCCCCCTATCACTAACTTCCTAAATCTGTATTAAAATCCCCCCTATCACTAATTTCCTATTTGTGACACACAGGGGCGTCAGACAGTCCACCATCTCCTTCCTGTCTGCCACCACCTGTGGCCCATACACCACCACTAATCTAAATTTACAATCCCTTATCGTGACATCCATCCCTATAACCCTCCCCTGCATTACCACAAATGAATCCTCCACTTTAACCTCCCTGTGCCCACACAAAATCCCTACCTCCGATGAGTGCACCCCCCTACACCCCAAAACGACTCCCCTTGTCCCACTCCCTCTTAAATCTACTAACATCCCCTCCATCCCTCAGGTGAACCTCCTGTAAAAAACAAAAATCAAAACCCACACCCTCCAAAAAACTAAAAACCACCCTCCTCTTATCAATATCTCTTAAACCCCTTACATTTAAACTAACAAAAGTAAAATTAGACTCCATGAAAAAAAATAAAACATGTAATACACACAAATTCTAAACTCAGACAGAAAAAAAACAAAAACAGGAGACTCACCCGATGCTCCCCTGTTCCATATCTACCGGTGAGAACACCATCCGTAATCCCGACATCCCCCCACTTCCTCCATCACACCATCCCAGGATGCAGGAATAGTGTTTGGCTTCGGGGTGCCCTGCACCCTGGGTCTACCCCCACAATCCTCACCCTCCCCAGTGTTGCAGCTGGTTTGGAAAAAAATTGGGGAGGCTGAGTTCCCAAACAAAAAACTCCCCACCTCCTCCTGTACCCAGTCCTGAGTCTTGTTAGGTGTGTCCCCACCCAAATGAAGTTGAGAGTCTTGGGAAACCAGCAGCAACCCAGAGGTTTCTCCCACCCCCATCACTCTCTTGGCCATCCCCTCCCCCTCACTGTCGGCCAATCGCACCCTCCTCTTCATTCTCTTCTTTGGTGATGGAGGCAGTGGAGAGATACCACCCCCCCGCCAGCTCCTCCACCATACCCCTCATCTCTTCCACCATGTCACTTTCCCCCCAGTCCACTTTCTCTTCCACCGTCTCCTTCTCCACCACTCCTCCCTCGCTTTCTTCTCTCTCATGCTCCTCCACTCGGTTGCCTTCTTCCACCGCTTTTCCTGGTTCTCCTACTCCCGTGCCTTCCGTTTCCTTCTCTCTTCCATCCGCCGCATCTTGCTCCTCTTCCATCCTTGTGGCCTTCCCCTCTGGACTTGTATTCTTGTCATGAGGCGTGTTTCCTTCCCCTCCTCTTCTTCCCCCATCCCCCGATCCTGCCCCCCCCCCCCCCCAGCCGCAGACGCATATTTACATTTACATTTAAGTCATTTAGCAGACGCTCTTATCCAGAGCGACTTACAAGTTAATTTTTTTACCTTTTTTATTTAACCAGGCAAGTCAGTTAAGAACACATTCTTATTTTCAATGACGGCCTGGGAACAGTGGGTTAACTGCCTGTTCAGGGGCAGAACGACAGATTTGTACCTTGTCGGCTCGGGGGTTTGAACTCACAACCTTCCGGTTACTAGTCCAACACTCTAACCACTAGGCTACCCTGCCGCATATGACCTCTGACGGGCCGGGCACCCCCGCCACAGGTGTGCTGACGAGCCACACCCATGGCATGTCTTAGGCTTGTCACAATCCCTCGCCTCGTGATCCTCAGATCCACAAAATCTGCATTTTCTCATGCTGCACGAGGCGAAAATGTGACCATAGGCCATACAGCCCCTGCAAAATGGGGGCTGACGTGCATAAAACAATGTCCCCCTGTCAGCCCCAAGGGAGAACATAGCAGGAGGATGGAGGTAGCCAGCATGTCCCTTTGGGTCCTCCCTGAGGAGGGCCTGGAAACCTCTCCTCCCATTCCAAAACCCAAGGGAGTCTTTGAGGTGCCTAGCTGAGGAAACGATATCCATGTATCTCCCCAGAAAAGCCCTCACCTCTTCATCCTTAACGTAAGGGTTGTACATGTTAACAGTTACAACCCTAAAGTTATTTTTCGCCAGACTTGATATTTCGTAGTGGCACATCGGCCTCTCACCTCGCACTGCTCTTGCCCTTCTCAGGATATCATCATGTTTTTCTTCCGTATATAGCGCAACGTCGTATGCTCCCTCCAACGAGTTCCCTTGGAAACAAAACACGTCCTTCACCGTCAGCTTTAGAATCCCTATCAATATAATCCTTCCAAAAGATTCTCGTCCTAAAGGCTCCAACTCCTTTTCCTTCCAAGCAAAACGAATCGTGTTAGCCAGCCCAATCCCAGGGACCGACCGTGATGATGTATTTAGCACCATCTCCGCAAGGAGAATGGCGCTCGTTCTCTTCTCTTCCAATACAAGAAAAAACGAAAATCCAAAGTGACCGAAAATGTCTGGTGAACACTACACAGAGACAGGAACAATCACCCACGAAATACAAAGTGAAAACCAGGCTACCTACATACGGTTCCCAATCAGAGACAACGAGAATCACCTGATTCTGATTGAGAACCGCCTCAGGCAGCCAAACCTATACAACACCCCTACTCAGCCGCAATCCCAAATACTACAAACCCCAATACGAAAATACAATACATAAACCCATGTCACACCCTGGCCTAACCAAATATATAACGAAAACACAAAATACAATGACCAAGGCGTGACAGGATGCCCAATTTTGCAATTTTCATTCATTTTGGTTGTGGAACTTTTATTTCTAGATATTCTGAATAATGCAAATCTGTGTGGCTTAACCATTTTTAGGAAATACAAAGGGATCTTTCTAGACTTGGGAGAGTACTTCTGTCCAAGGCAGAGGGACTGTCTCGCTTTGTGTACCCCTCATTATCTTTACTTGTAAATCCCTCGACTTGTAAAGAGACTATTCTTGACTTCATCTGGAAAAATAAGTCTTACAAACAAAAAAGTCAGTCCTCTCTAATAAAAGAGCTGAAGGCGGTTTGTAAGTGTTGGATTTTGTTGACATAAATATAACTTTCAAGATCAACTGGTTGAAAAGATGTTTGATCAATACTGATTCAATATGCTATTTCAAATCAAAGTTTATTTTTCACGTGCACCGAATACAACAGGTTGTTTGGTTTACAGTGAAATGCTTACTTACAGGCTCTAACCAACAGTACAAAAAAGTATTAGGTGAACAATAGGTAAGTAGAGAAATAAAACAACAGTAAAAAGACAGGCTAAATACAGTAGCGTGGCTATAAGAGTAGCAAGGCTACATACAGGCACCGGTTGGTCGGACTGTTTCAGATAGTATGTACATATAGATATGGTTAAAGTGACTATGCATATATGATAAACAGAGAGTAGCAGTAGTGTAAAAGAGGGGTTGGCGGGTGGTGGGTGGCGGGACACAATGCAGATAGCCCGGTTAGCCAATGTGCGGGGGCACTGGTTGTGCCTTGTTTAAAGTTCATTTGTGGAATGTCTTTCCTTCTTTTAGTCAATCCGCTGCTCATAACTTGTTTTGTACATAATGTTGCTGCTACTGTCTCTTATGAATGAAAAGAGCTTCTGGACATCAGAACTGCGATTACTCACCTCAAACTGGAAGAATAATTTTTAATCAAAGAGTCGGAACGGATATACCACAGACACTCGGCCAGGCCCAGATCCCCATCATTTGCTGGAAAAAGGAAACTGAGGATTTGCGGGACAAAATAAGGGTGCCATGTGAGGATCAGGCGATGAGTGGCTAATCTGCCTTTGCGTTCTGTCCTGCTAGCTAATGTTCAATTGCTGGAAAGTAAATGGAACAAACTGAAAGCACGTACAGTATATCCCACCAACGGGACATTAAAAACTGTAATATCTTACGTTTCACAGAGTCGTGGCTGAACGATGACATTAAGAACATACAGCTGGCGGGTTATACACTCAATCGGCAGGATAGATCAGCAGCCTCTGGTAAAACACGGGGCGGGGGCATATGCATATAAACAACAGCTGGTGCACGATATCTAAGGAAGTCTTGAGGTTTTGCTCGCCTGAGGTAGAGTATCTCATGATAAGCTGTAGACCACACTATCTACATGGAGAGTTTTCATCTGTATTTTTCGTAGTTGTCTATTTACCATCACAGACTCAATGAGCTGTATACTGCCATAAGCAAACAGGAAAACACTCTTCCAGAGGCGGCGCTCCGCTGCTACTCTCTGTTGTTATCATCTATGCATAGTGACTTTAATAACTCTACCTACAAGCACATATAACCTCAACTAACCGGTGACCCTGCACATTGACTCTGTACTGGTACCCCCTGTATATAGTATCGCTATTGTTATTTTACCGCTGCTCTTTAATTACTTGTTACTTTTATTTCTTATTCTTATCTGTAGTGTTTTTAAACTGCATTGTTGGTTAGGTACTCATAAGTAAGCATTTCACTAACACCTGTTGTATTCAGGGCATTTGACTAATAAAATTGGATTTGATTTGGACCACAGAGTGAAGAAAAAGCAGCCAACAAGTTGTAAGTGCTCAGCATATTTGGGAACTCCTTTTAGACTGTTGGAAAAACATTCCTCATGAAGCTGTTTGAGAGAATGCCAAGAGTGTGCAAAGCTGTCATCATGGCAAAGGGTGGGTACATTTTTTAAGACTATTTTGGTTACTACGTTATTCCGTATGTTATTTCATTGTTTTGATGTATTCACTATTATTCTAAAATGTAGAAAATAGTTTTAAAAAATTCCTTGAATGAGTAGGTGTCCAAACTTTTGACTGGTGCTGTATATTTCCACAAAATTAGGTTCTAATAATAATGTGAAATCGTGAAAAGGAGGAGAATACCCTTTTAGTGTAAGAGCTGTTTGAAAATGCTTTTTTTTGCTAGGTGGAGTTTTGGTGACATCACCAGATCTGCCAATAACAGCTAGTTTTCAAGTTACCTATCTAACCCATTCGGCTCCTCAAAGTAGGTCCCTCACTCAGACCACTCCCAGACAGTCCTAGCAAAATTATTGCTTGAGAAAATTGCTTTTTGCCAAGAAGCAATTTTTTTCTCTATTGCCATTTTAATTGAAAACAATCACAGTAAGGTACTTAATTGTTGCCCAGAAATGATTTCATATTGAGATTAAAATGGCTGCATTGGACCTTTAGCTTTATTAGGACAGGGGGCAGTATTCGGAAGTTTGGATGATTGAGGTGCCCAATGTAAACTGCCTGTTACTCAGGCCCAGAAGAATGTCTGTGTTTAACCTGTTGAAACTCTAGGGGCGCAATTTCATTTTTGGATGAAAAACGTTCCCGTTTTAAACAAGATATTTTGTCACAAAAAGATGCTCGACTATGCATATAATTGAAAGCTTTCGAAAGAAAACACTCTGACGTGTCCAGAACTGCAAAGATATTTTCTGTGCGTGCCCTAGAACGTGAGCTTCAGGCAAAACCAAGATGAGACGGCATCCAGGAAATGAGCAGGATTTTTGAGGCTCTGTTTTCCATTGTCTCCTTATATGGCTGTGCATGCGAGAGGAGTAAGTCTGCCCTTTCTGTCGTTTCCCCAAGGTGTCTGCAGCATTGTGACGTATTTGTAGGCATATCATTGGAAGATTGACCATAAGAGACCACATTTACCAGGTGTCCGCCCGGTGTCCTGCGCCGAAATTGGTGCGCAAAAGTCAGCTGCAAGTATTTTTCCATGGAATTTAGAGAAGAATACAGGCTTTCACGAACGATATATCAATGAAGAGATATGTGAAAAAACACCTTGAGGATTGATTCCAAACAACGTTTGCCATGTTTCGGTCGATATTATGGAGTTAATTCGGAAAAAGTTTGACGTTGTAGGTGACTGAATTTTCGGTTCGTTTCGGTAGCCAAATGTGATGTACAAAACGGAGCGATTTCTCCAACACAGATGCTTTCAGGAAAAACTGCGCATTTGGTATGTAACTGAGAGTCTCCTCATTAAAAACATCCGAAGCTCTTCAAAGGTAAATGATTTTATTTATTTGGTTATCTGGTTTTTGTGAAAATGTTGCGTGCTAAATGCTACTCAAAATGCTAAGCTAGCTTAGCATACTCTTACACAAATTAGTCAATTGCTATGGTTCAAAAGCATATTTTGAAAATCTGAGATGACAGTGTTGTTAAGAAAAGGCTAAGCTTGAGAGCAGGCGCATTGTTTTAATTTTATTTGCGATTTTCAGAAATCGTTAACGTTGCGTTATGCTAATGAGCCTGAGGCTTTAGTCACGATCCCGGATCCGGGATGGGGAGATTCAAGAGGATAACAGAACTGATATGGCAGTCAAAAACCTGAGGAAAATCCATCCAGGAAGTGGGATATTTTTGATGCGTGTAATTTTCAACTGCCTGCCTATACAGTATGTTTTCGGTTAGGACCCAGATTGCAGTTTCTATGGCTTCCACTAGATGTCAACAGTCTTTAGACATGGTTTCAGTCTTGTATTCTGAAAAATTAGGAAGAATGAGACCATTTTCTAAGTGGACTGGAGAATGAACCAGAACTGTTTTGTGCACGTGATTGATTGCGCGCCGTTTGTTGTTTTTCCTTTCTATTGAAGACGCTATTGTCCGGTTGAAATATTCTCAATTATTTAGACAATAGACAACCTGAGGATTGATTATAAACATCGTTTGACATGTTTCAACGAACTTTATCGGTACTATTAGGATGTATTCGTCTGCCTGTTGTGACCGCCTTTGAGCCAGTGTATTACTGAACAAAACGTGCCAACAAAACAGAGTTTTTGGGACATAAAGAGGAACTTTATCGAACAAAACAAAAATGTATTGTGTAACAGGGACTCTTGTGAGTGCAACCAGATGAAGATCATCAAGGTAAAGTGATTAATTTTATCCCTATTTCTGACTTTTGTGACTGCTATACTTGGCCTGAAAATGTTTCTATGCTTTGTAAGCGGGGCGCTGTCCTCAGATAATCGCATGGTATGCTTTCACCGTAAAGCGTTTTTGAAATCTGATACAGCGGCTGGATTAACAAGAAGTTAAGCTTTATTTTGATGTATGACACTTTGTATTTTCATGATTGTTAAATATGACTATTTCTGTAATTTGAATTTGGCGCTCTGCAATTTCACCGGATGTTGTCGAGGTGTACTGCTAGCGGGACGCCTAAACTAGAAAAAAAGTTATTCTCATCAACTTCTCTGATTCCTGCTGTTCTCACCAGGAAATCGGTAAATGTAAATGGATAATATTCACTCCCACTCCTCACACCTGTACAAATTATTGTGACAGAATTGTTTTTATAGATAAAGTTTTATTGTAGGTGGATTGAGGGAGATAATGGAGAGATGAGAGGGAGAGGGAGAGGGAGAGGGAGAGAGGGAAATGAGGGGATAGAGAGACAGAGAGAAGGGAAGATGAGAGAGAAAGAGAGATTTTTGAATTTGTCTTACAGAATGGAAAGTGTTCTGATTGAGCTGATAAAGGAAGTAATAATAACCGGATAATACATTTAAAATGCTAAAAGGTCAGGCACCATACCTGAAGGTCATTGAGAAAGGCTGTATTAAAACCACTCTCTAGACTCCCTGATAAGCCTCTATACTGACACACACACACACACACGCACACACACACACGCACACACACACACACACACACACACACACACACACACACACACACACACACACACACACGTACACACACACACACACACACACACACACACACACACACACACACACACACACACACACACACACACACACCACAATTAGAGCTGAGAACAAGCATTCTGCAGCTTTTATTTTATTTTATAGAGACAGAGACAAATATCCACCTCCAATTAAGGAGGTAGAGGAGAGAGAATTCAACTTGGAGGAGCATCTACGGGTAACTACCAAAATAAAGGCAGTGTCTTAATAGGGCATTGGGCCAGCATGAGCCAGAACGGCTTCAATGTACATTGGTATAGATTCTACAAGTATCTGGAACTCTATTGGAAGGGTGCAACACCATTCTTGCAAAACAAATTCCATCATTTGGTGTTTTGTTGATGGTGGTGGAAAACGCTGTCTCAGGAATCACTCCAGAAACTCCCATAAGTGTTCAGTTGGTTTGAGATCTGGTGACGAAGACAAACACACACGAGCACACACCATTTAAACTCCTTATGCTGTTTTGAGACCCCTCTTTAAAGGTATCTGAGATCTCTTCTTCTAGCAATGGTAGCCAAAATAATGGGCAACTGGCAATGCATTTTTATACATGACCCTTAGTATGATGGGATGTTTTAATTGCTTATTTAACTCAGGAACCACACCTGTGTGGAAGCATCTGCTTTCAAAATACTTTGACTCCCTCATTTACTCAAGTGTTTCCTTTATTTTGGCATTTTTATTTTCTGCATTCAATTCCAGCTATTCAACAGACTGCTGTAACAGTACAGCACATAGTTACAGTGCACCCTTTACTCTAGGTAATCTACCAAGCAGAGTGTTAAAGTGTCTGATGTTGTCTCTTTATAGCTGTGGTATGACAATGTTTTAATTTCCTGATATATAGCTTCAAGAGTAGGGAGCTTTTTCCATTCATCTTCAGAGAAAATGTTTCAAAAACAACTGTCGTATTACAGTATGTGCAAATTGCATTTCTACAGGGATTTTGTTGTTAACGCTACAGATGAACTATGCCTTTTCACGTCATTATACAGCCATATCCCTACACTTATTTTATTGACAATATAAGTAGATAAGTAGCCTATTGTTAAGTGTGTCAGTACGCCAGCAGGCCCATTACCCGGTCCATTTAGTCATTCATTGTTTTCTAGGTCTAACCAGACATTAGCACTGAAGCAGTTGACAACAAAATAATACAGTCCCTGATATAATGGATACAAATTTATATTTTAGTCATTTAGCAGATTCTCTTATCGAGAGCGACTTACAGGAGCATTTATGGTTAAGTGCCTTGCTCAAGGGCATATCGGCAGATGTTTCACCTAGTTGGCTCAGTGATTCGAACCAGCGACCTTAACCGCTAGGCTACCTGCCTCCCACTTCAAGGATGTATTTTGAGGATTGGAAACGCTGAGCATCAGTGGCCGTGCATTTAGTTGGTCATTTCTCTAAAATTGAGTTCACCTTCCGTCAACAAGGCCATTACTGCCTCGTAAGATGCTTTTTTCCCCATCACTTACTTGAACACAAAAGATCTTCAGCTAATCCTGTAAAAGCAATGGCCCATGCTATTTGGAAACCGAACAACCCCAAGTTTTTTATTTGAACTTTGTTGGAAAGACCAAAAAAACATGTCATAACTGACATCTCCAGACAACATTATTGTGCTTAATGCAGTAAAAAGCTATATTAGGGGCATTTGCTACTGACCAATCGTAGCTAAGTCAGTGAGGCATCTCGTTTGGTCTGTTCCCGCTGTTTTCTCAATCTGTAATGGTCCACACTCTCACAGACTACACTTTACACTCACATTTCTCCTCATCCCCCCCCCCCCCCCCCCCACATACACACACACACAGCAAAGGGAGCTGTGACCTTGCCAAATCAGTACCACTTAAGATGAAAGCATAGAGAGGCTAATTATAAAATAAAAATGTGAGGACTGGTGGAAGCAGTGTGAATACAAAACATTGAGTCTGTTTTGTGTAACAGTTACACACTCTCTCTCTTACACACACAATCTCACACTCACTCAACTACAGGCATTGGGCAGACACTAGTTGAATCAACGTTCTTTCCACCTCATTTCAATGAAATTACGTTGAACCAATGTGGAATTGACGTCTGTGCGCAGTGAGATCCTGCTCTCCGAATCTCCCAACCGCTACAACCCTCTGTGATAGCAGAGATCCACTTGATCACAAGAGTCGTAATCAGAAGGGAATTAGATTTAAATTATCAATGATTCGCCTTTGGGTAACGGAGCGCTCTTACACATTCCATTCTTGTTACTTTGATTTAGTCTTTTACAACCAACATGATAAAATATGAAACACAGCATGACGCCTACAGTACAGGCCTTGGTTCGATGTTCTACAGATATAACAATAAAAATGGTGTTGTAATAAATTATATTGGGGTGGTGTTAGTAAATAAATACACAGTAGCCTACATACATCTAAATATAAAATGTGTCACATACTGTATATGCTCAGATATGTTCAGAGATGAGCTTACAGTAACAAATGTGGAAGCTTGAAGTCAATGAATGACAGGGATGTTTTTCTAAGGTGGTTTAGTTTCATGGCTCATGTTCATCTCAGCTCTAATGTAGCCTTATTATGAGTGATGCATGAACTGTGATGCATGCATATGTGTTGAGACCTCCTGACCGCACAGTGTGTGTATGTGTTTGTGTGTGCGTGCGTGCGTGCGTAGAGAACTCATAACACCACTGCAGACTAGCTCTTAATTTGGTGTTTGCATTACAACAGCCAGACTGACTGACTGCAGAGTGCTTTCTTGTCCTTGAGCCCTAAGGAACAGATAAACAGAAAATAGCGACGTCCAAAATAATGAGTAATAGAAGATATCACTAATGGCCCTATCATCATGGATCGTCCAGTCTGTGTTTAAAAAAGAATCCAATCTCACTGATTATTTCTCCCAGCTATATCTGCTCATCTATACAGAAGGAATCGTTATTTACAATTTAGTCCTCTTATTACTTACTGAGATCAATACATACCAGTCTAGTAGCATGGTTGGATGGTCAGTGAGTTTCCGCCGACCAGTTACTGCCTGGCTCAATGGCAACATCTCAAATGGCACCCTATTGCCTATATATTGCCCACAGGGCTATGGTCAAAAGTAGTGCACAATGTAGGGAATAGGGTGTCATTTGGGATGCAACCAAAAGCTTGAATCCTTAATGGTGAAACTGCCATGTCTGTTTGCAATATAACGACAACTGCAAACAACCCCTCAGACATCATTGCATGCAGGACAGAACAGCAGCATATGTACTTCCATTTTTATTACCATGATGCATGACGCTGCCAAGCTCTGCTTCGTCAACGAAACAAAAACCATAACAATGGTGGTGGGACAGACAGTGGAACAGTTTCCCTTACTGTGGATTTCATCTTTAATGACTGATGCATCAGCTGACCAATGTAGTTAGAAAGAGTCTTAAGGACAATCAGTTGTGTGTATAGCGTTCACCATTTTCACGCCATTTCACCCATTGGGCAGTGCTATACATCACGGTGGGCATAGAGTTCAGCTCGCATATGGGCGCAAACACAGTGTCAAGAGCGAGCCGAGCATTCACTCATGTCAGGATCTTGGAATCTATTCAATACGCCATAGAGTACAGGTCGGCTAAGCCTAACAAACAGTAATGGATGTTACTGTTTCTTCAGGGGGTTATAAAGATAAGCTAAACAAATGTAATCACTGAATTCACTTTATGTTTGCCATTTCATGAAACCACAGAATAGAAAAAAGTGAAAAAAGTGAAACAAATGATTTTGTATTCTAATTTTGCAGACAAATGACATCGAAAATCCATTAGATTAACCGTTTTTAATTCATCCAAGCAACGCAAATAATTCATCTCAGTGATTATCTAGGTTTCCATCCATTTGGCGAAAGATTTTCATGCGAATATTCTAAAATCTGCATAAAAACTGTAGGATTCCAATAAATCAGATTGTGGAACCTATCCTATAGGATAGAATCATATAAGATAGAATATATAGGAATCAAGGCCTCCTGAGTGGCGCAGTGGTCTAAGGAACTGCATTACAGACCCGGGTTTATCCCGAGCTTTATCACAACCGGGATCCTATAGGAGTCCAATTGGACTAGTTCCAAAATCTGATAGGATTTTTCTGTTGGTCATACTGCAAATGAACTTTCAGCCTTGAATCGCTCCCATATTGTGATGGTGTGTTATAGGGGTGGAGAACTTCAGGGACTTATAACTTGTCTGAGTAGGCAAATATAGTTTACAGTTTACTAGTTATTCATCTTGATTGCAGTTTAACATTAATGTTCAGGTTTCTGTAATTAAGTAATTCATTTGCATTTTATTGCATTACATAAGTATTTGATCACCTACCAACCAGTAAGAATTCTGGCTCTCACAGACCTGTTAGTTTTGTTTTAAGAAGCCCTCCTGTTCTCCACTCATTACCTGTATTAACTGCACCTGTCTGAACTCGTTACCTGTATAAAAGACACCTGTCCACACATTCAATCAAAAAGACTCCAACCTCTCCACAATGGCCAAGACCAGAGAGCTGTGTAAGGACAACAGGGATACAATTGTAGACCTGCACAAGGCTGGGATGGCTACAGCACAATAGGCAAGCAGCTTGGTGAGAAGGCTACAACTGTTGGCGCAATTATTAGAAAATGGGATTTGGCTCTCGCTCCCGGGAGCGTATGATGGAAATACTGCCGGGTGCCAGTGGTTCCTACTCCAGCTGGAGCTCTACCTGGCAGCTGTTCAGCCGGCCCCTTCGGGATGCGAGAGAGTGAGCGCCCTCATTTCTTGTGTGACATGCTTCAAACTCAATCAGCATGACAGAGTGATCTCCAGCCTTGTCCTCATCAACACTCACACCTGTTTTAATGAGATAATCACTGACATGATGTCAGCTGGTCCTTTTGTGGCAGGGCTGAAATGCAGTGGAAATGTTTATTGGGGGATTCAGTTAATTTGCATTGCAAAGAGGGACTTTGCAATTAATTGCAAATCATCTGATCACTCTTCATAACATTCTGGAGTATATGCAAATTGCCATCATACAAACTGAGGCAGCAGACTTTGTGAAAATGTATATTTGTGTCATTCTCAAAACTTTTGGCCACGACTGTATTTGGCAACAAGATTAAAACAATCATAATAATTTCAATGGTCTTGTTATCATTGCAATAGTAACATATTATATCCTTCATGACAAAAACATGGGTAGTTTTCATAATGGAAAATAACTTTTCTTCAAGGTTTTCCCAAAATTCGGACACAAATTTACATTTAAAGAACAATTGAGTCAGATTCTCACCTTTTTTACAGAATACGCAGACATCATCAATAGCCACAAATTTGGACAACGTAGAATTACATGGATATATCTTATGTAGAATTTTAAAGCGCACTTAAAACCTCTTCGCCCCTTTTTTTAAATTTTCGCATAAAAAGACTAACTGCCTGCCAAATCTAACTGCCTGCGGCTCAGGTGCCATCATCTTTGAAATGCAAGAGAAAGGCCATAATGTATTATTCCAGCCCAGGTGCAATAGTGTATGTGCAAATTTTTAGACTGATCCAAGGTACCATTGTATTTCTGTTCAAAGGGTTGTATCAAGACTGCCCAAATGTGCCTAATTTGTTTATTAATAACTTTTCATGTTCAAAACTGTGCACTCTCCTCAAACAATAGCATGGTATTATTTAATTGTAATACCTTTGGTAAATTGGACAGTGCAGTTAGATGAAGAAGAATTTAATACTGTTTAGGTTACTACATGTTTCCAAGTGTTATTTCATAGTTTTGATGTCTTCACTGTTATTCTACAATGTAGAAAATAGTAGAAAAAACCCTTGAAGGAGTAGGTGTGTCCAAAGTTTTGACTGGTACTGTATAAAACACCGAAAATCACGTTTTTGACTGCACTGACCCTTTAAAAAACAAGGTTAGCACTTGATTTTCACACTTGATTATCGGAAATATCTATTTAATCGAGGAGACTCTATTTCTGGCCTCATTCCTATTCCATCTGTGGTGAACACTAGATCTACATCCCAAATGACCCCCTATTCCCTATATAGTGTACTTATCTGCAGTATGTGGTGCACTATATAGTGAATAGGGTGCCATTTGAGACAAATCATAGGTGTGTTGTAGGCCTGTGTTTAGTCTTGTATGACTAGGTGGGTTTCTATGACCGGTGTCTCAATGATCCACTTGTAAAGAGAGGGAGAGAAGACGTTATTTTCTGGAGGAACTGAGCACCTATTCGTCACACCACATTATCCACCAATGAAACCCTTCCGTTTTAATTTATCCTGAGGGATCTCCTTATTCTCCCAACACAAGCCCTCTGAATCTCATATCCCATATTTCGTCAAATGGGGGTTTTATGGATATAAAAGGGGACATAAGATTACAGAGTATGAATTATTAAAGGATATACCAATTGGGAATGGTCCACAGATATCAACACTTTCTAATACTGTAATCTATTATTAACGTAATCTAAATACTAGCCATCATAGTGTTATATCGACCATAATGCATTACAAGGGTTGTTCCAAGCCTTCATTACACTATTTTGTTGGAAACGTTACTTCAATGTTTAGGCCAAGCTTCATACTAGATATTTGAGTTCGAAAACAACATGTAGCATAATTTGACTTAATAATATAACATACTGTATAATGAATTGTATCAGACATATTTCATTTTATTATTTTATATTTGAGCAAAAAATGTAGTGAAACTACAGACAAGCCAATATCACAGAGTGTATGATACTTGACCTTTACACACCTAATCATTCAAAGAATATCACCTGGATGAAATCCAATTTAGAGACGTGTCGACCAATTAACTATTTGCTTGTTGTCGGAGCTGAGATTGGCAGGGGTGACTGAATTGAGAACTAATTGTTGCTGTCAGATGTGTATACGCCGGTGACTGAATGTGGGATCATTTCTTTCTTTCTTACAGGTCCCAACAATGTGCCTTCATTTCATTCTTAATGAGAGAGTGTACATGCGGAACAGAAGAGCATTAGGATGCCAGAGCCACACAGCTAATCCAAACAGCCTTCTTTATGTTGTCATTCCTTCGCTGTAATAACACCAGCACAGCTGAGGCCAAATTAAACCTGTCATTTTAAGTCATCAAAAAATTATAATTGTGGCGGCACGCTACAATGCTCTCTGATTCTGAACCTGGTCAGACAGTGCAGTTGGTGCTGATGAAGTAATGCTCATTGACATTATACAATATACACACAAAAGTATGTGGACACCCCTTTAAATGAGTGGATTTGGCTATTTCAGGCACAGCTGTTGCTGACACGTGTATAAAATCGAGCACACAGCCATGCATTATCCATTGACAAACATTGGCAGTAGAATGGCCTGTACTGAAGAGCTAAGTGACTTTCAACGTGGCACCGCCATAGTATGCCACCTTTCCAACAAGTCAGTTCATCAAATTTCTGCTTTGATAGAGCTTCCCGGGTCAACTGCAAGTGATATTGTGAGGTGGAAACGTATAGGAGCAACAATAGCTCAGCCGTAAAGTGGTAGGTCACAGAATCTCACAGAACGGGACCGCCAAGTGCTGAAGCGCGTAGCGAGTACAAATCATCTGTGTTGCAACACTCACTACCGAATTCCAAACTGCCTCTGGAAGCAACATCAGCACAATAACTGTTCATTGGGAGCTTTATGAAATGGGTTTCCATGGCTGAGAATCCACACACAATACTAAGATCACCATGCGCAATGCCAAGCATCAGCTGGTGTGGTGTAAAGCTCTCCGCCATTGGATGCTGGAACAGTGGAAACACATTCTCTGGAGTGAAGAATCACGCATCACAATCTGGCAGTCCAAATCTTGGTTTGGCGGATGCCAGGAGAGTGCTGCCTTCCCCAATGCATAGTGCATACTGTAAAGTTTGGTGGATGAGGAATAATGGTCCGAGGCTTTTTTTCATGGTTCTGGCTAGTCCTCTTAGTGCCAATGAAGGGAAATCTGAACACTACAGCATACAGTTACATTCCAGACGATTCTGGGCGAGAACAGTTTGGGGAAGGCCCTTTCCTGTTTCAGCATGACAATGCCCCCGAATGCAAAGCAAGGTCCATACAGAAATGGTTTGTCGAGATCGGTGTGGAAGAACTTGACCGGCTTGCACAGAGCCCTGACCTCAACCCCATCAAACACCTTTGGGATGAATTGGAACACCAACTGCGAGCCAGGCCTAATTGACCAACATCAGTGCCCAACCTCACTAATGCTCTTGTGACTGAAAGGAAACAGGTCCCCGCAGCAATGTTCCAATATCTGGTGGAAAGCCTTCCCAGAAGAGTGGAGGCTGTTAGAGCAGCAAAGGGGAGATAACCTCAATATTAATGCCAATGATTTTGGAATAATATTTTCAACTAGCAGATGTCCACATACTTTTGGACATGTAGGGTACCTTGTGAGTGTCATTGCTTCCTTGTCATTGAGAGTGTGACAACTGCAAGTATCATGTGTGTCATCACCGGTCCAATTACCAGCTTGGTTTAGTTAATGGTTGTAGCCTAGTGTTTAGAGCGTTGGGCCAATAACCAAAAGGTTGCTGGATCAAATCCCTGAGCTGACAAGTTAAGAATCTATCATTCTGCCCTTGAGCAAGGCAGTTAACCCACTGTTCCGTGTATGTCGATTAAGGCAGCTCCCTGCACCTTTCTGATTCAGAAGGATTGGGTTATAAATGTGGAAGACAAAGTTCAATTGAAGGCATTCAGTTGTACAACTGACGAGCTATCCCACTTTTTACATTGTAATATCCTGGATTACAACACTGTTGTAATAACAATATATCTGTCCAAATGTGTTGAATGCATGGAGGTTGTCTTCCCTTTATTATATTAGATTAAGGCCATGAAATGCAATCTATCTCAACCTGTTTTTTTCTATTGTTGTACTAACCAGATATTTAATTGTTGAAATAAAAAAGATGTATCTTTTCAACCAGTAGAAAAAATGCACAACAACATCCCCTATGCCTGACATGTTCAATACCAATTGTATGACACGTCTTTTGTCAGTCTTCTAAGTAGTTCCCCATTGAGAGTGGACTGTCACTAATCTACCAACAGTAGGCTGCCAGTCTGGCCCTGTATTATCCATGTCTAGCACAGGAAGATCCAGGCAATCAATCAATAGAGAAAAAGAGAGAGAGAGAAAGAGAAAGCAAAGAGAGGAGAAAGAGCAGAGAGAGAGAGAGTCAGGCAGCTATGGAAGCAACCCTGGCCTTACATCCAGCCCTTATTATCTCTGTACTAGTCAGCTAAAAGAAGAAGAAGAGGAAGAACAAGACAATTACTGTAAACATAAAGAAAGAAATAAACAACTACAATAACAAGTCCAAAAGTATTGACCCAACAGCAATGCTTATTTTGCCTTGAAGCTGAGCAGGAGGAGCATCTCTCTGTCAGGCTGAAGGTTTCTGTCTGTGTCTTTAACAAACTCAAATCAAATCAAAGTTTATTTGTCACGTGCGCCGAATACAACAGGTGTAGACCTTACAGTGAAAGGCTTAAGATTGGAGGCTGTTATAGCAGCAAAGGGGGGACAAACTCAATATTAATGCTAATGATTTTGGAATGAGATGTTCGACTAGCAGGTGTCCACATACTTTTGGCCATGTAGGGTACCTTGTGAGTGTCATTGCATCCTTGTCATTGAGAGTGTGACAACTGCAAGTATCATGTGTGTCATCACCGGTCCAATTACCAGCTTGGTTTAGAGTTATTGGTTGTAGCCTAGTGTTTAGAGCGTTGGGCCAATAACCAAAAGGTTGCTGGATCAAATCCCTGAGCCGACAAGGTAAAAATCTATCATTCTGCCCTTGAGCAAGGCAGCACTGTTCCGTGGATGTCGATTAAGGCAGCTCCCTGCACACAAACTGTATCAATCAATCCACTGTCTCAATCAATGCAGTCACTTCAACAAATCTCCATTCAGCATCAGCATGAGTAACAGACTCTTCCCAGCACCACATAGTACGGTACACATCATAAACAGACAGACATACATGCTGTACACCACAAACAGACATTCATTTGTATAACATCTGCCTTTACCAGATGGCATTGTGTTACCACCACCAACCTAACAGATACTGAAGAAGTCCCTCTAATTTTATCACACAGTTGCTAGGGTATGTTTGTTATCAATTTGAAACCATGATTATCCAAAACTATCTGTGGTCAACTTAGTTCTATTTTCTGGGACTTTACTTTGATTGATTTTGACTATAATACATTGTTTCATGTTTTGTATGGCAGACTGTACCATTGCCACAGCATTAATTCTAGTCAAAGCTCACGATTTTGTTATGATAAATGTATATCTCGATGGGAATATACCACATTTGCATTCAATTTCCCGACCTGCTTAACCAATAAACAGAGTTTGATTTCCAGGCTGAAAACAATGATACAACATGGGAGGCTTTCTTAAGCGCATCCATTTCCTCCTCCTCAACCTTTCAGGGTTTTTTACGCATGGAGAAATGTGGGGTATGTATACTGTGTGTTGGATCAGTCTTTTTCTGAGTGGTGGAAGTAGACAATTCCTACCATCTGTCACGCCCTGACCTGAGTATTCTTTGTTTTCTTTATAAATTTTGGTTAGGTCAGGGTGTGACATGGGTGATGTATGTGTTTTGTACTGTCTATGGGTTTTATAGGTTTATGGGGTTAATTGTCTATGTGTGTCTATGTGATGTTGCATGTTAGCACTCATTTTCTATAGCGGTCATGTTCGTCTGGTTAGTTTGTTTGTTTAGTGTACTTCGTGTTTTTCCGTCTTTTCATTAAATCATGCATTCACACCACGCTGCGCTTCGGTCTCCTCAATACGACGATCGTGACACCATCTCCATCTCTACCACTCCCTCACATTATTTTGACAAACATAAAATATAATACTTTGCTTTAGGCCAAAATAAATGTCTTAAATGTTACCACTGTTCTGTGTTTGGGTAGACACTTTTTTTTTTTTGCTGAGAGAGTGTTTTTTTCAGCACTTCTCTCAGACTGTGGTCTCCAACTAGTTACCCACCCCATGCATGCACGTGCACGTGCAAGTCCACACAGTACACACACCCACTCACAAGCATGGCATTATATTTTCACTCTTTCTCTATTGATTATATTAGTGGATGCTGATGCGCACACCCAATACCAGAGAAACTGTATGGCCTCTCATTCTTTTCCACCGACTGTCATTATTTCTTCCCTGATTTCCTTTCATCGACACTTTTTTCTCATCAGTATTTCATGCTGTCAAGATAGAATAATACAGTTAGAATTATAGAATAATACAGTTAGAATGATAGAATACCCTGGTTAGAATGATGGAATACTACAGTTAGAATGATAGAATACCTCAGTTAGAATTATAGAATACCCCGGTTAGAATTATGGAATACCACAGTTAGAATGCTAGAATACTACAGTTTGATTGATAGAATACCACAGTTAGAATGCTAGAATACCACAGTTAGAATGCTAGAATACCACAGTTAGAATGGTAGAATACTTCAGTTAGATTGCTGGAATACTACAGTTATATTGATAGAATACTACAGTTAGAATGATAGAATATTCCAGTTAGATGTGATCTCCAACTGGTTACCCACCCATGTATGCACAGGTGCATACAGTACACATACCCACCCACAAGTATCACCTTATATTTTCACATATTAGAGGGATAGACAATCATCCATAACCTGTCATTACCTTGTACTTCCTGAATTCCAACCCAGCCAGCATAACAGGGAGTAAACATACCATTAGAGTTGTAATTACAGCCTGGGCTCGATAACATAGCTGCTCCACTCCTCACTACACACACACACACACACACACACACACACACACACACACACACACACACACACACACACACACACACACACACACACACACACACACACACACACACACACACACACACACACACACACACACACACACACACACACACACACACACACAACACCAACCACCAGATCAGACCACATGGAGCTTTTATTACAGGGACCCCTACATTACCTAATCCCTCCATTACCAAACACAATGGCTTAATTATGGAGTGTCAGGAAGAACATCAAATGGACCGTCACAATCAATTGGAGTTGGTAGTGCCTGTTTATTGTCAGACCTGACCCTGTAACACAACACATTTGGCTCCAGCCAGTCAGAATCATAAGACACGTCCTAAATGGCACACTATTCCATATATAGTGCACTACTTTTGACCAAAGCCCTACAGCCATAGACAAATACTCTACTATACAGGTTAGTGTTTAATGGTAGCCCTATGCTTCACTGTTGGGATTCACTTATTGTAGCGTTTAAAGACAGAAGGTCATGTACTGTATTCAACATTCAAGCAATGGCACAAAAGTAAGCTAATAGACATTAATTAATTACGTTACAAAATCTATCAAATCTATTTAATAGCTTCAGACTAAACGTTTCACTGATAACTCAGCAAGCAACCCACACACCCCGGAAATTAAATTAAATACATACCAATGGTTCCTCCTCACAACAATTATACCTTATTGTACTATGATTACTTTCCCATTCTGTATGCAAATTACAAACAAATTCAAGAAATGAATCATAAAGTAATCAGTCTATTGAAGTGAAGATTTCTGGTGTGTCCAAAAAAAAAGGTTAAAATATTGGTTAGGGTTATGTTATGTTAGCAAATCAAATCTTAATTCCTTATTTCCCTTTTGAAAAAGCTTTCATCTGGAATAATAATAATGATAATTCAATTTTGAGAAACGTTACAACAATTAACATTTTGATATGTTAATTGTATTGGTGTTCCTTTAAGCCAAAGTGAATGCAGCTAAACCTGCATTTGTCCCTACACACAGTACATAAAGTACATAAATGACTCTTCATCAATCTTTAATGTTCTCATATACTGTATGCCCATGTCAAGGCCTTTCAGTCAGCACATGTCAAAGACAGACACTTTCTGACAACTAAAGGTTGCTGTGTGTGTCAGAATGAATCTGTTTGTGAAACAATGGTATTTCATTGTAATATTTTTTGTTAAATTGTTATCCATCAGGTATATAAGGACAACCAGCAGGTGATTAACTGCATTAATATGAAGATAATTAGTGTAAAGCCTGCCATAATGATGAAGGGCATCCCTGGGAAGGTGAGCAGAGTAAGATACATGTGGTCTCTACAGATGCAGAGAAGGGGAACATCACACCTGCACGGGTCACAAAAGAGATAAGGCTTTACAAAGAGTGAGTTCCATCAACTGAAATCATGAAGATTCAGAAGTTTAAATATTCAATGGTTTTGCATCATTGTACTTTCATTGAAATGGTTGTTTACCTCTTAGTACACACAGTCCAGGCTGAATAACGTAGAACAGAGAAAGACACACAATGATATAGTATCTCTTTGTTACATTGTTAAGCTGGTGACTGTGCTTACAGTACCAACTAGAGCGGAATAAGATGAAGTACATAGAGCAGAGGAAGGGCAATCTTAAGTGGTTCCAACATGAAATACGTATTGATCCGAGAGAGAGACTGGCTGCTAGCTAAGTACTTTTGAATGTAAGCTTAAAAGTGGAAGTGCAATACACCCTTCAGAATAAAAACAATGGTAAAATAAATGTTCAGAATAAAATGCTGTTGGTTCTGACATGAACACACATTTCTTACATCATTATACAGAGGCACTTGGTTAGTATCCAGACAAGGTAACTATTTAACTCTCTGAAATCTTGATTGCAACCCTAATGTTTTTTAGCCTTCAAGAACAGGTTATTTGTGGTACAATGATCTGAGGAATAATAAGGGTTAACATTCTACATAACATTTTGTTTAGATAAAGGGACTGAATAAGAGAAAGGAACAATAAAATGTCACTGTGCATCATTTGTTCATCCAACCATTCTCTGATGTGGCCATGACGGGCTTACAGAGAACACAGAACAAAACATCCACAAGGCTTCGCCATCTGACCTTAACCAGGGATGTTCTCTGTGCTCGGGATTTCAATTTTCATGAGAACAGAATAACATGCATCTTTGTCTCAGGAGTTGGACTTGAGGACAGGGGATTTCTGGATCAAGAGTCCAGTGCTAAACTGTCTCTTCATTTCAGTCTTCTTGACATGGGAGTCAAGGGGTGGTTCCTCTTGAGGTTCCTTTCATTCTATTAAGTTTTTCCTTGCCAGTGTCATTCTTCTTGCTTTCTGGGGTCTACGTCAGCTTACTGTGAAGTACTTTGTGAACACTGTACACTTTTACATAAAAAGGGATTTCTAAATCAAATGTAAATGATTTGATTGTTTGATGTGGGGCTCTGGACCCACCTTGTTCATCTTGTTCTTCGTTGGACAGAGGACAGAGAGCGGATGACAGCCTGAGTGATGCCAGCAGGGGCAGACACTACAACCACTGCATGGGACACACAATACAGAGGAGCCCTTAAAAAAACACATGTAAAATGTGCTGTTTCACATCTGAATAACTGCGAACTCGATTTTTACTTGCAATTCCACTTGTGAAAATGAAAATCAAATTTGCAGTTTCACATGTAAGAAAATGCCACATTCACTCAACAAAGTAAATGTAAACAAGCACTGTATAGTCTACATTATAAACTATAATTCTGATATCATGGATTGTCAGTCCTTGCATCAATAACGTAGCAAATGGATTTGAGATTGGTTGCATTTCTTTCGGCCCATCCCTCACATTTTTACTGAAACTTTGACAGGGAGTACACTTTGTTAATGTTTCAATTAAAATTTGACGCTTTAAACATCTTTATATGGTCTAGTGAGTGAGTTACTTTTGTGCCATTAATATCAAGCAAAACTTCTGAAGTCGAAAACAAAGTTCTTAGTATTACAAAAGAAATTATGATATTGAAAACAAAAAAATACTGTAACCCAAAAGTATTGAAATCAAAATGGAATATTCGAAAGAAATCATTTTAACTGCGAGAGCAAATTAATTGTAAATGGCGGCAGCCTTTTTTTCAGTGATAAAAAAATAAAACGATAAAGTAATTAAATAGAACGCCTCCCTCTTACCTTCAATTTTCACAATCTTTGGTTATGTTACCCTGGCCTTTGCTTTTGATACCTTTTCCCACCCTGCATCCCACTGCTGGTTTGCTTCTGAAACTAAGAAGGGTCGGTCCCTGGACCAGATGTAGATGGAAGTGGTGAAAATCACGTGAAAAAGAAAGTCATATAACATGTCATTTTTTCAAAGGTGTGTTACGAAACCCACAGGACGACAGACAGGACTGGAGAACAAACTGGACCAACAGGATAGAGGAGGACAGAAGGTAATGAGGGTGGACAGAAGAGGAAAGACAGGACATGAAGACAGACGACCAACAGGTTAGTGGAGGACAGACAGGGATGAGGGTGAACAGAAGAGGAAAGACAGGACATGAAGACAGACTGGACCAACAGGTTAGTGGAGGACAGACAGGGATGAAGGCGGACAGAAGAGGAAAGACAGGACATGAAGACAGACTGGACCAACAGGTGAGTGGAGGACAGACAGGGATGAGGGCGGACAGAAGAGGACAGACAGGACATGAAGACAGACTGGACAACAGGTTAGTGGAGGACAGACAGGGATGAGGGCGGACAGAAGAGGACAGACAGGACATGAAGACAGACTGGACCAACAGGTTAGTGGAGGACAGACAGAAGAGGAAGACAGGACATGAAGACAGACTGGACCAACAGGTTAGTGGAGGACAGACAGGGATGAGGGCAGACAGAACAGGAAAGACAGGATAGGAGAACAGACTGGACCAACAGGTTAGTGGAGGACAAACAGAAGAGGAAGACAGGACATGAAGACAGACTGGACCAACAGGTTAGTGGAGGACAGACAGGGATGAGGGCGGACAGAAGATGACAGACAGGACATGAAGAAAGACTTGACCAACAGGTTAGTGGAAGACAGACAGGGATGAGGGCGGAAAGAAGAGGAAAGACAGGACAGGAGAACAGGCTGGACCAACAGGTTAGTGGAGGACAGACAGGGATGAGGGCGGACAGAACAGGAAAGACAGGATAGGAGAACAGACTGGACCAACAGGTTAGTGGAGGACAGACAGAAGAGGAAGACAGGACATGAAGACAGACTGGACCAACAGGTTAGTGGAGGACAGACAGGGATGAGGGCGGACAGAAGAGGAAAGACAGGACATGAAGACAGACTGGACCAACAGGTTAGTGGAGGACAGACAGTATTGAGGGTGGCCAGAAGAAGAAAGACAGGACATGAATACAGACTGGACCAACAGGTTAGTGGAGGACAGACAGGGATGAGGGTGGACAGAAGAGGAAAGACAGGACAGGAGAACAGACTGGACCAACAGGTTAGTGGAGGACAGACAGGGATGAGGGTGGACAGAAGAGGACAGACAGGACATGAAGACAGACTGGACCAAGAGGTTAGTGGAGGACAGACAGGGATGAAGGCGGAAAGAAGAGAAAAGACAGGACATGAAGACAGACTGGACCAACAGGTTAGTGGAGGACAGACAGGGATGAGGGCGGAAAGAAGAGGAAAGACAGGACAGGAGAACAGACTGGACCAACAGGTTAGTGGAGGACAGTCAGGGATGAGGGAGGACAGAAGAGGAAAGACAGGACATGAAGACAGTGCTGGACCAACAGGATGGAGGAGGACAGACAATGATGAGGCCAGACAAAAGAGGAAAGACAGGACAGGAAGAGACAGAACAGAGCAGAACAAGACCAAGTTGTCTTTTTTTTTACATAATATAAGTTACTAATCTGCTTTTTCAATGCACATATTTTAAGCAGTAATATTGTGTAAATTGCTTTGTTATTTTATAATAACATATTTGAAATTGTAAAACATCCTCTTAATTTCTGAGATGCTGTGCGGTAGATAAATAGATGCCATATTGAATAATGGTAGATTGATTACAAACTGTATTTCTACACTGAAAGTAACACGTCATCATTATCATCACAGCAATGTGCAATTATTGCACCTTATTCCTAATTACTGTAAAAACTAATAGGAGATATAATCTCAGGTTGATTTGGTATTCAGCTCAGGCATGGTAAAGGTGAGGGCAAGGCATTCTCCTTTATTAGAACAAACAGTACAATGCCTACTCATCACCAATGTGTGTGTGTGTGTGTGTGTGTGTGTTTGCGTGTTATGTGTGTGAGTGTGAGATATGTGTGCTTATTATGTGTGTGCACACGTGTGTGTGTGTGTGTGTGTGTGTGTGTGTGTGTGTGTGTGTGTGTGTGTGTGTGTGTGTGTGTGTGTGTGTGTGTGTGTGTGTGTGTGTGTGTGTGTGTGTTAGTCAGACCAACCAACGCCTACCTGGCTATGGGAACGGAGGGGATGACTCTGAAACTGTGCCACTGTGCTAACCCTCATTATCCCAGGCAGAGGAAGAGACAGCAGAATGCAGATATCTGGTGAGGCTGCAGCTGATTATTCACACAATGCTTAAAAGAGGGAGAGAGAGTGTGTGAGTGCGTGTGCATGTGCGTGTGTGTGTCCACCTAACAATTTCAACAACAATTTATTTAATGAAGGATATCAATACCCATCCTCTCCATCTCCCACAAGGCCAGCACAATGCACTGTTATCTTAAAGGTGTCTGTGTTTAAACAACTCATCAGGAAAATAACAACTTTACATCCAGGATTTGTCTCTTTTTAATTAAAGCACAGCAGGATCGAAAGTGTATCAACATCATCACAACAACTCCTGCCTATAATCCAATCCAGTGTCTGTAGTCTTAAATTTGCAGTATAAACTTAATCAGTTGTGAAACCTTTTAAAATGGTTTTATTTTAGATGAGGGGTGGCGACACTCTTTCCAGTGGGAGAGGCCCTGAATCTATAGACTTTTACTCAAACACAGGTTTTACTGTAACACACCTGATATAGCCACGCAGGGTTCTGGTGAGAAGCCAATTCCTGGAATCTGGTGTGCTAGATTAGAGTGGGAGCAAAAGCATTCAGGAGGGTAGCTCTACAGGGGGAGGGAGAGCATCAGACCCTGTCTCAGAGTAGGAGTACTGATCTAGGATAAGGTTTGCCTTTTAGATTACAATGAATAATATTACATGGACAGGCTGGACCTGATCCTAGATCAGCACTGAGATGCTTTGAATACAGGCCCAGAACTGAATATCTACATTCAAATTGTGTCACTTAGCAGGCACTATTATCCAGAGCATTCATCCTACGGTAACTAGGTGAGAAACTACATGTCACAGTTATAGTCATATTAGGTCAGTACATCATGAATCCCCACATACACTGAGTGTACAAAACTTTTGCAACCCCTTTTACCCTCACAACAGCCTCAATTCATCAGGGCACGGGCTCTACAAGATGTAGTATGCGTTCCACAGAGATGCTGGCCCATGTTGACTCCAATGCTTCCCACATTCTTGAAAGACATGAGAAACTGTTAAGAGTGAAAATAACAGCAGCGATGCAGTTCTTGACACACTCAAACCAGTGCGCTTGGCACCTACTACCATAACCTGTTCAAAGGCACTTAATAAATATGTTGTCTTGCCCATTAACTTCTTCGAAATAGGGGGCGCTCTTTTAATTTTTGGATGAAAAAAGTTCCCGTTTTAAACAAGATATTTTGTCAAGAAAAGATGCTCGACTATGCATATAATTTACAGCTTTGGAAAGAAAACACTCTGACGTTTCCAAAACTGCAAAGATATTATCTGTGAGTGCCACAGAACTGATGTTACAAGCGAAACCCAGATAAAAATCCAATCAGGAAGTGCCGCATTTTTTGAAACCGCCTCATTCCAATGACTCCTTATATGGCTGTGAAGGAGCTAGGAGTCAGCTTACGTTTTCCACGTTTTCCCCAAGGTGTCTACAGCATTGTGACGTATTTGTAGGCATATCATTGGAAGATTGACCATAAGAGACTACATCTACCAGGTGGTCGCTTGGTGTCCTCCGTTGCAATTATTGCGTAATCTCCAGCTGCAGGATTTTTCCGTTTGCTTCTGATGACAAGCCAACTGCCACCACTGATAGATTATCGAATAGATATGTGAAAAACACCTTGAGGATTGATTCTAAACAACGTTTGCCATGTTTCTGTCGATATTATGGAGTTAATTTGAAAAAAAGGTTGGCATTGTAAGTGACTGCATTTTCCGGTATTTTTCTTAGCCAAACGTGATGAACAAAACGGAACTATTTCGTCTACACAAATAATCTCTTTGGAAAAAATGAACATTTGCTATCTAACTAAGAGTCTCGTCATTGAAATCATCCGAAGTTCTTCAAAGGTAAATGATTTTATTTGAATGCTTTTCTTGTTTTTGTGAAAATGTTGCCTGCTGAATGCTATGCTTAATACTATGCTAGGCTATCAAAACTCTTACACAAATGCTTGTGTAGCTTTGGTTGAAAAGCATATTTTGAAAATCTGAGATGACAGTGTTGTTAACAAAAGGCTATGCTTGTGTTTCAATATATTTATTTCATTTCATTTGCGATTTTCATGAATAGGAAACGTTGCGTTATGGTAATGAGCTTGAGGCTATGATTACGCTCCCGGATACGGGATTGCTCGACGCTAGAGGTTAACCCTCTGAATTGCACACACACTCCATGTTCCAATTTTCTCAAGGCTTAAAAATCCTTATTTAGCCTGTCTCCTCCCCTTCTGATTAAAATGGATTAAACAGGTGACATCAAGAAGGGATCATCACTTTCACCTGGATTCACCTGGTCATTCTATGTCATGGAAAGAGCAGGTGTTCCTAATGTTTTGTACACTCAGTGTACGCACCTAATGTTCCCTCACCTCGAACCACCATCTATGTGTTAGTGGAGAAGGCCACGAGGATGAAGACTGCTGTCCTGAAGAGGACACTCGCCTTGGCCAGAGTCATCTCTCCTACCACTATCATCAGCAGAGGAAAGATCACAAGCAGGGTAAACCCTTAGGACAAAACATCACATACCATTAGACATTCTTTATTTTTTAAGCGTATTACTGACTAGTTTATGGTTGATTGTATGTTAAAGTAATTGGACAGATTCGTGGGTAACACTTAATTTAAAAGGGGCCTTATTACATAACATGACATAACAAGTATTGTAATAAATTGTAATAATTCATAGTTACACTGTAATAACAACTGGTGGTAATTGCAGTCTGTAATCATTACAATCCCAGTTACATTTAAGGATCCCTGCACAAACCATGTGATAAGTGTTAGCTAATTGAAAACTGACCACCTTATTAGCATAACTCTGCAGTAAAGGGCTCTGGAGTCGGATGCCCAGGCACAATGACAAAATAGGTTCACATAAAACAAATACTTGAAAATGTTACATTATTTAACGGTGCGTTTGACAATGGGTCAATTACTTTAACCAACATTTTTGGACACATTAATTAACATTTGTGGTTAAAATTGTGAGATGGTCATTTGTGCTTGCCAAACATTAAGCCTATTAAGCTTGGTTGAATAATGGTTTAAATTCATTTCTAACGATTTATAAGACAAACTTTTATTTCATCATGTAACCTTGCAAGTGTTTCACTATAGAGGAACATTCTCACTTTTGGATGGGATGCATTGGTGGAAGTAGTTATTTATGCCAATAATTAAAGCATCATGTCAAGGTCTGCCCATCTGTGCAACATGCTCAAAATAAGGACAGCCTCGAATGTGACCACATGTGTTGACACTGATGTCATGTGACAGTGTGCAAAGAATGGGGTTGAGAAGGTCAATGTGCAAAATCCAGACATGAAATATTATTGTGTTGTAGGTCAAAAACATCAACACAGGCGAGAGAAATTGTTTTCCATACAATTTGTTTAGCTTTTTTCGAAACATGAACTCTGCTGGACAAGTTAGCATAGGTAGTTAGATAGCTAGCTAGCTTGCTGTAGCTTGCTGTATATTTAGAGTTAGGCCAACTTATATCATTCAGTTAGTTACATTGCATTTTTTAAATATTCCCTATGCAATGTCAATGGAGAGCTCACATGGCTGTGTCATGTAAATGCATCAGAATGGTCATTCTAGACATTCAGTAACATGGCATTGATTAAGGACTCGTTTGTAAATTCACTCTGGCTATCTACTCCGATTTCAGAGTGTGCCAGAGTGCAGAATAACAGATTCATTTATGAATTTCTGAACGCTCAACACCCGTTGAATATGGCCGGTGTCAGTAAACGTTGGCAACAAAACATAATTCAATTGTTGACAGTAGCACAGTTACAGTCACCAATGCTTTGAATAACATGAAAACAGCCTAACCAGCTCTGCTAGGGCAGGTAAAATGCTCAGCTTGGGTGCTTGATTGCCGTTGTGAGGTTAGAACGCTCGGATCAATGCTACTCCTCGGCCAGAGCGTCCAGTGTGCGCTGTGAACTATTCCGAGGGCGAAACGCTCTCAATTTACAAACAGACAATCTGACAACACTCTAAGTTTACGAACGCCCAGAGCACACTCTGAGCGCACTCTGGCACTCCAGATTGAATTTACAAACACACCCTAAATATTCCCCATGTAATGTTAATGGGGAGCTAATATGGCTGCCATAGAATCGTGAAGTGTCATGTGTCATGTACAGTGTATTTGGAAAGAATTCAGATCCCTTGGCTTTTTCCACATTTCGTGACATTAAAGATATTCTAAAATTGATTAAATTGTATATTTTCCTCATCAATCTACACACAATACCCTATAATGACAAAGCAAAACATGTTTATAAAAATGTTTGCAAATTCATAAAGATCAACGGAAATATGACATTTGCATAAGTATTCAGAGCATTTACAAAGCACTTTGTTGAAGCACTTTTGGCATCGATTACAGCCTTGAGTCTTCTTGGGTACGACGCAGGGTGAAAGCTTGGCACACTTGTATTTGGAGAGTTTCTCATATTCTTCTCTGCAGATCCTCTCAGGCAATGTCAGTTTGGACGGGGAGCGTTGCTGCACAGCTATTTTCATGGCTCTCCAGAGATGTTTGTTCGGGTTCAAGTCCGGGCTCTGGCTGGGCCACTAAGGGACATTCAGAGAGTTATCCCAAAGACACTCCTGCGTTGTATTGTCTGTGTGCCTGGGGTTGTTGTCCTGTTAGAAGGTGAACCTTCGCCCCAGTCTGAGGTCCTGAGCGCTCTGGAGCAGGTTTTCATCAAGGATCTCTCTGTACTTTGCTCTGTTTTGGAGTCCCTACAGCTGAAAAACATCCCAACAACATGATGCTGGCACCACCATGCTTCACCGTAGGGATGGTGCCAGGTTTCCTCCAGACAAGATGCTTGGTATTCAGGCCAAAGAGTTCGATCTTGGTTTCATCAGACCAGGCGATGTTGTTTCTCATGATCTGAGAGTCTTTAACTGGCTTTTGGCAAACTCCAAGCGGGTTGTCATGTGAGTGGCTTCCATCTGGCCACTCTCCATAAAGACCTGATTGGTGGAATGCTGCAGAGTGGTTGTCCTTCTGGCAAGTTTTCCATCTCCACAGAGGAACTCTAGAGCTCTGTCAGAGGGGCTATTGGGTTCTTCGTCACCTCCCTGACCAACGACCTTCTCCTCCGATTGCTCAGTTTGGCCTGACGGCCAGCTCTAGGAAGAGTCTAGGTGGTTTCAAACTTCTTCCATTTAAGAATGATGGAAGCCACTTTATTCTTGGGGACCTTCAATGCTTCAGACATTTGTTGGTACCCTTCCTCAGTTCTGTACCTTGACACAATCCTGTCTCAGAGCTCTACAGACAATTCCTTTGACCTCATGGCTTGGTTTTTGCTCTGACATGCACTGTCAACCGTGGGACCTTGTATAGACAGATGTATGCCTTTCCAAATCATATCCAATCAATTGAATTTACCACAGGTGGATTCACATGAAGTTGTAGAAACATCTCAAGGATGATCAATGAAAACAGGATGCACCTGAGCTCAAATTTGAGTCTCATAGCAAAGGGTCTGAATACTAATGTAAATAAGGTATTTCTGTTTTGTTTTTTTTAATACCTGTTTTCACTTTGTCATTATGGGGTATTGTGTGTAGATTGCTGAGGAATTTGTTTAATTTAATCCATTTTAGAATAAGGCTGTAACGTAACAATATGTGGAAAAAGTCAAGAGGTTTGTAAATGCATCATAATTCAGAAATCGCATTGGCCCAACTCTCTAAATATATGTCTCTGACTGTAGCTAGCTTGCAAACCTTTTTGGGGGAAAGTTCCAGCAACAACATGAAGAGTGAGCATTCACGGGTAGGTAATTAGTCTATTGATCCTCCAACCTTTGCAATCTCAGGCACCCAGCACACCTGTCCACAAGAGATTACAACCTTGTGACAGTTATTTCTGAATCACATGCAGCTGGAGAAAAAAATCAACACTAAATTGATGAATTTAGTGGAAACGTGCCCATTTGTAACAAGGATGGTAACAATTATTTGCTGTTACACCTCTGTAATTACAGACTGCAACCACCAGTTGTTGTCAATACAGTGTCACTATAAATTATTACAATTAACTGCAATACTTGTTATAGTGTAATTATACATTTGCATTATACAATGTAAATGTGTTACCGAAAGTGTTACCGGTTCTTGAGTGATAGGATAATCAGATTATATTATTCCTAATAACTGCCAAACTGCAATTACAGTTGGCCTATCAATTTAATAGCCCCTCCTAAAATTACAATTTGGGGGTAAGTCTGCTGTTTGGCCTTTGGCCTACAATGAGGCATTACATATATGAACCTCAGATTCATTAGCAGCCTAAAATACTGCACCAATTAACCTTCAGAGATTTTGTATGATGAGATTTCAAAATAACAAACATGGATTACACTTCTGTGTGTGTGTACCTGTGAGTGTTTGTGCGTGCCTGTCTGTCTGTGTACGCATGCCAGAGACCCTGTGTGTAATTTGACTCATTTGCCCCCGCTGTCTGAAAGCTGACAGGTTTGATTTAATTATCCCGTCCAGCTCAGTGTGACAAGTTGCCAGTGTCTTCATCCCCCCCAAAGCCTGCTTTCTTCGCCAGCCGTCTCAAACATAAAGGGAAGGCATAAACATTTCCCTGAGAAGGTCAGCTCTCTATGTTTTTACTTTAATCAACTCATTAGAGCTTGTGGTGTTTAATAGTTCTCAGGGAACTCTGCTCTGCACTAATTCCATGCCAATCTCATTTACAACCCTCAAACCATTTATTAAAAGCAACCTCGGGTAGAGGAGCCATGGCGTGAACTAACCCCTGCTGCCCTCTCAGACCTGCTAGTGTGTCTTTGACTAGGATTATCAATATTGAGTAGGAATAGTAAAACATTTAGCAATTACATAGCCTTTTGCTATTCTATTATGTAACTAACGTGAATATAGGAAACAGTGACCATTTTTAGAAGTATTACCAAGGCCTAGGCTACAATAATCTGCTTACCTTTCTCTCCTGCGAACTCTCTATCACTCCCCCTCTTTCTGTCACCCATTACTGTTTAAATCTTGAGCGTTAAAAACCAACCCTGTTCATTTTCCTTTCCCTTCTAAAGTTTTTAAGATATTGGTAATTTAAGTATTTGTGTGTAAGCAACACTCAGACATCACCCATAGACTACGCACATGATACACCTCCTCCTCAAAATCGATGGTGCTGCCTGCCTCAGAGTCAGCCCAACAAAAGGCAGCCGAGCTGCAGAGCATTCTGAGGGCCCCTGTGGCACTGTGCGGAGCAGCTAAGCCGACACAATCACCTCTCCGATCTGGATTCTGAGCTCTTTAACAAGCGCTCTTTGTTTTATTATCACACCAAGACAAATAATCGACCCAGACCCATTGACGTGATCACTAAGGAGGAAGAGGAGAGACGCACAAACTCACACACACAGAGGGTCCCTTGACAGACAGGGAGTGTTAAAATAATTGCTGCTATCATTTCAGATGGGTGAAGGTCTTGTAAAGTGTAAATACCTTGTTTGGATGTTTTTTTGTGTGCTTCAGGTGATTAAATGCATTTGGATTATTTTAGTATTTTTGTTTCTGTTTTTTTGATGTTATGTTTCGATTTTAGGTTTTCGAAAGCAAGGTGAAAAGGTAAGTAAAATGTATTTGTAACAGTGTGGGGGCATGGTGGTATAGACTCCTACTCTGAGCCATGTGGCATAGCTAGTGCATACCATTAAATATCCTCCAATCCATGGCCAGTCACATTGACGCTAGTTAAGAGGTATCCTGTGATATTTGGTTTTCAAAATCACATGTGGGTAACTAACCTCACAGTAATGATGGGGGGGGGGGGGGTTGGGTGAACTCTAAATGTAAAAATGTTGATCCCATAGTCTTTATATGGTCCTAGAGTACTGCCACTGTTCATTGCATAATACTACATTTCGCAATATTATTTTGGGACAATATTATATAGATATTTGACTCCAAGTATTGATATTTTTTTTACTGTAGGTAGTGTTAGCTAGTGCTCGTCGGCTGTACCTGTGCCAATTATCTTTCTTCCTATTGCTTGTTTTCAGCACTTTTATTTCCCTGACTGATCAAAACTCATTTTCTCATGCTCTCTCTTGTCTCTGCAACAGACATATAGTGAGAAATATGTTTGGTTCATCAAATTGCAATAAAATCGCAGTATCGAATCGCAATACATATAGAATTGTGAGAATCGCAATACATATTGTATCGACAGTGAGAGGAGTGGACAGTGGAACATAAATTATGTGACTTGAGTCATGTGCAAATGTTTTGACAATATGAACAGTGGCAGTACTCTAGAACCACATAAAGCTAAACACCATAGGATCAACGTTTTTACAGTGAGAGTTAGTTTTATCTGTACACCAGCTGAACAAATAAACAAATAGCTGCAAGTGGAAAATCAAACAAATGTAGCTTCAACTTGAAATATACAGTACAGAGCTGGACATCTAGTTCAGTGGATCAGACTGCAACCATTTTGGCATCATATCAGCCAAATCTTTACATTTTATTGTCTTACTACAGTGTAATTATCATTGCATTCAAGTCTCTGGGATTTTAGTGTTTTGTTGCTGAGGAAATCAGTCAATGTTTGGGGTCTGAAGCATTTCAAATCTTCTCAATCACAATCATGACCCTCTGATGAAGCAGAGACACTTACTAACAGCAGCTTCTTTGCAGATTTGAACACGTCATACAGTTCAGTTGTGAACTCCCTGGGCTCATACATCAAATAGAGCAGAGGGATAGCCTGCTCTCCTGGAGGGAGGAAACACACATGCACACACAGTGAATGATTGCCATGGTAATTAGTGTTTAGAGAAGGGCTGTTCAATTTGGGTCCTGGAGGGCTGAAATGCTTGCGTTTTTTGGTTCTACCTGGTAGTTAATTGCACCGAATTAGTCCCTTATAAGAAGGAGAGGATGAAAACCAGAAGTGTTTTGTCCCTCCAGAAGCAACATTGAACAACCCTGGTTTAGAGAGACATTAAGATATAGAAGAGAGGTTAGTATAGAGAATTGTGCCATTATGCAGTTCTTGGATGGAATATGACTTGTAGGTTCTAACAGAGTCATGTAATTATTCATGAACCATGACTTTTCATGATCTGCCTTTCACTGGATATTTTTACGTGTAGGTGTACATGGCAATTGCTTATGTAAATACAAACTGAAATGGTAGATCTCATTTTCCATTTCATAAAGTAATGTATTGCTAGGAATGATTCTATAAGACATTTGTGACACTGGCATTTCCATCACTGTTTATGGTTCTATTGCATATTACCTTCCTTGACCACATTTATAATGTCATCTTGCATGCATTGGCATGAATTCTGAAGTACATTTGCAATGTATTCTTAAGCAAGTATGAATTACTATGTGGCAACTGTCACAAATATTACCGAAGGTGACTCCCCTTCTTGTTCGGGTGGCGCTCGGCGTCGCCGGTCTACTAGCTATCACCGATCCGTTGTTCGTCTGTTCTATGTTTGAGTGTATTTTATTTGTATTTTGGGTTTCGCGCTGTCCGTTTATATTTCTGATCATTTGTTTTCCTACTTTTGTCCATGTTATTTTTCCGGGACATTAAAGCGCGTTTTTTCCCACATCTTTTGCTCTCTGCGCCTGACTCCACACCTCCTCACTCATTTGTCGTAACAGCAACTATATGACTACAGGACAGAAATAACACACGTCACCGAATGGTGCTAGGAAAACAGACTCATTCCGAATGAGATATATATTTTTTAATGATATTAAACTTCAGAACTACACAAGATGACACCGGGCCCATCCACATTGACTCGGAACTAATAGAATCAGTTGAGCAATAGGAATATCTTGGAACTATAAGTGACTCTCCTGGCCTGCAACACAGATATTCAAAAAGGAAGAACAACGACCGTATTTCATGAGGAGATTAAATAAATATCAGGTCAATAAAAGAATAACAACCATATTCTACACCCCGTTTGTTCGGAGTGTTCTCACTTTCTGTTGCCAAGCCTGGTACAATCAACTATCCATTGCAAGTAAAAACCAACAACACAAAATTGTAAAGCTGTTAAGCAAAATCATTGTAGTTAATCTCAAGAACATGGAACCGATGTTCTTGGAGAGAGCAGTGAGGGCAGAAGCGAGAATTACCCCCGACTGTTACTTGGAGTGGAACAGGGGAACCCAGGAGCAGAGACAGACGAGGAGACTGGGATGAAGTAACCAAGGTATTTATTGAAACACAGCGCGGAGATGGAGTGCAGGTCAGGGGAAGCTCGGGCGGTTGCTGGAAAGCAGGTGCGGAGGCTGAGGCTGGAGCGAGAGGGGTTGAGACAGGATAAGCAGGTCCGGAGGGGAATCCAAGGGAGGAGTAGAGTGGGGAATCCAGGACAGAGTAGCAGGATGACGAGACATGGGACTGGAAACAGGGACCAGAGTCAGAGCAGGCAGAACTGTAGCGGAGAGAAAAACAGTGTCAGGCAAGGAAAACAGGCACAACAGAATCTGAATAGTAACAAATTACTAGAAACATAGACTGCCTGAGCAGAGATCATGATCTGGCAGCGTGGAAGTGGCAGTGCTGAGTATTTGTAGAGGTCTTGATTATGGAACAGGTTGCAGCTGGTGGGGATCTGCTCTGACTCCAGCACACCTGTCTCCGCCCACACAACCACACAGAGAGAGAGAGAGAGAGAGGGAGTGAGAGAGAGTACTGGGGGAGTGGCGGCAGGTCAAGGAGACACAGGATGAGCAGTAGAGGGCGTTACAGGAGCAGATGTGACACCGACCTTTACAAACTGAATTACGAACAGGATCGACATGTGTTGTCTGCTGTAATTATTGCTTGTAATTTATGAATGTATTTATCCACCTATTGGTGATGTTGTGCTGTTGTTTGTGGAGATGTAAGATGAATTTCCCGAAAGGGACACTCAATAAATTATTATTATGTTATTATATATATTATATTGCCTTATTATTAAAGAATGACAAAAAAATGTTATGTACTGTTCTACTGCAGCTATCTAATAAACTTGCTAGCTACTTCAGTGGATGTTGAACATTTCTACCTGCAAATGAACACATTTCTAGTTTTACATGTGTTAAATTATAGCCATGGTATAAAAAAAAAAATATTAACTTGGGGCTCGTTACGTTCTCTGGAAAATAATGCAACTCCGTGGAAGGTCAGTGTCATTCTGCTAACTCATCGTAGAACACACCTTGCAAGTCATTCATTTTTTCCATAGAATGCATAGCCCCTTTTTATTATCTCTTACATAACTGACAGCCTTGGCCATAGACAAAAGTACAGGTACATTGGGTTTATTACGTTCAGTACCATAACTGTACATAAATGTATTAAACATCTGTTCATGTATGTATGGATGTATACATTAACATTGAGTTGCTCATGGGTATTTAAGATACATTATTCAATATTCAGGAGTAGGCTTACATATTCCAGAAATCAAAAGAAGATTACATGACGAGACAGGGGACATAAACACTGAACCACATTCAACATTGTATTTGGGTGGCAGTCAGTGCACAGATGCTGTATTGCTAATACTGTGAAGGCCTACCATACTGTATGTTTCAAATGGGAAAACAATGGCATTAGCAACTCTTTCGAAAACTCTCGGCTGACCAGCTTAGTGTTGAGACAATAACAAAGGCCAAAACTGTAACGATTGTCTTCCTTTTCTGATGAGGAATAGGATGGATTGGACCAATGCGCAGCGTGATAAGTGTTCATGTTATATTTATTAAACCGAACACAAAAATAACAAAGGAGAAAACACGACAAAAATGAAACAGTTCTGTAAGATGCAACAAAAACATTAAAAAGAACATAACTACCCACAAATCATAGTGGGAAAACAGGCTGCCTGTCACGCCCTGGTCTCAGTATTTTGTGTTTTCTTTATCAATTTGGTCAGGCCAGGGTGTGACATGGGTTTTTGTATGTGGTGTGTTTTGTATTGTTTTTTTTCACATGTATTGGGATGGTAGCTTTGTGGGGTGTTCTATGTGAATCTATGGCTGTCTGAAGTGGTTCTCAATCAGAGGCAGGTGTTGATCGTTGTCTCTGATTGGGAACCATATTTAGGCAGCCATATTCTTTGAGTGTTTTGTGGGTGATTGTCCTTATGTCCTTTTCCTGTCCTTGTTCGGTGTTAGTTTACACCAGTATAGGCTGTTTTCGGTTTTCTTGTTACGTTTGTTGTTTTTTGTATTTTGATTCGTGTTTACTTTTGTTTATTAAACATGGATCGCAATCTACATTTACATTTACATTTAAGTCATTTAGCAGACGCTCTTATCCAGAGCGACTTACAAATTGGTGAATTCACCTTCTGACATCCAGTGGAACAGCCACTTTACAATAGGGAAAATCTACACACCGCATTTTGGTCCGACTCTCCTTCGCCCAAAGAAAACCATAACAGAATCACCCACCACAACAGGACCAAGCGGCGTGACAACAGGCAACAGCGGTGCAATGAGGAATGGACATGGGAGGATGTTTTGGATGGCAAGGGTTGCTACACATGGGAGGAAATACTGGCTGGAAGAGATCGCCTCCCATGGGAACAGGTGGAGGCACTTAGGAGAGCAGAGGCAGCCGGAGAGAGGAGCCGGCGATATCAGGGAACACGGTTGGCAAGGAAGCCCGGGAGTCAGCCCCAAAAATTTCTTGGTGGGGGCTCACAGGGAGTATGGCGACGCTAGGTAGGAGACCTACACCAACTTCCTGTGCTTACTGGGGGGCTAGAGAGACCGGGCAGGCACCATGTTATGCTGTGGTGCGCACGGAGTCCCCAGTGCGGGTGCATAGATCTGTGCGGTACATTCCAGCTCCGCGTATCGGCCGGGCTAGAGTGAGCATCGAGCAAAATGCCATGAAGCCGGCTCTACGCATCTGGTCCCCAGTGCGTCTCCTTGGGCCGGCTTACATGGCACCAGCCTTGCTCACGGTGTCCCCGGTTCGCCTGCATAGCCCAGTGCGGGCTATTCCACCTCGCCGCACTGGCAGAGCGACCGGGAGTATTCAACCAGGTAAGGTTGGGCAGGCTCGGTGCTCAAGAGCTCCAGTGCGCCTGCACGGTCCGGTCTACCCAGTACCACCTCCACGCACCAGCCCTCCGGTGGCAGCTCCCCGCACCAGGCTTCCTGTGCGTGTCATCGGCCCAGTACCACCAGTGCCAGCACCACGCATCAGGCCTACAGTGCGCCTCGCCTCTCCAGCGCTGCCAGAGCCTTCCTCCTCTCCTGCGCTGCCGGAGTCTCCCGCCTGTTTAGCGCTGCCAAAGCCTTCCGCCTCTACAGCGCTGCCGGAGTCTCCCGCCTGTTTAGCACTGCCAGAGCCTTCCTCCTCTACAGTGCTGCTGGAGTCTCCTGCCTGTTCAACGCAGCCAGAGCTGCCAGTCTGCATGGAGCAGCCAGAGCTGCCAGTCTGCATGGAGCAGCCAGAGCTGCCAGTCTGCAAGGAGCTGCCAGAGCTGCTAGTCTGCAAGAAGCCGTCAGAGCTGCCAGTCTGCAAGGAGCTGCCAGTCTGCAAGGAGCTGCCAGTCTGCAAGGAGCTGCCAGTCTGCAAGGATCTGCCAGAGCTGCCAGTTGGCATGGAGCTGCCAGAGCTGCCAGTCTGCAAGAAGCCGCCAGAGCTGCCAGTCGGCAAGAAGCCGCCAGAGCTGCCAGTCTGCATGGAGCAGCCAGAGCCGCCAGTCAGCATGGAGCAGCCAGAGCTGCCAGTCAGCATGGAGCAGCCAGAGCCATCAGTCTGCCAGGATCCACCAGACAGCCAGACTCTTCCAGATCCGCCAGTCAGCCAGACTCTGCCAGAACCGCCAGCCAGCCAGGTTCTGCCAGAGCCAACTACCTGCATGAGCTTCCTCTCAGTGCTGGGCTTCCTCTCAGTGCTGAACTTCCTCTCAGTGCCGAGCTTCCCCTCAGTCCCGAGCTACCCCTCAGTCCCGAGCTACCCCTCAGTCCAGAGCTGCCCCTCAGTCCCGAGCTGCCCCTCAGTCCCGAGCTGCCCCTCAGTCCCGAGCTTCCCCTCAGTCCAGTGGGGTCCTGGGTGAGGATTACTAGGCCAAGGTCGGCGACGAGGGTGGACTATCTAAGGATGCGAGGAAGAGGGACTAAGACTTTGTTAGAGTGGGGTCCACGTCCCGCGCCGGAGCCGCCACCGTGGACAGACGCCCACCCGGACCCTCCCCTAGGGATATTGGTGTGCGGCCGGGAGTCTACACCTTGGGGGGGGGGGGGGTTCTGTCACGCCCTGGTCTTAGTATTTTGTGTTTTCTTTATCTATTTGGTCAGGCCAGGGTGTGACATGGGTTTTTGTATGTGGTGTGTTTTGTATTGTTTTTTTTCAAATGTACTGGGATGGTAGCTTAGTGGGGTGTTCTAGGTGAATCTATGGCTGTCTGAAGTGGTTCTCAATCAGAGGCAGGTGTTTATCGTTGTCACTGATTGGGAACCATATTTAGGCAGCCATATTCTTTGAGTGTTTCGTGGGTGATTGTCCTTATGTCCTTTTCCTGTCCTTGTAACGGCGTTCTTCGTTTGTCGCAAGAAAGTCGGACCGAAATGCAGCGTGTAGGTTACTCATGTTTATTAGTGAAACAAACAAACAAACTATACATGAATAACTAATAAATACAAAACAACAAACGGAACGTGAAACCTATTACAGCCTGACTGGTGAAACTAACACAGAGACAGGAACAATCACCCACGAAATACAAAGCGAAACCCAGGCTACCCAAATACGGTTCCCAATCAGAGACAACGAGAATCACCTGACTCTGATTGAGAACCGCCTCAGGCAGCCAAACCTAAGTAACACACACCCCTAATCAGCTACAATCCCAATAACTAAAAAACCCCACTAAGAATACAACAAACAATAAACCCATGTCACACCCTGGCCTGACTAACTAATAAACTAAAACACAAAATACTAAGACCAAGGCGTGACAGTCCTTGTTCGGTCTTAGTTTACACCAGTATAGGCTGTTTTTGGTTTTCTTGTTACGTTTGTTATTTTTTGTATTTTGATTTGTGTTTACTTTTGTTTATTAAACATGGATCGCAATCTACACACCGCATTTTGGTCCGACTCTCCTTCGCACAAAGAAAACCATAACACTGCCTAAGTATGGTTCTCAATCAGAGACAACGATAAACACCTGCCTCTGATTGGGAACCATACCAGGCCAAACACAGAAATACAAAAACATAGAACAACACATAGAATGTCCACCCCAACTCATGCCCTGACCAAACTAAAATAGAGACATAAAAAAGGAGCTAAGGTCAGGACGTGACAAAAACTGCTTTCAGAATACGTTTGGGATGTTCCCCAACGACGGAAGGGGGGTCTGAGTGAAAAGGTTTGGGAACCGCTGGGCTAGTCTTCACACCGCTGTCTGCGTTGAGCGCTGCTGTGGTGCACATTATAGACTATTTCATTCCCTTCATCTGAACATCAGTCACCAACAATCATGCTTGGCAGTTCAGTGCCCACAGCGTAAAATAGAGAAAATAAAATATTTTAGAATACGTTTATTTGGGAATATACAGACATCATCTCCAAACCAGCCCCCCACTCCTATTTTTATTGCTGATTATATCAAAAACGACCACTCCAGAAGCCATATGTTGGAAATCCGTTGCCGTGACGGAGAACTTAAACTTCTGTATGATGGCCTTGTAGCTGGAGCGGTCAGCATGGCTGGAAGAATGGACACTAGGCTGGTCACACATGGTTTCAGCAGGAAGAGGTAGGAGGAATGATCCTTGATCAGCTCCTCATCATTCTTTTGGTGCTTTGTGATGCTGCAGATGTACTATAGGAGTCTTGAAACAGCTCATAGCACACCTGAACAGAGGAACAGAGACTTTAAGGGCCCGTTTCTAGACCAAGATTAAGCCTAGTCTTGGAATAGAAAGTGTGCTCTACGGAGAATCAACATTTAGTTTTTTGGGGGGTCCAGGAATAGGCTTAATCTGGGTACAGGAAACCATTCCCTAATTAACAATTTCATCTGCTTTGCATGCTTTTTCAGTATGGAGATGCTGTGCTGCAGCATTGATGAGACAAATCAATCAGACAAATCTGATATCCGTCTAAAATTAGGAAATAAATCTGGACAAAAACAAGCATAAAAACAGGGGGAAATTATCCAGAGAAGTGTTGGACTTGGCTGTGAGAGACACATGTTACCTACAGATGTTTATGTATGTACAGATGTTGTTTGAACTTTGAACTCTGTATTGTACTATCATGTGCATGTGCTGCCTTCACATTCACCTTTACATGGATATTGAACTGAGTTAGGCAGAGGCAGGAGGGAGAGAGAGGAGGGAGCATAGACTGTATAATAATACAAAGGGAAGGAACTATGTGTCTCACAAGCAGACAGCCTACATCAGATCAGTCCTCTGTTTGAGCTTAGAATTATCTTGGAGTTCCATTAAGATAAAATGAAAATACATTTCATATACTCTACTCAGCATATCTTATGAAACAGAATGTCAGGTAGATTGATTGATAATATTACAATTCATAATGTCACTGGTAAGGACTGTTTCACAAAAGTTTGGTCTTACTGAAAATGTACAAGCAACATAAATCAAGTGGAGCCTATGCTACTGAAAATAGCGACCCTATTTCTTCTAAAAGTTGAACGAATAGCCTAATAAGCAAACATGTGTAAGTGAACGTGTGTTTTACAATGCCATGAGTGGATTGTTGTCTCACTGTGACTAACTTTTTGATAAGCAGGTGTAAATGTGTAAATGTGCTCGTCATGTAGAAGAAAATAACCGGACCCACAGTAACGAATGTCCGGACCTGGTGTCCCCATGTTGACATATACTTATTGAGCCCCTCTTGTGACAACAGAAGAAGGCAAACTCGATTGGTGTAACAGAAATGCGAAAGATAAGGTAACTCACGCTTCAGTAGGAGTCAATTTCACAAAATCCTAAACCCTAAACCTCAACTAAATTTAGCAAGTTGAGGACTATCATGGTCAAAACATATTGATGCAACGATAGCTAAGATGGGGAGAGGTCTGTCCATAATAAAGCGTTGCTCTGCTTTCTTGACATCTCTACCAACAAAATAAGTCCTACAGGCCCTAGTTTTATCTCACCTGGACTACTTCCCAGTCAAGTGCCACAAAGAGGGACATAGGAAAATGACAGGTGGCCCAGAACAGAGCAGTATGGTTGTACATGGAGAGCTAACATTAATAATATGCATGTCCATCTCTCCTGGTTTAAAGTAAAGGAGAGATCGACTGCATCACTACTTGTCTTTGTGAGAGGTATTGACATGTTGAAACCACTGAGCTGCCTGTTCAGATGACTAGCACAGAGTTCAGTTGCATACCCCACAAGACATGCCACCAGGGATCCCTTCACAGACCCCAAGGCCAGAACAGACTTTGGGAAATGCACAGTACTAGAGCCATGACTACATGGATCTATATTCCACATCAAGCATGGGGCAAACTACCCGCCCTCCAAGACACCTACAGTACCCGATGTCACAGAAAGTCCCAAAAGATCATCAAGACAATAACCACCGAGCCACTGCCTGTTCACCCCGCTATCATCCAGAAGGAGAGGTCAGTACAGGTGCATCAAAGCTGGGGCCGAGAGACTGAAGAACAGCTTCTATCTCAAGGCCATCAGACTGTTATATAGTCATCACTAGCACCTTAGAGGCTGCTGCCCTATACACAAAGACTTGAAATCACTGGACACTGTCATAATTGGAACACTAGTCACAAATTTTGCACTACTCATCTCATATGTATATACTGTATTCTATTCTAATACTATTATATTCTATTCTTTTCCGTCATTGCTCGTTCAAATATTTTTATATTCTTAATTCCATTCCTTTACTTTACAATTGTGTATATTGTTTGATATTACTTGTTAGATATTACTGCATTGTTAGAGCTAGAAACACAAGAATTTCTTTACACCCGTAATAACTGCATGTGACCAGTACAATTTGATTTGATTTACATGTACAATGTAACGTTTCGAACACACCAGCAGGGTCATTGCATTTTGCTACACCCTAATTATATTAATTTCCAATGAAACGCTGCATTTGCCTTGTAGCATTGCATTGCAGAGGCAGTTGCAGTGCGTTCGATGTGCTGCAGACGTTCGATTTATCAAACGTATGTGTCAAACAGTATGCGTAGACGGCTTGACAGAAATGGTTGTGTACATATCCTGATGATGTTGTGTACTATTTTGCGCAAGGACGCAAATTTAATGTTGTAATATTGTTGTATTGTGGTATTATACATTGTGTATTGTAGATATGTAGTGGTAGAGTAGTGGTGTTCTAATGTGTTGTATGTAATATTTTATTTTTTACATTTTAAAATGTTTCTTTGATGTAATTGCCTTAATCTTGTTTGTACCCCAGGAAGAGTAGCTGCTGCCTTGGTAGCAGCTAATGGGGATCCTTAATAAATAAAAGTGCATGTTTATCAGAAGGCCTATAACTCTGTCATTACCTCATCCCTGGTTCCCTACAGGAAAAGTGGATTTCAGTTCTGTGTTATGAAAATGAGTCATAGCAGCTCCTTCTTGTTCCCTAGTAAAGTAGAAGGATGTGTCCCAATTGGCACTCTATATCCTGTGCACTAGCTACTTTCGATCAGGGTAGGGCTCTGGTCAAAAGCAGTGTACTATGAAAGAAATAGTCTAGGGTGCCATTTGGGATGCAAGCAAAAGGTTAAACCCTGGCCACCATGGGTTTGCAGACTAAACAATAAGATAAGACCACAATAGGTGTACAACTTCGATTTTGCTTTAGTGGAGTTGGAAAGAACACCACACACAGACGACAGGGACAATCTGACAAATAATCTGTTACCTTGAGAAGCTGGCAGCCTAGTTAATTTGCAGAACAGCAACAGGGAGATGTAACCTAGGTTATGTAGTATATACCGAACCTATATACCGAACCTACTGAATATACGGATAGGTCATATGGATAGGCCTACAAATGACAAAATTACGAAAAATAGTTGTTGACAAAATACTTAAAGGGATAGTTCACCCAAATTTAAAAAAAATACATATTTGTTTCCTTACCCTGGAAGCAGTCTATAGACAAGGTATAACATCAATCCATGTTTTGGTTTTGTTTACCTGGCCACTGTATCAAATGTTAACTTTTTAGCATTTGTGGCATTTTACTTTTTGTGAAACAAAAAGTCAATATTACCTATATTAGCATTTTTGCACATCATGTCCAGATCATCTACAAGTAACTTTGAGTTACACAATCCATTTTTTGATATTTTATGATGATGTGGACAAGAAGTGTGAACATGCTAATATACAGTGCATTCGGAAAGTACCCCTTTACTTTTACCACATTTTGTTACCTTACAGTTTTATTCTAAAATTGATTCAACTGTTTTTTCCCCTCATCAATCTACACACAATACGCCATAATTACAAATCAAAAACAGGATTTTAGACATTTTTGTTGAAGCACCTTGAAGCACCATTGGCAGTGATTACAGCCTTGAATTTTCTTGGGTATGACACTACAAGCTTGGCACACCTGAATTTGGGGAGTGTCTCCCATTCTTCTCTGCAGATCCTCTCAAGCTCTGTCAGGTCGACTGGAGAGCGTCGCTACACAGCTATTTTCAGGTCTCTCAAGAGATGTTTGAACAGGTTCAAGTCCGGCTGGGCCACTCAAGGCCATTTAGAGTCTTGTCCCGAAGCCACTCCTGTGTTGTCTTGGCTGTGTGCTTAGGGTTGTTGTCCTGTTGGAAGGTGAACTTTCTTCCCAGTCTGAGGTCCTGTGTATTCTGGAGCAGGTTTTCATCAAAGATCTCTCTGTACTTTGCGCCGTTCATCTTTTCCTCATTCCTGACAAGTCTCCCATTCCCTGCCGCTGAAAAACATCCCCACAGCATGATGCTGCCACCACCATGCTTCACCGTAGGGTGGTATTGGCCAGGTGATGAATGGTGCCTGATTTCCTCCAAATGTGATGCTTGGCATTCAGGTCAAAAAGTTCAATCTTGGTTTCATCAGACCAAAGAATCTTATTTATCATGAGTCGTTTAGGTGTCTTTTGGCAAACTCCATCGGGCTGTCATGTGCCTTTTACTGAGTCTTTTATGTCTGGCCTCTCTGATTGTTAGAGCGCTACAGAGATGTTTGTCCTTCTGAAAGGTTCTCTATCAGAGTGACCATCATGTTCTTGGACATCTCTCTGACCAAGGCCCTTCTCCCCTGTTTGCTCAGTATGGCTGGGCGGCCAGCTCTAGGAAGAGTCTTGGTGGTTCCAAACTTCTTCCATTTAAGATTGATGGAAGCCAATGTGTTCTTGGGGACCTTCAAAGTTGCAGACATTTTTTAGTACCCTTCCCCAGATCTGTGCCACAATTCTGTCTCAGAGCTCTACGGGCAATTCCTTCGATCTCATGGCTTGGTTTTGCTCTTATATAGACCTTATATAGACAGGTGTGTGCCTTTCCAAATCAAGTCCAATCAGGTGGACTCCAATCAAGTTGAAAAACATGTCAAGGATGATCAATGGAAACAGGATGCACATGATCTCAATTTCGAGTCTTAGCAACGGGTCTGAATATTAATGTAAATCAGGTATTTCTGTTTTCGCTTTGTCATTATGGGGTATTGTGTGTAGATTGATGAATAAAAACAGTAATGTAATACAATTTAGAAAAGGCTATAACGTAACAAAATGTGGAAAAGGTCAAGAGGTCTGAATACTTTCTGAATGCACTGTAGGTACCATTGACCTGAATTGGATTTGTGCCACAAATGCTAAGCAAACAAACATGTGATTTTGTAATTTGGGATGAAATATCCCTTTAGCAATAAATGTACTTTTATAAGTACATAAACAATAGGCTACTATAATGACTAGGCTACTCGAGAACAAAGGCAAAATAGCCTCAAACACAGGGTAAAACTCTCTTAAATATCTGAGGGGTTAGCAGAGCTAGGCCTACAGTATGTAGGGTAGGCTACCTGCATGTTACCTCAACAAACTTCTCTCCCTGAATGAGGAGCACAGGAGCCTTAAAAGGACCTGCCCCAACCTGGCATGAACCATTCATACATATGATAGACAGTGATGATGACATATGAAAGGCAGTGCTATTGCATACTTTCCATTACAACAGACATTACTCCCCTTGTTAAGCCAAAACAAAGACATGATTAGCATAATTATTAAACATGCAGTCCAGAAGCACAACAAATTCATAACATATTGTATGAATTGAATTTGTAACATACATGAATTGCAGGACGTAACATATAGGAAATGGATGACGTAGTACACAATTGGATGACGGAGTGCACATAAAACGAGCACCTGTTATGGCTCATAAGCACCATTTTCAAAACTACTGGCTGAAATGATACAAAAGTTCCTGAGCCTCCTTTTAACCTTCCTAATAAGCAAAGAAAACCACCAGAAATGGGAGAAACCAAATAAAGAGAGGCTTGCAACCTGTGGCAAGAGCTTTGAACTTTCCGGCATGCATCGTTCATAGCCTAAGCAGCCAATAGTGAGCTCTAATTGTACACTATTGTCTAGTATTGATGTGCCCATCCGGTAATACACTTGTGTCCCCCATGGACTGGATTGTACATAAAGCATCATCTATTCAGGCTGCAAATGCATCATTTCCCTCCTTAACTAGTTTTAATGGTGAGAAGTCAGAAAAAAACATGAAAAATAGGTGTATAGTACACAATTTTCCACCACCATTTTGGGATATTTTTTTAAGACAGTTCATAAGCTTGTTAAGGAGGGAAATTGTGCTTTTGCAGCCTAAATGGAGGATGCTTTATGTATGAGACATGCCACAAGGGACACGAGTATATTACTGATTGGGTACATCAATCCTAGACAATAGTACAGATCTCTAGCGCCCACCATTGGATGCCAAGGCTACATCGTTCAATGCGAGCATACAGAGTTTTTCCTGATCTCATAACTAGGTCAGGTAAAACTCTGGGTCCTACTCTTAGGCTATGATGACAAAATATGATTATTATTATAGATAGCTTTCCTTTTCATCTTTGCTATGACTATAGGGCTGGGGTTTTTCTTGTTGGGTCAGGTGAATTGGAAACACTCATAGCCTAAGGTGGATCACAACCAATTATTTCTTCATCTGATTAGTGTTCTTCTGCAATTATTCATTCTGTAAGATGTATGTAAGGCAGGGTTACATTTAAAACTATACACAGTAGACTTTGTAATAAGGCAGGGTTACATTTAATACTATGCACAGTAGACTTTGTATTAATGTTTTTTATATATATATATATGTAAGTCATAAAACCACTAACCTTGTGTTATTGTCCTCTTCACCATCTGGCCCACCAGAGCTTGGTTCCCTGGTTCTCACTGTAGGAACGGATTGCCAGTAAAATCCATATATTCAATCATTAAATCAACTACTTTCAACATTTTCATTGAAAATAATATCCTCCTTTTCCTGAAGTAGAATGTATTGAATGTCACTCATTCTACTGCACTCAATTTTTTTATTTTTTTGGTACTTTTTAGCCTTTTCTTTCAACCTAATTGGTACTTACAGTCTTGTCCCATCGCTGCAACTCCCGTACTGACTCGGGAGAGGCGAAGGTCGAGGGCCATGTAACCTCTGAAACACAACCCTGCCAAGCCACACTGCAAGCCACACTGCTTCTTGACATACTGCTCGCTTAACCTGGAAGCCAGCCGCACCAATGTGTCGGAGGAAACACCGTACAACTGGCGACTGTGTCAGCGTGCATGCGCCCGGCCACAGGAGCCCCTAGAGCACAATGGGACAAGGACATCCTGGCCGGCCAAACTCTTCCCTAACCGAGACGACGCTGGGCCAATTGTGCATCGCCTCATGGGTCTCCCGGTCGCGACCAGCTTCCACACAGCCCGAGATCGAACCCAGATCTGTAGTGACGCCTCAAGCACTGCAGTGCCTTAGACCGCTGCGCCACTTGGGATGCCCCTAGTGCTCTCTATTCTAACCAAACCTGCATTACCAGTTCATATCAGTAGATGTCACCATGCACTGTATTTGTGAAAGTTATCGTGGTGCTAGAATCCCTCAATTCTCTTTTTCTGCATTAGCCATCCATCTGTTATGGTTGGACAAATGTGTTCATTTTGTTTGTGCAGACTGCTCTGTGGCGAAATTTGTAGTTTTTTTTTATTTTAAGAAGGTGAAATTAGAACCACAAACGTTTGTGAATAAATTAATTAATAACAAACAAAACTGTATTAACTGGCTGCATGATTGCATCAACCTAACTAGCTAATGTTAGCTATCTACCTAGTGTCACAACTTCTACAGAAGGTAACTCCTCTCCCTGTTCGGGCGGCGCTCGGCGTCGCCGGTTTACTAGCCGCCACCGATCCCTTTTTCCTTTTCTGGTTGTTTTGTCTGTGTTCCTTTTCACACCTGGTTTCAATTGCGTTTATTTCTGTGTGTAAATAGGGCACCTGTTGCCTGCCTTAATTCGTGCAGGATTAAGCTTGTGTGTATTTGCGTTCGATGATCTATGATGTTTATTGTTTTCGTTATTACGTATGTGTAGTTAAGTTTTGGAACTGTGGTTGTTCCTCCGTGTATTGGCACGAGTTTCTGTTCCTTCGTGTCACGGCTTTCGTCTGTAGAAGGAGAGGCGGACCAAAATGCAGCGTGGTTGTTATTCATTGTACTTTAATAAAGAAAACTGTACATGAATAAACTAACAAAACAACAAACGTGTGAAAACCTAAAACAGTCCTATCTGGTGCAAAACACAGAGACAGGAACAATCACCCACAAACACATAGTGAAACCCAGGCTACCTAAATATGGTTCTCAATCAGAGACAATGACTGACCCCTGCCTCTGATTGAGAACCATATCAGGCCAGACATAGAAATAGACAAACAAGACATCCAACATAGAATGCCCACTCAGATCACACCCTGACCAACCAAAACATAGAAACATACAAAGTAAACTATGGTAAACTCACTTCGAGAGCGTAGTTTTGGATTTTCATCTGTGCCAATTTTGTATTGGTGGATTATGTATATATATATATATATTTATATATATATATATATATTAAACATGCTTCTCAGAAATCCCTGTTCTCCTGCGCCTGACTCCTACACCTCTCACCGAGATGCACCTTATCACAGCTAGGCAATTCTAAAGCTAGTGTTAGTAGTTTTGTTTGCTAAGTATAGATTGGATTGTTCTAGATCATTTTAGAGGATGACTAAACTTCTTTTAAGGAATTGCTTTTATTAGCACATGCCTTATTTTCCATGAAAATGTGTGGTCACTCTCTGATGGTCACTCTCTGATGAGGCAGGCACCAAGACAGGCAAGAGAAGACGGTTTCCACTAGATTACACAGTCACAAAGAAATATTTAATTTCAGAATGTCTTAGGTTAGGGTAAGGGTTAGGGTCATGGTTAAGGGTTTGGTTAAGGTTAGGGTTAAGGTAAGGGTCGGTTTTAGTTTTTGGCTTGTCAGTTTAAGCATCAGCTGTGTCCTTATAGTCTCTCCCAGTCAAACAACGGGGTGCTGGTACAACCAAACTATACTGAACAAAAGTATAAACGTAACATGTCAAATTTTGGTCCAAATGTTTCATGAGCTGATTTAAAAGATCCCGGAAAGGTTCCATATACACAAAAAGCTTATTTCTCTCAAATGTTTGTTTACATCCCTGTTAGTGAGCATTTATTTCTCATCTGCCAAGATTATCCATTGTACTGACAGGTGTGGCATATCAAGAAGCTGATTAAACAGCATGATCATCACACAGGTGCTTGTACAGGGGACAATAAAAGGCCATTCTAAAATGTGCAGTTTTGTCACACAACACAATGCCACAGATGTCTCAAGTTTTGATGGAGCTTGCAACTGGCATGCCGACCGCAGGAATGTCTACCAGAGCTGTTGCCAGAGAATGTCATGTTCATTTCTCTAATTCTTTTGATTTATTATTTATTTAAAAGCTTTATTTAGCTAGGCAAGTCAGTTAAAAACAAATTCTTATTTACAGTGATGGCCTACCAAAATGCAAAAAGGCCTCTTGCTGGGACAGGGGATTCAAAATAAAAATTTAGGAGAAAACACACATCATGACAATAGAGACACCACAACACTACATAAAGAGATAAGACAACAACCTAAGACAACAGCACAGCATGGCAGCAACACATGACAACAACACGGTAGCATAAACCATAAGCCGCCTCCAACGTTGTTTTAGAAAATGTGGCAGTATGTCTAACCAGCCTCACAACCATACCTGAGAATCAGGTTTGTGTGTGTGTGTTTATTGCATTGGACTTCCTTTTCATATCATTACTGAAAGGTTGTTGGATCGAATCCCTGAGGTAACAAGGTAAAAATCTGTTGTCCTGCCCCTGAGCAAGGCAGTTAACCCACTGTTCCTCGGGTGCCAAAGACGTGTATGTCGATTAAGGCAGCCCCTCGCACCTCTTTGATTCAGAGGGGTTGGGTTAAATGCAGAAGACACATTTTAGTTGAATGTATTCAGTTGTACAACTGACTATATATCCCCCTTTCCCATTCTAATAGTGAGTCAACGGCACTTTGAGGGATCCTAGACACTTGTGATTGTTACTGGAAATATTATCTTTACTGGTGCAGTGAGTTGTAGTGGAGGAAACATGGGGAAATTGATTCTGGCTTGTTCTTGGATATGGATAGGGGTGACAATGAGTTTTAATAACAAACAATATAATTTCTAGATTGTATAGAACATGTTTTTGACTAGGAATTTGAATTAAAAGAGATTCTGTCAATTTCTGAAACAGAGAATTGTGAATTTCTCAGACAGAACAGGGCTCTTAGCCCCTACACTGGCATGCATCACCCTGGGAATACTATCTGACTTCGCATCAGCATCACTTTCACTACGCTGTTCCTGATAGATCGCCTACACATCAGACATCTCTTTGCAGAGCATAGTGCATGGGGACAAAAAGGAACTAGCTAAGAGATGAGAGACTCACTAATGAACCTGACCTTTAGTGAAATGCTGTTTGTATTTAGTGATTTTTACGGGGGATGATGGTGATACCAATCTATAGATCTTATAATGAGAAAGTGACCAAAAGGCCAGCCGCTATTATTAGTCTACTGCTCCTTTTCTTAGTGCTAGTGACTCATACATCTCTTTAGCCTTCAAGTGGCTCTGGGTGAACAACAACACAATGAGATACAATGATAGGAGGAAGGAGTAGGAAGGAGGCTTCAGTAGCAAACACACATACGCACATATACGAGCACACAGACACACACACCCTGCTCCCAGGAGAATCCTGTCAGTAAATAGTAGGTCAGAGCCAATGATGTGTGTCTGTGTTTCACTGTCAAATGAGCAAAATAAATATAGTTTCTATGGACCACTTGGTCTCATCATATGTCCGCTTCCTTATTTGCACATAAATGCATGTTCATTATAAAGTATTTGATGCTTTAAATCCATCTTTCTCAGCATATCAGCAAACAGTATCATTACAAGTAATGTTCATGTGTTTATATGAAACTCTGCTCAAACTATCACGTACGGAGTAGCTTACAGTTGTAGATCTTATGATACAATTATGAATTGACTTTTGTGAGAAACTAACAACGGTGCTTGTATTTCATTTGTTGTTTTTACCCCTGGGGATGTCCCAGTCTACAGAGTCCCACACACACACGGGTGTGTGCGCACACACACACACACACACACACACACACACACACACACACACACACACACACACACACACACACACACACACACACACACACACACACACACACACACACACACACACACACACACACACAGGTAAGCACTTTCAAGAGACATGAAAAGACATTTCTCTCTCCTTTCTTCTCCATCTCTTCATTCAGCCTTGATGGAAAGGGGAAAAAACACTTGAAGTGAAATTGAACCATACAACGATCAATTATTGGAAATGCAGCAGACTGAGCATGCATACAGTACCGCCTTTATGCCTTGATATTATTATGTGATTCATACTAGAACACAATTGCCCCTATGTCACGCCCTGACCGTAGAGAGCTTTTTATGTCTCTATTCTATGTTCTTTTTCTATGTGTTTGTATTTCTTTGTTTTGGCCAGGTATGGTTCTCAATCAGGGACAGCTGTCGATCGTTGTCAGTGTTTGCACCTTACGGGACTGTTTCGGTTTCATTTCTTCTCTTGATATTTTTGTATTTAGTGTTCAGTTCAAAAACTAAATATGAACACTTACCACGCTGCACCTTGGTCCCCTCCTTCCAACAGCCGCTACACCCTAGGTAATGACTGTTTGGGGTTTGCTCTTGAGTTACTTGACTTTCTTTACTGATTCAAAATCAGCTGTCCCCAGAGGTAAAAATAAGAATGCTGAGAAAAAGACTGCCTGTCCCACGGTAGTTGACCATTCATTAATATAAACACGTTTCGTACCTCCAGGCCTCCACACATACAAGCTGCATACAAGCCACAGATGGTCTTACAATTTCTCCTGGTCTCCCCTAAGCGAGTGTGCATCTCTCAAACAATTTCCCCCAGTCTACCCTTCCAGGGGAGCAAGGAAATTCCGAAGAGTGTGTCAAGATTTGAGGATATGTTTCAATAAAGGTACAGGACAGTAGTGTTATGAGTAAAGGAGAAAGCCCAGGTTTTAATAGGCTATGAGATACAGGTGTACATGAGTCATGAAAGGAGTGTGGATCTCTGGCCTGGCAAAGCAGTTTTAAGCACTGACTGAACAGGGGCTAATAATTCTGAGATTCAAAAATCTTGGGAACAAACCAAACATTCCCCTAAACATGCGTGTGCCAGATTTCATGTAAAAATTGGCATTTACATAAACTTGACATGAGAATGTGATTGTCCTCCTGCAGTTTTTAAACCATGCGTACACACAGTTTCTAGTGGTTGAAGTATTGCAAAAAGTAGCTTTGTGCAAAGGGGGAATATACACTGAGTGTACAAAACATGAGTAACTGGCCAGGTGAATCCAGCTGGTGAATCCAGCTGAAATTTATTATCACTTATTGGTGTCACCTGTTAAATCCACATATATCCGTTTAAATGAAGGGGAGGAGACAGTAATCCTTAAGTCTATTGACGCACCCGTGCGTCAATCTAAGTGAAATAATTGTAAAAAATCCCCATCACAATCTGTCAGTTTCAGCTAGAGATATCTGGGCTGCGTGTCAATCCACCACATCCACCTATTTCGGCCTTCTTCATCTGCAGTTAAAGATAGCTGAGCTACAGTGGTGTTTGTCAGACCATGAGGCATCCCGAAAATCGGTCTTGTCATGAAAACATTTGTAGCATAAGAACGGTTTGGCCAAACTAACATGATCATAGAAAGATGTGACTCTCACAAACACAATGGTGTCCTACATTTTTCTATACAACCCCCACAAGTATCACGGGACTTGTCTGAAATAAATGGAAGTGTGGAGGTAGTTTTGTGCCAACAAAAATAAATGGTTAAATATGTGTCCAAAAAAACTCTTATATCTCCTAGATATTGGACAGACGCTTCTAAACCTTATTCCTTCTTATTTATTTTCGCCGTTTATGAATGTGTTGTTCATTGCGTTACTATGGGTTATAGTAGTAAAGGCCAGGTTCTATATTTTATCAAATACATTTTTTAAATATTTTTGATACCTAAAGGGGTCCTAAAATTCTAAATCCCCCCAACTGGCTTAGACTTTTAGAAGCATTTTAGAAGGATTTTTAAGCCTTGAAGCAATTGAGACATGGATTGTGTATGTGTGCCATTCAGAGTGGGCAAGACAAAAGATACAAGTGCCTTTGAATGGGGTATGGTAGTAGTACTTGACAAACTGAGAAACATTGGAGTCAACATGGGGCAGCATCTATGTGGAATGCTGTACTGAGGGCAAAAGGAGATGCAACTCAATATTAGGAATGTTTTGTACACTCTGTGCATGATGACACTTTTATTCACAACAAAAAAACAGGTGGCTAAATACAATAACAAGATGCAATCGTTTGCCGTTATTGAGAAGACACTTATATATTTTGTCTTGCCCACTCTGAATGACACACACAGACAATCGATGTCTCAATTGTCTTAAAAATCCTTCTTTAACCGTTGGGGGGTTAACATATGGAATTGTTTTAAGATGGTCATACCATGGATAATTTATCTATTTGATTTAGAATTTTAGGACCCCTTTATGTATCAAAATATATATTTTTTTTAATTATTTGATAAAATAAAGAATCTAGGCCTATTTATTTTATCTTTGGATCCTAAAATAAATAAGCATCTAATTCCTATTATTTATTTCATTTCCATGATCATTGCAGAATAAATTCCTCACCTTTTCTGACCATGAAGAGTTCATATTCATACAACAAAATACCATTGACATCTCTCATTTAATTGGACCTATTTGATTGGACCTATTAGATTTTGTTTTTGCTCTACGCATCCGAAAGGGAGTGTGGTTATAACATAGGCCTACAGTAGAATTTGACAAGTGAACAGACAGTTGATCTTTTGCGTTGGTGTGGGCTACCACTGTAAGTAGGCCTACTACAGTTTTAATTTTTTTTCACAGTAGACAATGTTTCAGAATTCGCGGGCATTGCAGCATATTTAATTTCGGGGAAAAATTTAATGCAAAACATTCGTGTATGCAAATTATCTGTTTACTGGTCCAAAACAATTTGTAAATGTTTTTCTCTTTCGGAGATGGTAAGATACATCAAAGACATTTGATCAAGTTCGCCATTGCTATTTATTGGCCTTGTTCCAATACTGCAAAAGTATACAGCAAAGAAGGGCATTATTGTCAGCATAAAAGGTGAACGATGGGCATTTTTCAGGTGGAGTCATAATGCTTGTTCATGCGCTCACAGTCTTACAACAGGTCTGATTTATAACGGGAAACATATAAAGTGCATTTGGAAAGTATTCAGGCCCCTCAACTTTTTCCACATTTTGTTACGTTACAGCCTTATTTTAAAATGTATTAAATTATTATTTTTTCTCATCAATTCACACACAATACCCCATAATGACACAGAAAAAACATGTTTTTGGAAATCTTTGCAAATGTATTAAAAATCTATAACAGAAATACCTTATTTAGATAAGTATTCAGACCCTTTGCTGTGAGACACCAAATTGAGCTCAGGTGCATCCTGTTTCCATTGATCATCCTTGACATGTTTCTACAACTTGATTGGAGTCCACCTGTGATAAATTAAATTGATTGGACATGATTTGGAAAGGAACACACCTGTCTATATAAGGATCCACAGTTGGCAGTGCATGTCAGAGCAAAACCCAAGCCTTGAGATTGAAGTAATTGTCCGTAGAGCTCAGAGACAGGATTGTGTCGAGGCACAGATCTGGGGAAGGGTACCAAAAAATGTCTGCAGCATTGAAGGCCCCAAGAACATAGTGGCCTCCATCCTTCTTAAATGGAAGAAGTTTGGAACCACCAAGTTTTCCTTGAGCTGGCCGCCTGGCTAAACAGCAATCGGGGTAGAAGGGCCTTGGTCAGGGAGGTGACCAAGAACACGATGGTCACTCTGACAGAGCTCCAGAGTTCCTCTATGGACATGGGAGAACCTTCCAGAAGTACAACAATCTCTGCAGCACTCCACGAATCAGGCCTTTACAGTAGAGTGGCCAGACGGAAGCCACTCCTCATTGGAAGGCACATGATAGCCTGCTTGGAGTTGCCAAAAGGCACCTAAAAAACTCTCAGATTCTCTGGTCTGATGAAACCAAGATTGAACTCTGTGACCTGAATGCCAATTGTCACATCTGGAGGAAACCTGTCACCATCCCTATGGGGAAGCATGATGGTGGCAGCATCATGCTGTGGGGATGTTTTTCAGCGGCAGGGACTGGGAGACTAGTCAGGGAAAGGGAAATGGAGTACAGTACAGAGAGATCTTTGATGAAAACCTGCTCCAGAGCGCTCAGGACCTCAGACTGGGGTGAAGGTTCACCTTCCAGCAGTACAACGACCCTAAGCACACAACCAAGACAACGCAGGAGTGGCATCGGGACAAGTCTATGAATGTCCTGGAATGGCCCAGCCAGAGCCCAGACTTTAACCCGATCGAACATCTCTGGAGAGACCTGAAAATATCTGTGCAGCGACTCTCCCGATCCAACCTGACAGAGCTTGAGAGGATCTGCAGAGAAGAATGGGAGAAACTCCCCAAATTCAGGTGTTCCAATCTTGTAGCATCATACCCAAGAAGTCTTGAGGCTGTAGTCACTGCCAAAGGTGCTTCAACCAAGTACTGAGTGAAGGGTCTGAATACTTATGTAAATGTCATATTTCTGTTTTCTATTTTTAATACATTTGCAAACATTTCTGAAATCTGTTTTTGCTTTGTCTTTATGGGGAATTATGTGTAGATTTCTAAGGGGAAAAAATGATTTAATCCATTTTAGAATAAGGATGTAATGTAACAAAATGTGAAGAAGTCAAGGGGTCTGAATACTTTTCGGAATGCACTGTAAGGGAATTTCTGAGCTACACTTTCGCAATGTCATACAAGTACTCGTGAGATATAGCTAGCTAGATAATATTTCTCAGCGCCTCCTCTTTTTCTCAGTCTGCTGAAGTGCCCTAGCCGCCAGAAGGAGCAGTAGACTACAGGCGTTGATAGGGTGAACGAGATGCCATTAGAAAACTCACACAGGCTTATGCTTTCTCTGACACTTAATGAACAATGTCACCCAAGCACAAAGCCATAATCTGGTAATGTGTTAGGTTTCCCATAACAAGTTCCAATGGGCAGGCTTTGTCATCTCAATACCGGGGTTGCTCTGAGCAATAAATTGCAATTGTGTTAATAGCCAAAATAATTTATAGTTGTAAAAACCATATATTTTCAGTCTAAATAATCTAAACCAAAACTGTCAATCTAATTTCAGCATCCCATAATAATGACAGATAAACTATCATTACTGTTGCCCTGGCAACCACATTGTTTCTTCCATTGTTTTGCCTATGATTTGTTCATTGTTTTTTCTCTACAAAAACATCTGGCTGTGATTTCAGTTTCCCTCGTGATAGCTGAAGAGAGGGAATCGTTTTGAACATCAAATAATAGTTAGGGAGAAAGAAAAAGAAACACATATTTGGCCACCTCTTCATAACATGAATATATCCCATGTACTTTATCAATAATGCATTCACTAGGTGTCATTCCCAAATGGAACCCTATTGGCAATATAGTGCATTACTTTTGACCAGATTCCTATGGGACCTGTTCAAAAGTAGCAGGCCGACAGGGAACATGGTGCCATTTGAGATGTAGCCAATGTTTTACTTCCTCATATCCATCTTTCCATTCCTTCAGGCCATTTAAACTAATTTCCCTATTCCATTATTCTCATGTACTTTCAGACCCTGAAAGGCTTATGTGTAACAGAGATAAGTATTCCAAATGCCACCTCATTGAATTGGGCTCAAGAAAACATATAGGAGCCTACCAGACAGACTCTATTGGTAAACAAAAGGGTCTTGGCCATATAAGAGAAGTGCTCCTCTGTTGCTCAGTTGGTAGATTATGGTACATACAATTCCAGGATAGTGGGATCAATCCCGGGGCCACACATACTTAAAAAATGTATGCATGCATAAATGCTATATATTACAGATTTCAGCCCGTGGAAATTAAGGTCTGAATGGATTGGAGTCATTATGGCGGACTCCATCAAGCTGGGTGACACCATGGCGGTGTCCCAAATGATTCCCTATATAGTGCATTACTTTTTTCCAGAGCCGTATGGGAATAGGGTGCCATTTGGGACACACGCCGTGGTCTGGATAATGTCCTCTTTGGCAGAGCCACCATGACATGATGGAGCAAGCTAAGTGATTATCATGGCTGTCTTGTTTCAAAGATAATAATTTTATGCAACAAAAAACAGTTTCTTGTTGTTATTATAGTGAACAAAAATATCAACACAACATGTAAAGTGTTGGTCCCATGTTTCGAGCTGAAATAAAAGATCCCAGAAATGTTCCATACGCACAAAAATATTATTTCTCTCAAATTTGGTGCACAAATTTGTCTACATACCTGTTCGTGAGCATTTCTCCTTTTGCCAAGATAATCCATCCACCTGACAGGTGTGGAATATCAAGAAGCTGATTAAACAGCAGGATCATTACACAGGTGCACCTTGTGCTGGGGACAATAAAAGGCCACTCTAAAATGTACAGTTTTGTCACACAACACAATGCCACAGATGTCTCAATTTTTGATGGAGCGTGCAATTGGCATGCCGACCGCAGGAATGTCTACCAGAGCTGTTGCCAGAGAATGTAATGTTCATTTCTCTAACATAAGCAGCCTTCAATGTTGTTTTAGAGAATTTGGCACTACGTCCAACCTGCCTCACATCCGCAGACCATGTGTATCCATGACAGCTCAGGACCTCCACATCCGGCTTCTTCCCCTGAGGGATCGTCTGAGACCAGCTGATGAAACTGTGGGTTTGCACAACCAAAGAATTTCTGCAAAAACTGTCAGAAACCGTCCCAGGGAAGCTCATCTGCTTGCTCGTCATCCTCACCAGGGTCTTGACCTGACAGCAGTTGGGCGTCGTAACCCACTTCAGTATGCCAATTCTCACCTTTGATGGTCACTGGCACACTGGAGAAGTGTGCTCTTCATGGATGAATCCCAGTTTCAACTGCACCAGGCAGATGGCAGACAATGTGTATGACATCATGTGGGTTTGCTGATGTCCGCCTTGTGAACAGTGCCCCATGGTCGCGGTGAGATTATGGTATGGGCAGGCATAAGCTACAGACAATGAACACAATTGCATTTTATTGATGGCAATTTGAATGCACAGAGACCATGACAAGATCCTGAGGCCCATTGTCGTGCCATTCATCTTCCGCCAGCACCTCATGTTTCAGCATGATAATGCAGGGCCCCCCCATTGGAAGCTGAAAATGTTCCAGTTCGTCCATGGCTTGCATACTCACCAGACATGTCACCCATTGAGAATATCTGGGATGCTCTGGATCGACGCGCATTCCACTTCCCGCCAATATCCAACTTTGCACATCCATTGAAGAGGAGTTGGACAACATTCCACTGGCCACAATCAACAACCTGATCAACTCTATGTGCAGGAGATGTGTTGCGCTGCATGAGACAAATGGTGGTCACACCAGATACCGACTGGTTTTCTGATCCACGCCCCTACCTTTTTTGTAAGGTATCTGTGACCAACAGATGCATATCTGCATTCCCAGTCATGTGAAATCCATAGGTTGGAGCATAAGGAATTTACTTCAATTGACTGATTTCCTTATTTAAACTGTAACTCTGTAAAATCTTAGAAATTGTTCAATGTATTTTGTACTCCTTTGAGTGTACTTTTGCCTTTATCATGTAATCTGTAAAATGCTATATGACAAAGTCCACTCATGTAAAGTAACAATATGAAGATGTATTGCTACTTTACATGAGACCTATACTTAATTAAATGTTCCCATTGACATGCAAAACCACTCTATGTTCTCCCATTTTATTTACAATCTACTGCGACCTTTTGACCCAGAGTAAGTTAGCACACTCTCCCTTTTCAAACAGTCACCTCCTCCAGTGCAGGTTGAATCCCCAGCAGGACCTTTCCTGGCTAAGGTCCTTAAACAATAACATAACTTTGGATAAAAAAAGGCTTAGTGCAATATTGCAGGTATTAATGTCGTTATGAAGTCTATGTTTTCTGCTTGTCCCAAGGGGCTGCTTGTCAGTCGCACAGCTGTGATTCATTTTTTTGTGAACATTGTTTGCTAAATTTAAAGTAATGAGAATATGGGATGTGTCACAGGGGCTCCGGACCTTGACAGTATGCAGAGTACATGTGTAATCAATCTCAGCTAACGCTATCCTGGGCTGATGCTAGACCTACTGTTACAGATACAGGTATCCTGTGTGTGTGTGTGTGTGTGTGTGTGTGTGTGTGTGTGTGTGTGTGTGTGTGTGTGTGTGTGTGTGTGTGTGTGTGTGTGTGTGTGTGTGTCCTGTGGTTGCTCTCCTTCTTCCCTCACAGGTGAAAATCATCACTCCCCAATCAGTCACCAATCAATCATCAATCAGAAGACACACCTCCTCCTGTTTTCCTACCCTATCACAGTTCCTTTCCCTTGGTTCAAAAACCCTGTCAGTTGTTTGCTTTAGAGCTCAATCTCTCTCTGTAAATGCCATGTCTGTAGGTCTCTGTGTGACACTCTCTCGTTGTGTAGTAACCGCTCTTTTGTTTGAGCACCTCCATAGCACTTCTGTGAGTATTGTTTTGGTTATGGTGTTTGATTGCTGGTGGGAAAAGGGGAAACCAAGACAAGTTGCCCATGGGCATACATTACCCGTAGGTACACTTTGTTAAATACACTAGTTAGAACTGGGTGGACCACCCACTGTATTTTTGGTTAGTTAGCTGTTGTTAAAGTAGGCTAGTCTAGCTTAGGGGTGTTTTTGAATACTTATTGTTTCTTTCCTTGGGTCCAGCTCAACCCCTTCTCCTGCTTCCCCCCCCCCCCCCCCCATTACCATGTGTTTTCAAATAAACCTTGAGTTTGACGGTAGATTTCAGTTGTCCTAGTTATTTCGTTCACACTTTTGCTTTGTCACTATAATTTGCATGAGTTATGTTACCCCCCCCCCCTCCCCCTAGACTGTCGGGCCAAAAAGGGATCCGTAACACCTACCAACAACGTGTCGGACCTTGCAGAACATTTAGGCTGCTGTACTGCTCTCATGGATGCATGCAAGTTGCATAGCCTACACATGGCTAAGCTTTGTTAAAACATCATTATCTACCTTACAGTGCCTTAACTGATACAGTATCATAATAGTGAGCGTATTAAGATGGATTTAACCTCTCTGTGTGATACATAGTTGTAATGATACACCCTATTCACTTAGTACAGGTTCATAGACTGTAGCTCTAAAGGATGGATGCCCCTTCCTGAACTCCAAGGCCCTGTGATAACATAGTCATTGATAACCATCATTGAACTCCATTGCTAAACATTCATCTTGCCCCTTGAGCCTAGGGGCCACCACATACCTCCCACTACACCACACAACAGAGCTTCTTTGTTCAGTCATGTTGTTTCATGACCGACTCCATAAAATGCTAAACTAAGACTACATCCCAAAATGCACCCTATTCTCTATATAGTGCAATACATTTTGCCAGAGCTCTATGGGTCCTGGTCAAAAGTAGTGCACTAAATAGTTAATAGGGTGGCATTTGGTACACGCACCCAAATAAAAAACTCTGTGTGCTTCTTTGTTATTCCCTTCATCACATTATGCTTCCAGTCAGGGAAGTGATAATGTCTCCATCTCTGTGGTTCTTAATGGGAGCCATGGTAATGAAGTCTCTCTGCTCGCTTGGTGAGCCAAGACCAATGTAATTTTGAGTGGGCATTAAGGTCTGAGCAGTACAATGACTGCAGTGGGTTGAACTTGTGGCTGGCTAATTGATATGTGAGGACAATAATTTTATGAGAGCTCGCTTCCTAATGGTAGCAATAAAAGTGTTAAGAGCTTCAGCGATCTAAAAGGCGCACTTTGTGGAGCTGTTGCCGATGTTATTCTATACCGCAACTCGTCAGGGTTCAGCATGAGTTGTAAAGAAATTAAACCCATGACATGTTGCATAAAACACAAACTAATCAAAAGACATTAAATACCACAGCAAATTGTCCTCTAGCTTATCTCAGGCATCTTATCTTTTATTGGATCAGCAGAAATACAGTTATTGAGCTAAATAAAAGCACATATACATCAAAGTGACAGGAAACAGTACAGTACCTATTTCTCTCATGCTGGTTCATATGCACACACACACACACACACACACACACACAGTTTCCTATATACAGCAAGGGCATACCAGGACTGATTTTCTAAGTTTTACCATTTTATATTCTTCAGAGCTGAAGCAGGTGGATATCTCAATAAGGTCAAAACATTTATGCTTTGAAGGCTAGAAACTGCAATCACCCAGGCAAAGGTAGCAAATTACCCCCTTCAAAGGAAACACATATCCAAACCAGTATGTTAAAAAGCTGGGATAATGACGAGAAATTGTGATCTGAATCTTAGAGAAGGCTTAAATTGAATTTCCTTATAAGGGTTTGAATTTAGAAAAGAAACTCATCTGTGTCTATAATGGAGCAGCAGATTGCACCAAAGGTTTTATGGGGGTATAGCCTAAGTGAATTCTCTCCTTGCATAATGACTGCTTTTTCTCCGGCATTTATGAAACAGTCTCTTTTGTGTGTGTCCCTCCATTCAGCTTCATTACAACCTGTGGTGCTCAAGGCTCAGATACCACCAGTGGTGGAAAAAGTATCCAATTGTCATACTTGAGTAAAAGTATAGATGCCTCAATAAAAAAGTTGAGTAAAAGTGAAAGTCACCTAGTAAAATGTTACTTGAGTATTCCATTTAAAAAAACATTTTTTTAGTAGAAGTCTAAATTCAAAAGGCACTTGCAAATCTGAGCACTTTTTTGCAGGTGCATGATAACAGTTGGACAACATGAGGGACAAATTGAACCGCACACTGCTTGCTCTTAGTAGTATCACTGATCTTTAATAAGTTTACGTATAGGCCTCACGGCCTTCATCAAAACTTTTTAGTAAAACTCTAAACGTATTTGGTTATAAATATACTTAAGTATCAAAAGTAACTTTAGTTGCTAAAATATACTTAAGTATCAAAGTAAAAGTAAAAGTTTAAATCATTTAAGTTGCTCTGGATAAGAGCGTCTGCCAAATGACTTAAATGTAATGTAAATGTAATTTAAAATTCCTTATATGCAGCAAAGAGGACGGCACCATGTTCATGATTTTAAAATTTACGGATAGCCAGGGGCACACTCCAACACTCAGACATCATTTACAAACAAAGCATTTGTGTTTAGTGAGTCTGCCAGACCAGAGGCAGTAGGGATGACCACGTGTTCTCTTGATAAGTGTGTGAATTTCACAATTTTCAAGTTCTGCTAAGCATATAAAATGTAATGAGTACTATGGGTTGTCTGGGAAAATCAGTGGATTAAAAAGTACAATATTTTCTTTATGAATGTAGTGAAATAAAAGTAAAAGTTGTCAAAACTATAAATAGTAAAGTGTGTGTGTGTGTGTGTGTGTGTGTGTATTATTTCTTTAAACTTCAGATTCTGGTATTACATCTAATGTAGGCTCCTGTTGTTGTTCATGGTGTTTGAAAGTTGTGTCCCTGAGGTGTTCTTCTCTGGGAGTGTACGAGGGCCCCAAACATCCCCTCATATTCAGGTTGTCACATTGAGCAGTGGAGCTGAAAATGACATGGAAACAACCTCCTGCAGTGCACAGTAAGTTATGACAAATGTATCCCTCCCTCCCTCTCTCTCTCTTCTAAGAGTAGGGGGATTAGTCTACTTGCTGAGGCTGTGGTATGTGCACTTCTTATATGGAAAAAAGCTAGAACTTCCCTAAACACAGTAAAGAGCCCAGACTCCCCTCCCCTGCCTCCCAGTTCTCACAGGCGTGTGCTACTGCAAAGGCTGCTGGCGCCGTGCTCACTGGCATTCCCAGCATTCTTTCATCATGTGCTCATGAAATGAAAACGGAAAAATGGAGACAGGGAATAGACAGAGAAAAATTGCTATGAGTTAACCATTGCATACTTACAGTGCTTAGTGGATTTGGTTAGTGTTTAGTATACAGTATCTGTCTGTGAGGCACCATGTGAAATGAGGGATCCAATTGAAAGAATAGAAACTACATTTCATGGTATTAAATTAATGTTTGGGAGAAAAGGGGGAAGATACAGAGCACGACATAGAGATGAAATGAGACAGAGAGAGAGCTGAGTAGGGAGAGAGGAATAGAGGGCATGAGACAGAGAGAGAGAGCGGAATAGAGGGAATGAGACAGAGAAAGAGAGAGAGAGAGATTAGTAGGGAGAGAGGAATAGAGGGAATGATACAGAGAGAAAGAGAGAGAGAGCTGAGTAGGGAGAGAGGAATAGAGGGAATGAGACAGAGCGAAAGAGAGAGAGCTGAGTAGGGAGAGAGGAATAGAGGGAATGAGACAGAGAGAAAGAGAGAGAGCTGAGTAGGGAGAGAGGGATAGAGGGAATGAGACAGAGAGAAAGAGAGAGAGAGCTGAGTAGGGAAAGAGGAATATAGGGAATGAGACAGAGAGAAAGAGAGAGAGAGCTGAGTAGGGAGAGAGGAATATAGGGAATGAGACAGAGAGAAAGAGAGCGATAGAGGGCTCCACTTCTAGAAAATATGCTTTGTGTTTGTGCAGATAAGTAGACACAGTTATCTGCAGTTATTTCATAAATCAATACCAATTATCCCCAAAAAATTAACAGCCCAATTCTTTCCAAATCAGTTTGGGTAACTTTATGCTCTGACTCCTCATGGCTTTGCGTCATGATCCATGTGCCTGTGCTTCACCCCTACGAAGACAAACCTTCATGATCTGACATTTTCACATCAGACAGGCATCTCTGCATCAGCCATTGTCTGTCTATGGCAAGGACTGCATCCCTTTAGTGCACTACTTTTAACCAGAAATCGCATATAGCATTTACAAAAACACCAGCTCATTTTATTTCTCGAAGCTCCCACACCAACCCATTTTTTTATGGAAGCCCCATTTGCAGCCCCAAAAAACAAGTTAGACAAGCCCACAAATGCTCCAGCCAATCAGGCATTTGCACAAAATGGGATAATGTGCCATTTCAGAAGCAGAAAATGATTAATAAAACATGATATGAAATGACAAAAAAATAACAATTTATAATAATGTCTGCCTTTCTTATGTAGTCTGAATAATGTCATGTAATAACACAGGATTAGGCTAGTGAGAAGGGTTTGACGTTGCATTTGAAAATGCTAATGTTTCTGACTTTTTTTCTTGAGTTTGTTTTAATGTTTATGTTTTAATGTTTGATGTACAGTATGTATCACATTTGTTTTTTGTTTTTTGTTTTTTTTACCCCATTTTTCTCCCCAATTTTGTGGTGTCCAATTGTTTTAGTAGCTACTATCTTGTCTCATCGCTACAATGCGTCCTCTGATACACAACCCAACCAAGCCACACTGCTTCTTAACACAGAGCGCATCCAACCCGGAAGCCAGCCGCACCAATGTATTGGAGGAAACACTGTGCACCTGGCAACCTTGGTCAGTGCGCACTGCGCCTGGCCCGCCACAGGAGTCGCTGGTGCGCGATGAGACAAGGATATCCCTTCCAGCCAAACCCTCCCTAACCTGGACAACGTTAGGCCAATTGTGCATCGCCCCACGGTCCTCTCGGTCGCAGCTGGTTACGACAGAGCCTGGGCGCGAGCCTAGAGTCTCTGGTGGCACAGCTGGCGCTGCAGTACAGCGCCCTTAACCACTGCGCCACCCGGGAGGCCTTATGTATCACATTTTAGGGAAGACCCAGGTGCAGACAGTGTCAAAGTAACACAAGTTTTACTAGAACAGGGGGCAGGCAAAATGACAGGTCAAGGGCAGGCAGAGGTCGGTAATCCAGATCAGAGTCAAAAAGGTACAGAACGGCAGGCAGTCTCAGGGTCAGGGCAGGCAGAGGTCAGTAATCCAGTGTGGTGTAACAAGGTACAGAATGGCAGGCAGGCTCAGGGTCAGGGCAGGCAGAATGGTCAAAACCAGGAAAACTATAAGACAGGAACTAGAAAAAGACAGGAGCAAGGGGAAAAACGCGGGTAGGCTTGATGAACAAAACGAACTGGCAACAGACAAACAGAGAACACAGGTATAAATACACTGGGGATAATGGGGAAGATGGGTGACACCTGGAGGGGGGGTGGAGACAAGCACAAAGACAGGTGAAACAGATCATGGTGTGACAGTATGAGTGCTTAATTGGAAAACACATTAACAGAATAACAATGTGCCAACAATGAAGGTGTTTGAATTCGCACAAACAAAAAATGTCACTTTTAATAGAATTAGTCACACAACGTGTCCAGGCATCCCATGGGGAGGTGTTTGAATGTAGCCCCTTCAATAGCTCGGGCTCTCAGATAAATATGTGGTGCTATAGGGTGGTGATGTGTGGTGTGCTTTTGCAGAAACAGCAGCTACTCTTCCCGGGGTCCACAAAAAACACAAACATGACAAATAACAAAACATTGATACACTGATAGACAATGACAGTCACAAAAATTTGAAATACTATGATATACAAACAATACAACCAAATAATAATGTGTGTGTAGATTGTGTGTGTTAGAATGTGATGGACAGTGTTTGTGTGTGTGTCATTTCACTGTCTCTATTGTGCCATGAGATTATATTTTATATATATTTTAAGGTAATTTTGCGGTTTGTTTGAGTAATTGGAAGTAATTGAAGAACACTCTCTGGGTTCTATTGGATAAATAACTTTCCAACCATTTGAAGGCAGGTGATGTAAAGCCATAGCAAGTAAGTTTTTTCAATAATAATTTATGATCAATAACATTAAAGGCTGCAATGAAATTTAACAATACAACTCCAACTATCATCTTATTTTTTCCCTCCCTCTCCCCTCTCTCCATCTCTCCCTCTACCCCACTCCCTCTCTCTCTGTGTTTCCATCTCTCTGTGGATGATTAATGGGGCAGTTAGCCCGGTGCCTGCAGAGGCGTTCCACTCTCCATGGCTCTACGGCCCCCGCTATCACAGCTCCAACCTGCCCAACACCAGCCAACGCCAAGCTGACATTTTACAGCTTATGTGTATTGGAGAGGCTCAGGAATCAAATTGCCTCATGAATCTTAACCCGCCACTTCTTATTGTGAGAATATTACTTATTTGTTTTTTGTTGTAGTCTGTTTTTTTTCTCTTCGTCTACCCCACTTTGTTGGAAATAAAGCTTATTGGTAGCTTAAGTGTTTTGTTATTTAATTTAAGATACACCATTAATCTAGAGACAATTGTTTCCGGCTTAAGTGGAGAGAGAGACAACAAGCAAACAGAGCAGCAAGTGCCAAAATAAACAGCAGTGGGTGGTAAATAATGTATTATACACACGTACTGAATGTGGTTGGGGCCTTATCAGAGCTTATTTGAATTTCTCTGGGATTGGAGTGCTAACTGAGCAAACAGTTCCTGGCTCAGTTCCTCTCGGAAAGCCATCATGTACAAATTACACATAGGAACACAATTTTTTCCAGCATTTAAAATCATTTCATCCGATTACTTCTGATGTCACAAATTTATCACGTCATAATCCAGTAACATGAATCTCCCTCCTCTTTAAGACAGATAAAATAGTTTGCAGTGCACCCAGGGACATTTCTAAAGGCTCTCTCATACTTTCCTGATGTTCTCCCAATATTAACAAATATTGTTCTATAGAAATGTCACGTTCTGACCTTAGTTCTGTTATTTTATCTTTGTTTTAGTATGGTCAGGACGTGAGTTGGGTGGGCAGTCTATGCTTGTTTCTCCATGTTGGTTTTTGTGTTCGGCCTAGTATGGTTCTCAATCAGAGGCAGCTGTCAATTGTTGTCCCTGATTGAGAATCATACTTAGGTAGCCTGGGTTTCGTTTTTGGGTTGTGGGTGTTTGTCTTCCGTGTCAGTGTTTGTCGCCACACGGGACTGGTTTGTTCATTTCACGTTTATTGTTTTGTATTTCATAGTGTTCAGTTTATGTTTTAAAATAAACATTATGGACACTTACCACACTGCGTTTTGGTCCTACGAATCTTCCCGCTTCTCCTCAGAAGAGGAGGACGAGATCCCTTACAAGAAAGTAAATGCTTTGATACTTTTTCTCAATGAAAAGATAACTGATTTAAAAGGTCATTGTAAGACTGTAAATTGCAACAGAGATCTGAGATCTCTAAGATCGCAGCTAAATGTAATATTCTACTCTCAAGAGTCAAAGTATGTTGTTGTTGGGCACTCATAAATTATTTGGAATTAAGAAATTGATATTACATGTATTTGACTGAATAGACTACAGTTCCAATTGCATTGGACCTTACACTTTACACATAATTGTCAGGAACGTGAACGGCTGGAAACCTTTCTCTACAGCTGAGAAAGCTTCCAAAGACAGATATTTTATTCAGATTTCCATACTTTATCAATACAATGTAGGTATAACAAACGAGACTTTTAAATGACAAACAATCCTTGATTATGAGGACACTTCCTTTATAGTCTCCCAAATCATAAATGATAGGGCTGCCAGGGATCTCATGATGCTATATTATCACGATACTTAGGTGCCGATACTATATGTATTGCTTTTATTGTGATTCGATGTTCCAAACTGTAACGGTAAATGAGTGAATAGGTGTGGAGTCAGGCGCAGAGAGCAAAGAATACGGGAAAAACACGCATTAATGTCCAGAAAATCACAAGAACAAAAATCAGGCGAACAACACATGTGAAGAAATAAAGGACAGCGAAAAAACCCGAAAATGCAAAACACCAACCACTCTAACACATACAGATGAACAAGCCCACACAAACAGAAGCAGGCTGAACTAACTTAAATAACCCCACCCTAACAACCAAACAAGAAACAGGTGAAACCAATTAGACAAAACCAAACGAACACAGAACAATGGATCGGTGGCAGCTAGTAGACCGGCGACGACGAGCGCCGTGCGCCACCCGAACCAGAAGGGGAGTCACCCTCGGTAATATTCGTGACACAAACATATTGCTCACTATGTTTCTGCTGCAGAGGAATGTGCGAGAGCCATGAGAAAATGAGTCTGAGATGAGAAATACTGGAGTTTTTATTATTGAATTTTTTAACATATCAATACCTGGAGACACAGTATCGATATAAAATCTGCAAAACTAATATACTCTACTGTATATATATTTTTTACCCATCCCTAGTTAATGACAGATCACTGCCTGAAGGTAATTCAATAGGGACTGGTGCCTGGGTACCTGTAGTACTCTCAATGGTTACAACCAAAACAAACAATTACAGTCATAACTGTTTGTTCACACTTTAACGATTTGATTTAGATGTATTTATTTCCTTAATGTACACCAACTGGTGCCCAGCCCATATGGGCTTATAAGACACGATATCATGTATGTGTGCTGTGCAGAAAACACAAACCAAATTGTTTACATGAAACAAATTAAATGCATTTTACAATTACATGCATAATTAGCACTCATGACAAAGTACAGTTTTCACCTTGTCACATTACACAAACAATACACCTCTCCTTCTCTCCCAGGCCTTGAAAATAACTTGTGCAATGTGAAAAAGTCCCTTTCTGAAAAATAACTGCAGCCTGTGTTCATCCCGTAGCCAGAACACTTCAGGGTGAGCACCAACAATTTTACTAAACAAAACATGTCTCAAGTCATTGTACAGAGGGCAATACAACTTTACTTTCTATTTCCCAAAGATCACACAATACACACAATCTTTCCTCTTCAGGGATTCTGTTAAATATAAATTGTCTCTATTGCCAGAGGGAGGAGGCAGGATCTTAGCTCAGCACAAATTGACTTTTTGAGCTTTTGTTAGATTCAGATTCAGATTCACAAAAATATAAACTCAACATGTAAAGTGTTGTTCCCAAGTTTCATGAGTTGAAATAAAAGATTCCAGAAATGTGTAACAGAAAAAAAGCTTATTTCTCTCAAATGTTTTGCACAAATGTGTCTACATACCTCTTAGTGAGCATTTCTCCTTTGCCAAAATAATCCATCCACCCGACAGGTGTGGCTCATCAATAAGCTGATTAACCAGCATGATCATTATACAGGCGCACCATGTGCTGGAGACTATAAAAGGCCACTCTAAAATGTTCAGTTTTATTACACAACACAATGCCACAGATGTCTCAAGTTTTGAGTGAGAGTGCTACCTGCATGAATGTCCACCAGAGCTGTTGCCAGAGAATTGAATGTTAATTTCTCTACCATAAAACGCCTCCAAAGTGATTTTAGAGAATTTGGCAGTAAGTTTGGCAGCCTCACAAGTGCAGTCCTAGTGTAACCATGCCAGCCCAGGATCTCAACATACGGCTTCTTCACCAGCGGGATCGTCTGAGACCAGCCACATGGACAGCTGATGAAACTTAGGAGTATTTCTGTCTGTGAAAAACAACCCCACAGCATGATGCTGCCACCACCACGCTTCACCGTAGGGTTGGTCCCAGGTTTCCTCCAGACGTAACGCTTGGCATTCAGGCCATAACAGTTGAACCTTGGTTTCATCAGACCAGATAATCTTGTTCCTCGAGGTCTGAGAGTCCTTTAGGTGTCTTTTGGCAAACTCCAAGCGGGCTGTCATGTGCCTTTTACTGAGGAGTGGCTTTCATCAGGCCACTCTACCATAAAGGCCTGATTGGTGGAGTGCTGCAGACATGGTTGTCCTTCTGGATGTCAAGCCCTGACCATAGTTTGCTTTGTATGTTTCTATGTTTTGTTTGGTCAGGGTGTGATTTGAGTGGGCATTCTATGTTGGATGTCTAGTTTGTCTGTTTCTGTATTTGGCCTGATATGGTTCTCAATCAGAGGCAGGTGTTAGTGGTTGTCTCTGATTGGGAACCATATTTAGGCAGCCTGTTTTGTCATTGTGGGTTGTGGGTGATTGTCTATGTTAGTTACTTGTGTAAGCACATTTCGTATTTAGCTTCACGGTCGTTGTTCGTTTATTGTTTTGTATAGTTTGTTCAAGTATTCTCTGTTTATTAAATTCACAATGAACACATACCACGCTGCATTTTGGTCCTCCGATCCTTCCAACTACTCCTCCTCAGACGAGGAGGACGACGATCGTGACAGAATCACCCACCAACAAAGGACCAAGCGGCGTGGTAACGGGCAGCAGCAGCAGCTGCAGGAGAATCAGCGATACTTGGAGAGATGGACTTGGGAGGAGATTCTGGACGGCAAAGAACCCTGGACTCATTCCAGGGGAATATTGCCATCCCAAAGCAGAGCTGGAGACAGCGAAAGCAGAGAGGCGCCAGTATGAGGAGGCAGCACGGCAGCGCGGTTGGAAGCCCGAGAGTCAACCCCAAAAATGTCTTGGGGGGAGGCACACGGGGAGTGTGGCGAAGCCAGGTAGGAGACCGACGCCAACTTCTTGTGCTTACCGGAGAGCGAGAGGGACCGGGCAGGCACCGTGTTATGCTGTGGAGCGCACGGTGTCCCCGGTGCGGGTGCATAGCCAGGTGCGGTACATTCCAGCTCCTCGTATCGGCCAGGCTAGAGTGGGCATCGAGCCAAGTGCCATGAAGCCGGCTCTACGCATCTGGTCTCCAGTGCGTCTCCTTGGGCCGGCGTACATGGCACCAGCCTTACGCATGGTGTCCCCGGTTTGCCAGCACAGCCCAGTGCGGGCAATTCCACCTCGCCGCCCAGGCCTGGCTACCGGGAGCATGCAACCAGGTAAGGTTGGGCAGGCTCGGTGCTCAAGAGCTCCAGTGCGCCTGCACGGTCCGGTCTATCCAGTGCCACCTCCACGCACCAGCCCTCCAGTGGCAGCCCCCCGCACCTGGCTGTCTCTCCGTCTTCTGTCCAGAGCTGCTAGGGTCTCCCGTCTGTCCAGAGCTGCTAGAGTCTCCCGTCTGTCCAGAGCTGCTAGAGCGCCTTCTTCACGATGCTGCTGCGCCTTCTTCACGATGCTGTCTGTGTGAGTGGACCAATTCAGTTTGTCTGTCTCAGAGGCAGGTGTTAGTCGTTGGTCTCTGATTGGGAACCATATTTAGGTAACCTGTTTTGTCATTGTGGGTTCTGGATTGTGGGTGATTGTCTATGTTAGTTGCTTTTGTCAGCACATTTCGTATATAGCTTCACGGTCGTTGTTCGTTTATTGTTTTGTATAGTTTGTTCAAGTGTTTTCTGTTTATTAAATTCACGATGAACACATACCACACTGCATTTTGGTCCTCCGATCCTTCCAACTACTCCTCCTCAGACAAGGAGTACGACGATTGTGGCACTGGAAGGTTCTCCCATCTCCACAGAAGAACTCTGGAGTTCTCTGGAGCCCTTCTCACCCGATTGGTCAGTTTGGCCAGGTGGCCAGCTCTAGGAAGAGTCTTGGTGGTTTCAAACTTCTTACATTTAAGAAGGATTTGATTTGATTTGATGGAGGCCACTGTGTTCTTTGGGACCTTCAATCTTGCATAAATGTTTTTGTACCCTTCACCTGATCTGAGCCTTGACACAATCCTGTCTCGGCACTCTAAGGACAATTCCTTCGACCTCATGGCTTGGTTTTTGCTCTGACATGCACTGTCAACTGTGGGACTTTATATAGACGGGTGTGTGCCTTTCCAAATCATGTCCAATCAATTTAATTTACCAAAGGTGGACTCAAATCAAGTTAAGACACATCTCAAGGATGATCAATGGAAACATGATGCACCTGAGAGCAATTTCTAGTCTCATAGCAAAGGGAGTACTTATTTAAATAAGGTATTTCTGTTTTTTATTTTTTAATACATTTGCAAAAATTGCTAAAAAACGGTTTTACATTTGTCATTATGGGGGTGTGTAGATTGATAAGGGAATTTAAAAAAAACATTTTTTTAGAATAAGACTGTAACGTAACAAAATATGGAAAAAGAGAAGGGGACTGAATACTTTCTGATTGCACTGTAGGCAACGATTCTGTAGCCCACGGATAGTTATGAGTAGGATCCCAGTCAAACACTTTTTTAGTGATTCTGTCTTATTTATCAATCTGTTCCAAAAACATGTACTAGATAACAATACATAACCTGATTACACAAAATCCCTCTTGTTGGGGAGAGCTAAGTGGACTGCCATTTCATAAGTAAAAATGTGTTCGCTCCCAGGTTTCGGCACCAAATTAACTAAATATAAATTTGCTTTCACCACATCCTTTTGTACACCTCTTCTCCCAATTATACACAATACCTTCAACAATAGAGCTTAGTAAAGTGCACATTGTCACTATATTAAAGATGAGCAGACTGTTGAATGTGTTGAGTTTTTGGTTTTTGCTCCATTATTCTAGCCAATACAAAAAAAAGTTTTATATTTAACGAATAACCCCAAATACCTTGCTCTCAGCTGAGTGGCGATTGATTACCCTGTTATAATTGGTCTACACTAATTGCTAGACTATCATTGGTCGGCTCTGCTTGCAGCCCGGGTCAACAGTTATTTTGTCTCTTTTCTACAGAACAGGATTCTGTGCGGCGCGAATGCAGGGTAGACTGATTGTCGCTGCCAGAATTAAATGCCAGGTGTCCTCTGTCCTTCTAAAAATGCATCTCCGCTGCCAACCGGTTAAGAGCAAGTAGCACCTAGCTAGGGATGGCATACCACATTTCATCAAACTATAGTAAGAGAATCATACACATACAGTCCTCCTGATCAGCACCATTCGCATACATAACAAATTACACATCCAAATCTCTGAGAGCGATAAGTAGATCAGTGAGCGGAAGTATAGGGTATAAATAAAGCTAGAGGACATTGTACTTAGGGGAGATCCCTCAGAACTGCCTCCTGGAATGAAAGCCTGTCATCCCGTGGTTTGTTTTAAAGCCCAAGCAGCCACAGAACCACGGAAACCTGACAGTTCTTGGAAGGGGGAATAAAAAAGAGGAGCAAAAAAGAGCAAAAAAGATAGTGGTTTATTGATCCAAAAAAAAGGCCTTTCACCCCATCAACGCTGAGGTCCCCTCTGACTTGCCTCCAGGGATATAGATGTCCAGCTCATACATGGTCAAATACAATGGAATCAAGGGAAAGGGTGATAGCCGGCTCCATTTTACCACCACTTGCCCGACTGTCACAGATAAAAGATAGAAGAGTGCCCTGAATAAGATGAGCACATCCAGAAGAAATGACAAGATCAGTAGCTAAGTAGTCTGGGAATATATGACCGCAAAAGCTCTTGGGTCTTGGCTACCGTAGATGTTTTTAAACTGAAAACCTTGGTGGTACAGGCTGTAAAAGTTGTGTTCTTCAGGCTTTCAAAGATGCTTTTTATTTTACACAAAGCAATAGATGCTGCTAAAAACACCTAAGCGTGTCTCCACACTAAGTGTTAGACAAAGCAACAAAAGGACAATAATGCTGACAAAAAAGGTGTGGGGGCCTAGTATTGACTCCATGCACAACACAATTAAGGTCATTAGGATCCTATACTACAATGCAGATAGATTTCAGCGCTACTGACAATGCTGTGGTATGCTAACACAAAATGCTTTCTTCTCTACCACACAGTCAATGACCATGGTGAATCTCTGATGATTTTGTCTTCTAACAAGTATTGTTTTAATTACTTATAAATAGTGTTTTTATATAATGGCATAATGGTTTAGTGACTTGTTGAATGAATTAGAGAATACATTATTCCATCGTTATCACGAGGGAAGGAATCCATCATTTGTCTTCTTGAGTATCCAATGCCTAATGTTTAAAAGACCACATGCACGTGACCTTTGCCATGTCAACTTAAAGTGTAGGGGAATCAACCAAACCCATCCCTAGACAATAACACTTGGATCAATAATCACGTTGAGCTGTTATAATGTGAATTGTGTTTATCAACCATGTTATTAATGAAAATTGCTTTGCTTCACACCGATCAGGCTCCATAGCAAAATGTGTCTGTACTTATTCATTTTCCACATCCCCTAAAGTATATTACAATTACCCCATTAATTTATCTCAAAAGGCATTTATCAAATAATGAAACACACATTTGCCTTTTACCTGATTGATGTTGAGAATAAAAAACTATTGTAGCCTATATTTGGATAATTTGTCTAGTGAACAAAATAATTTGGTTCTTGGCTCCAAGATTAATATTTGGGTTTGGTCATTATGAATTATGAATAGTGCCTACATATTAAATAAACTGGCTACATTGTTTTTGTAATAAGCCTTTCCAAAACGACTAGTTGATAGTCAAGTCCACTATTTACACTTCAAATCAAATCAAATCAAATGTATTTGTCACATGCTCCGAATCAAATAAAATCCAATTTTATTAGTCACATGCGCAGAATACAACAGGTGTAGACTTTACAGTAAAATGCTTACTTACGAGCCCCTAACCAACAATGCAGTTAAAAAAAAAATCTGAGTAAGAATAAGAAATAAAAGTAACTAGTAATTAAAGAGCAGCAGTAAAATAACAATAGTGAGACTATACACAGGGGGGGTACCGGTAGAGAGTCAATGTGCGGGGGCACCGGTTAGTGAGGTAATATGTACACGTAGGTGGGGGGGGGGGCAATGCAAATAGTCTGGGAAGCCATTTGATTAGATGTTCAGGAGTCTTATGTCTTGGGGGTAGAAGCTGTTAAGAAGCCTTTTGGACATAGACTTGGTGCTCCGGTACCGCTTGCCGTGTGGTAACAGAGAGAACAGTCTATGACTAGGGTGGCTGGAGTCTTTGACAATTTTTAGGGCCTTCCTCTGACACCGCCTGGTGTAGAGGTCCTTGATGGCAGGAAGCTTGGCCCCAGTGATGTACTGGGCCGTTCGCACTACCCTCTGTAGTGCCTTGTGGTCGGAGGTCAAGCAGTTGCCATACCAGGCAGTGATGCAACTAGTCAGGATGCTCTTGATGGTGCAGGTGTAGAACCTTTCGAAGATCTGAGGGCCCATGCCAAAGCTTTTCAGTCTCCTGAGGAGGAAGAGGTTTTGTCGTGCCCTCTTCATGACTGACTTGGTGTGTTTGGACCATGTTAGTTTGTTGGTGATGTGGACACCAAGGAACTTGAAGCTCCACTACAGCCCCATCGATGAGAATGGAGGCGTGCTCAGTCCTCTTTTTCCTGGGGTCCACAATCATCTCCTATAACTTGATCACATTGAGGGAGAGGATGTTGCCCTGGCACCACAAGGCCAGGTCTCTGACCTCCTACCTATAAGCTGTCTCGTTGTTGTCGGTGATCAGGCCTACCACTGTTGTGTCATCGGCAAACTTAATGATGTTGTTGGAGTCGTGCCATGCCGTGCAGTCACGAGTGAACAGGGAGTACAGGAGGGGACTGAGCATGCACCCGAGGGACCCCTGTGTTGAGGCGCAGCATGGCGGATGTGTTGTTACCTACCCTTACCACCTGGGGGCGGCCCGTCAGGAAGTCCAAGATCCAGTTGCAAAGGGAGGTGTTTAGTCTCAGGGTCCTTAGATTATTGATGAGCTTTGAGGGCACTATGGTGTTGAACGCTGAGCTGTAGTCAATGAATAGCATTCTCACATAGGTGTTCCTTTTGTCCAGGTGGGATAGGGCAGTGTGGAGTGCAATAGAGATTGCATCATCTTTGGATCTGTTAGGGCAGTATGCAAATTGGAATGGGTCTAGGGTTTCTGGGATAATGGTGTTGATGTGAGCCATGACCAGCCTTTCAAAGCACTTCATGGCTACAGACGTGAGTGCTGCAGTCGGCAGTCATTTAGGCAGGTTACCTTAGTGTTCTTGGGCACAGGGACTATGGTGTTCTGTTTAAAACATGCTGGTATTACAGACTCGGACTGGGAGAGGTTGAAAATGTCAGTGAAGACACTTGCCAGTTGGTCAGAGCATGCTCGCAGTATACGTCCTGGTAATCCGTCTGGTCCTGCGACCTTGTGAATGTTGACCTGTTTAAAGGTCTTACTCACATCGGCTGCGCAGAGCATGATCACACAGTCTTCCGGAATAGCTTCTGCTCTCATGCATGTTTCAGTACTATTTGCCTCGAAGCGAGCATAGAAGTAGTTTAGCTCATCTGGTAAGCTTGTGACATTGAGTACAACAGGTGTAGACCTTACCGTGAAATGCTTACTTACAAGCCCTTAACCAACAATGCAGTTCATGAAATAGAGTTAAGAAAATATTTACCAAATAAACTAAGTAAAAAGTTCAAATCAAATCAAAATTACATGACAATAACAATAACGAGGCTATATACAGGGGTACCGGTACCGAGTCAATGTGCGGGGGTACAGGTTAGTCTAGGTAATTTGTGAAGTATGCACAGATAATAAACAGCGAGTAGCAGCATTGTTAAAACAAAGAGGGGGTGGTCAATGTAAATGATCTGGGTGGTCATTTGCATATCGCTTGAGGTCAGTGCCAACTTTTTGTGTAATTACAGTGTCCTAATATGCAGATATTCACTGTGTCGTCTCTTTTGGTCTAAGTATTATCCTCCCATGCAAAGCAGGACTGATTAACAGTGTAAACTGCTGTTTTCTTGAGGCCATGCTTGGACCAAACTACCTGCCCTGTTCCTAAACTACATTCCCAACCCGCTTATCACTGAAAATAATACGAAATGCTCTGAGACCAGGTTGCACTGACTCTGCGGCTTCCTGTGTTCCATATCTGGAATGAACTATCCAATGGAGCAAAGAAATGCAAGATGGGAGTGGTTCCGTTATGAGGTCACGGTGGGGGGGACTGAACTACCAAGTGGGCGCAGCAGCAGACGTAGAGAGCTACACTGGAGGACGATAACATGAGAGAGACACACTGAACCTGCGGTATCAGGAAAACATTTTGTTTCAATTAGGCAAAGCGAATCTCGCATAACAAAACGAATAGAGTAACCTATTGCTCTTCCACGAGAGGGAACGGATATATTATAGAGTCTTTCTGTTGCAGTTATGGACGAACTGAATAAGAAGAATTCCCTTGCTTTCTGAGAGCGAGACGGAGTGACTCGGAGGGGAAGGAGAAGGAGACGTATGAGTACAGTGAAGAAAGTTTCCAGTTCTTAAAGCAAACTGAAACTCACGATTTACAGTGCGTAACGAAGAAACCATGTATGGGATAGTTGCAGTTTCATGAGCATTTTGACGGATCGTTTCTTTCCTGGTTTACAAGCACCGGGGCAAAAGTTTCTCTAACGGAAAGTATTACAACCTACAACACAAATCTAGACGGTTTACCGGAACTTTGAGCCTATTTAGAAGAACTGCGTGGTGCTTTTCGCGTTGCATAGTTTAGCTGGGGGTTTCTACCTCGCTGGACTGGTGATTGGGGGTCTGGGGGGGGGGGGGGTGCGTTGTGGATATATATAAATCAAATTCTACATGGCCTCTGCCAGGATGTACCTTATAACGAGATTCATTCTGATCTCCCTGATTTGGACGAGCAGCCTGGCACTTTTATGTCTGCCGTGTGATGAGTCTAAATGCGAGGAGCCAAAGCATTGCTCTGGCGCGGTTGTGCTCGGTATCTGCGGCTGCTGCTCGGTCTGCGCCAAGCAGAAAAACGAAAGCTGCGGTGGTGTCTACGGTCTGTATGGGACTTGCGACCGCGGACTGCGGTGCGTGATCAGATCGCCGCTAAACGGTGGATCCATCACGCAGTATGAGGTCGGAGTCTGTGAAGGTTTGTATTCTATTTACACTCTTTCGTCATTATGAATAGAGCCTATGCTCTGTTTAAAAGTTCACAGAAAGCATGTCCATTGTACAAATGTATGGTTTCCACTTCGGCGACGCATGGCAGTCTATTATAAGCTATAGTCTCAAAATCAGATAGCGGAACACAATGCATAATAGGCTATATCATATAGAATGCATTCAAATGACTTGAAACGAATAGCAATGAGCAATGTTTGAGTTCTACAGAATGTGCACCTGGCATTTCTGTCATGATATATAATACATTCTTAGTCCTATTGCTCTAGTAGGCTACTAAAAGTTAGTACACAGTAATAGGCCTAATACTGTTGTGTTAATAATAATGCTGAACATTCGTTTATTATTTTGCGGTTACTAGGAAGTTGTTACTATTTTCAAAAGTGAATGCTGTTACTTTTCATGCTGTTTATTTATATAGTCAAGGTAGAGCTATAACTTGCAGTTGCATAAACATGTCTCTCCATGCTGCTTGTCTGGCGGTATGGTGGGGGTCTGGAATAAGAGAGATATTGAGCAAGCGAGATGGTTAATGTGTTTGCAGCATGTCGGTTTTCCAATTATTTAGGGTATCGCTAACGGATTCCTTGCTGTTGTTGGACGCGGTGCCAGCTCCTCTCTTTCCGCCGAGGCTTGTATGTTTTTCAATGGAATATCTGCTATGCAACTCAACATACGCTTCGGCCCGGTATATTTTACATCGCAACAAACGAATAGGACGTGCCCATCAAATAGGGTGGGCTACCTGAAATCACAGGTGTAGCCTATTATATTTTGTGGCTATGTAATGTTCGCAATTCGCGGTGACTCAATTAGTGACGCGGCTGTCTCTGGCTCTCTAGAATGCTGTAGTTTTGCGCAAGTTTATATAGCCAAATTGCACTTGTAGAATGTTGATGAAGGTGCTCGATTCCTTGAACATTGAAGAAAAATAAATATTAATCACATCTGAGAGATTTTGATTCTATATTTCATTCCTTATACATGGGATAATCAATATGTGCAATACAACCGACAAATTTCATGTGATTTCGTTGAAACAACGTGAAAAACTAATTGGATTTGCAAAACGTCATCAACATAAGGAAATGTATTTTTTCATCCAGCTTTTAACCTAAATCCAATGTCAGGGTGACATTTTCGTGGGGATTTCACGTTGAATTCACGTTAGTTCACAACTCAACCAAATGCAGCACTCCCTTTCAACTATAGAATCTGAGTGGAGAGGAAACGGATATAATGATTTTAAAGTGCAAATTAAATTGTATTTGTCACATGCGCGGAATACAACAGATGGAAGACTTAACAGTGAAATGCTTTCTTACAAGCCCTTAACCAACAATGCTTTAAGAAGTTAAGAAATTAAAAAAGTGTTAAGTAAAAAATAGATTAAATAGAAAATAGAAAAAAAGTAACAAATTATTAAACAGCAGCAGTAAAATAACAAGTGAAGCTACAGTATGTATATACAGGGGGTACTGGTACAGAGTACAGAGTCAATGTGTGGGGCCCCCTGTTAGTCTACCTACATGTAATATGTACTTGTAGGTAGAGTTAAAGTGACTATGCATAGATTATAAACAGAGAATGTGACGCATGTGATATCGGTTTTGTCTCACTCTGAATACTTAAATAAATTCAAGCAGACTGAATGTAACCAAATCAATCAAATGGGATTCATAATATCCTACAGCTCAAAGATATGAAAGCTTTTTCCAATACATGACAATATATGTGTGGCGAGAGACAACCTCTGACAGGACTACCTGGCCTGATGACTCCTTGCTGTCCCCAGTCCACCTGGTCATGCTGCTGTTCTAGTTTCAACTGTTCTGCCTGCAGCTATTGAACCCTGACCTGTTCACTGGACGTGTTCCCTTGTCCCGGACCTGCTGTTTTGGACTCTCTCTACCGTACCCGCTGTCTCTAACTCTGAATGATCGGCTATGAAAAGCCAACTGACATTTACTTCTGAGGTGCTGACCTGTTGCACCCTCTGCAACCACTGTGATTATTATTATCTGACTCTGCTGCTCATTTATGAACATTTGAACATCTTGGCCATGTTCTGTTATAATCTCCACACGGCACTGCCAGAAGAGGACTGGCCACCCCTCAGAGCCTGGTTCCTCTCTAGGGTTCTCCCTAGGTTCTAGCCTTTCTAGGGAGTTTTTCCTAGCCACCGTGCTTCTACACCTGCATTGCTCGATGTTTGGGGTTTTAGGCTGGGTTTCTGTACAGCACTTTGTGACATAGGCTGATGTAAAAACGGTCATTATAAATACATTTGATTGATTATGTAGTCCTATATGTATCCTTATTGTAGCCACAGACAGACAGAGTCTTGGAGGACGCCACAGAGGGAGACACGAGGAGTCATGTTTCAACAGGGGCAGCCATTAATGAAAACATGTTGATGAGCGTCTCAAATGTTTGGCCAGGAAGTAGCCTACGCAGTCTCTCAGGCAGGTGATGTCTATTGTAAGGCATGTGGATAAAACAGCAGCTATAGTTTGTCTCTGCAATAGTCCACTGGAGGGTTGAACCAGAGCAAAGTATGGAACACCAGTTATTGAAAGTACAGAGCATGACCTTCACCCCAGAGCACACCCCCCATCTCCAACCTTAAATGTTCCCCATTCCCCACAGGTCCTTTCCCCAACACATTAGAGCTATAGTCGCCAGCACCTCTCACCTCTAACCACTAATGTTCTCTAGCTCAGAGGCCCTATATTCACCCAGCACATCAGAGCCCCATAATTCACCACCACTTACATACCTGCTGCTGTTCATAGTGTCACAGAGGCAGAGCACACAATGTGTCATGCCTCATGACTGCTAATGTCAGCTTACTCATTTTGAATGATGATGAGTGTCACAACGACGCAGGCGGTGCACAGGCCTTTGTTGGTGTAACACAGGGGGCTCGACTCCGCCAGTCCTCCGAGGTACCTCAGTCTGATATTGTTATCAGCGGAGAGCGTCTCTCTTTACGCGAAGGGTCAGATTAAATAAATGCCTTTTAGCCCCTGAATTTATACCCACGCAGTCCCAAGCCAGGTAGATGTTGAAAGGATTCCGATCACATTTCCAAAACCAACAGATTATGTCAGCCAAAGCCAGTGACACTCACTGATCACTCTCAATTTGGACAATCACAACGGGTAAGGGTTTAAGTGGCTTACCCCGAGCTCACATCCAACAGATCCCCAGAACAGGTCCTGGCTTAACAGTTCACCTCTAACGGATATCCAGAACAGTACCTGGCTAACAGCTCACCTCTAACAGATCCCCAGAACAGTACCTGGCTAACAGCTCACCTCTAACAGATCCCCAGAACAGTACCTGGCTAACAGCTCACCTCAAACAGATCCCCAGAACAGTACCTGGCTAACAGCTCACCTCTAACAGATCCCCAGAACAGTACCTGGCTAACAGCTCACCTCTAACAGATACCCAGAACAGTACATGGCTAACAGCTCACCTCTAACAGATCCCCAGAACAGTACCTGGCTAACAGCTCACCTCTAACAGATCCCCAGAACAGTACCTGGCTAACAGCTCACCTCAAACAGATCCCCAGAACAGTACCTGGCTAACAGCTCACCTCTAACAGATCCCCAGAACAGTACCTGGCTAACAGCTCACCTCTAACAGATCCCCAGAACAGTACATGGCTAACAGCTCACCTCTAACAGATCCCCAGAACAGTACCTGGCTAACAGCTCACCTCAAACAGATCCCCAGAACAGTACCTGGCTAACAGCTCACCTCTAACATATCCCCAGAACACTGCCCGGCTAACAGCTCACCTCTAACAGATCCCCAGAACAGTACCTGGCTAACAGCTCACCTCTAACAGATCCCCAGAACAGTACCTGGCTAACAGCTCACCTCTAACAGATCCCCAGAACAGTACATGGCTAACAGCTCACCTCTAACAGATCCCCAGAACAGTACCTGGCTAACAGCTCACCTCTAACATATCCCCAGAACACTGCCCGGCTAACAGCTCACCTCTAACAGATCCCCAGAACACTGCCCGGCTAACAGCTCACATCTAACAGATCCCCAGAACAGTACCTGGCTAACAGCTCACCTCTAACAGATCCCCAGAACAGTACCTGGCTAACAGTTCACCTCTAACAGATCCCCAGAACAGTACATGGCTAACAGCTCACCTCTAACAGATCCCCAGAACAGTACCTGGCTAACAGTTCACCTCTAACAGATCCCCAGAACAGTACCTGGCTAACAGCTCACCTCTAACAGATCCCCAGAACAGTACCTGGCTAACAGCTCACCTCTAACAGATACCCAGAACAGTACCTGGCTAACAGCTCACCTCTAACAGATCCCCAGAACAGTACCTGGCTAACAGCTCACCTCTAACAGATCCCCAGAACAGTACCTGGCTAACAGCTCACCTCTAACAGATCCCCAGAACAGTACCTGGCTAACAGCTCACCTCTAACAGATCCCCAGAACAGTACATGGCTAACAGCTCACCTCTAACAGATCCCCAGAACAGTACCTGGCTAACAGCTCACCTCAAACAGATCCCCAGAACAGTACCTGGCTAACAGCTCACCTCTAACATATCCCCAGAACACTGCCCGGCTAACAGCTCACCGCTAACAGATCCCCAGAACAGTACCTGGCTAACAGCTCACCTCAAACAGATCCCCAGAACAGTACCTGGCTAACAGCTCACCTCTAACAGATCCCCAGAACACTGCCCGGCTAACAGCTCACCTCTAACAGATCCCCAGAACACTGCCCGGCTAACGGGACAACATGTAACAAAGAGCAACATCAGACTGGAGTTTCTCTGGAGGCTCTGGGGGTTCAGGGTCGTCCCACTTGGGATGAGGGCCCTGCTGTGGATGTAATTTATATTTCTTTCTGTCCCAGTTCCCCAGTTAGTGCTGTCGGATGGTCAGGGTCTCAGGGGATATTATCTACTCGCTGCCACAGAAGTTACATTACCGCCCAGGCAGCTGGACAGTCAGGCTTACAGGCAGCTCCAGCTTCAGGCCATTTCACTGCCTCCAGGTTCTCAGCACAGCAGCACTGCAATGTCCTTTACAACATACTGACTCTCTGACACCCTATCTGTCATTTCTATTTCTACATCCTTTTGCCATTGTATAGCTTGACAGCCATTTGAGTGAAAAACAACTGCAATGATTATTGTTATCCGACTCTGAAAAGGAGAACAGCACCACCACAAAAGTGTTTGTCGTCAGTCATTGACATGGTTTTTGAAGTATGTGGAATAATAATCTCTCATGAATATGTATGCATGTCTCACTGAATTATACATCTTTCACAGAATGTTTAGAGGAACAAGAGGAGGAAGGAATGAGTGTTTCCTTTTCACGCGGGCCTATTAATGAGGAAATTGTGATAAGGAATAGGTTCTACCCTGTCCTTGATGTTAACCATATTGGAAGTCATTGATTACGTGCACCAGTTGTTTAGCGTCTGAAAGGTCTGTCTCATAGGAATAGCTCCCAGGTCTACCGGGGGGCAATATGCAAATAATTAAAAAATATATACCATTTAGCAGATGCTTTTATCCAAAGAAACATACAAAACAATAAGTACATAACATGTTTGTGTATGTGGCAGCATTTGGAATCTAACCCACAACCCTGGTGTTACTACACCACCTTTCCCTAGCCTCAGTGTGGCTTACACAATAGGGTCTTCTTGAGGTTGTCTGTCACTCAACGCAGAGCCTTCAAGTGAGCCCAAATGGCAAAGCTAGAACTGTGAATGACTTTGAAGTGACACTGTTTTAAATAAGTGTGCCATGTATCCCAAAAGCATGATTTGATTTTATTTTATTTTATTAGGATCTCTTTTAGTCCCCATTTGGACTAATCTTCCAAGAGTCCTTAACATTAAAATTCAATTTATAATACAAACACACTTTCACATATAACACACTATTACAAACATACATAATACACCAGCATAATGACCCAATAAATACTCAATTAAAAAAAATATTGATTCTTCATCTACTATAGTCCCACAACATTTCTATATACTATATTTAAATTGTTTTTAAATAATGTTTAAACTTATATATTGAAAGGTTTCTAGTTTGCTCAGTTAATTTATTCCATTTCTTTATTGCTCTAAATCGAAATGTTCTTTTGCCCATTTCTTTTTTCTGTCTGGATAACGCATAGATGGTGGACAATCTATTCCTAGTATTTACGGAATGTCTGTCTCTTACCAACTGAATACCATTGTGAATAGAACTTGGCCTTTTTAAATGATGTATATTATAAAATAAGATAAGCATGTTTTTTTCAATTATCTTGTCGATTGATGACCAACCAAGAACAAGCATGGAGTTCTTTGCACACCACGGTGTCACAATATACCATTGTCAAATTGTTTGAGTGGCTCTTGGGTGTTGTCCCATTAATGTTCATGGTCTTTCAATGAGTAATAGGCTAAATAAACCAGATGACAATTGTACAATTACAGAAATGTTAAGTAATGATCATAACCAATGAGTCTATGAGAAAATGACTGGTTTGTTTCCAGCGTGGATTATCATTGTGGTTATGAACTCATCTAAAGATAATTAATCAACCATTGGACTGTGGTCAGTACAAGATTCATTGCATCAGTGCTTTTCAAATCTAAATTAAAGTCCCTCCATTGAGGCCCAGTAGCAGTGTTGATCAAATGTTGATTGTAAAATTAAATGTCATTGAGATAAGACCAGGGCTGTGCCAAAAAGCTAGAAAAACATGCACTCACTGCGTGCTGTGCAATATGGCTGGATCCCTTGTTTTTAAAATGGTAATGTGGCGAAAAGAATTTTTTTTTTTCTATACTGAACAAAAATATAAACGCAATATGTAAAGTGTTGGTCCCATTTTTCACGAGCTGAAATAATAAGATCCCAGTAATGTTCCATACTTACAAAAAGCTTATTTCTCTGAAATTCAGTGTACAAATTTGTTTACATCCCTGTTAGTGAGCCTTTCTCCTTTGGTAGATTAGCTCAGTTGGTAGATTATGGTGCTTGCAATTCCAGGATAGTGGGTTCAATCCCGGGGCCACACATACTTAAAAAATGTATGTATGCATAAATGCTATATATTATAGGTTTCACCCAGTGGAAATTATGGTCTGAATGGATTGGAGCCATGATGGCGGACTCCATCAAGCTGGGTGACACCATGGTGTGTCCCAAATGGTACCCTATTCCCTATATAGTGCACCACTTTTGTCCAGAGCCGTATAGGAATAGTGTGCCATTTGGGACACAGACCGTGGTCTGGATAATGTCCTCTTTGGCAGAGCCACTATGACATGATGGAGCAAGCTAAGTGATTATCATGGCTGTCTTGTTTCAAAGATAATCATTTTATGCAACAAAAAACAGTTTTGTGTTGTTATTATAGTGAACAAAAATATCAACACAACATGTAAAGTGTTGGTCCCATGTTTCGAGCTGAAATAAAAGATCCCAGAAATGTTCCATACGCACAAAAATATTATTTCTCTCAAATATGGTGCACAAATCTGAGCATTTCTCCTTTGCCAAGATAATCCATCCACCTGACAGGTGTGGAATATCAAGAAACTGATTAAACAGCATGATCATTACACAGGTGCACCTTGTGCTGGGGACAATAAAAGGCCATTCTAAATGTGCATTTTTGCCACACAGCACAATGCCACAGATGTCTCAAGTTTTCATGGAGCGTGCAATTGGCATGCTGACTGCTGGAATGTCCACCCGAGCTGTTGCCAGAGAATTGAATGTTCCTTTCTCGACAACTGCAGACCGACCACGTGTAACCACGCCAGCCAAGGACCTCCACATCCGTCTTCTTCACCTGCGGGATCATCTGAGCAGAGGGAGGGAGGGTGGGGGGGAGGGGGGTATTTCTGTCTGTAATAAAAAAGAAAACCAAGGTGATTGGCTGTGCCTGGCACCCAAGTGGGTGGGCCCGGCCCCAAACCGGGTGGGCCTATGCCCTCCCAGGCCCACCCATGGTTGCGTCCCTGCCCTGTCATGTGAAATCCATAGATTAAGGCCTAATTTATTTATTTAAATTGACTGATTTCTATGAACTATAACTCAGTACAATCTTTGAAATTGTTGCATGTTGTGTTTATATTTTTGTTTATATTTTTGTTCAGTATACATAGACATGACTGTCTTCTGTCAGGAAGATGGTTAAAATGTTGAGAGGAACTCGGACACGTATTTCTCTTGTTTTAACAGTTTACTCTTAGAATGTGTGCACTTGGCTCACAGAAGCGTATCTGAAAGTTAGCGAAGCTGGCTGCTTGTCAGACTGGCAAGCCTGATGCCAAATAATTTAGTGCTTTAAAGACAGCATTAAATAATTCTGAGTGACAAAAAAAACAGGAATCCAATGTAACAGAGATTCTAACACGAGGATAGAATGTTCTGTTTTTGTGTATGTTCTGCTGCTGTGGCATAAGGGTTGGAGAGGAATAATAATAATATATTTGCTTAGCTCACACCCTTGTCTAAGGCGACATGCATAGGTTAGATTTTTACTCTGTGATATTAGCCATTTATGCAGCTGGGTATTTACAAAATGAGATGAGCTCCACAAAAATCAATTCCCAAGAGCTTCCTGTTAGACAGATGACCACCTGGGACTTACAGACAGGGTTTTAAGGTGCAGTTCTCTAAATGGGGTTTAAAGATACAGTTCTCTAAACCAGGTTTAAAGGTTAGTTTCTCCTGAACAAGATTTAAAGGTGCAGTTCTCTAAACAGGGTTTAAAGGTGCAGTTCTCCTAAACAAGCTTTAAAGGTGAAGTTCTCTAAACAAGATTTATGATGCTGCTACTCTATGTTTATCATATATGCATAGTCACTTTAACAATACATTCATGTACATACTACCTCAATTGGTCCGACCAACCAGTGCTCCCGCACATTGGCTAACGGGGCTATCTGCATTGTGTCCCGCCACCCACCACCTGCCAAACCCTCTTTTACACTACTGCTACTCTCTGTCCATCATATATGCCTAGTCACTTTAACCATATCTATATGTACATACTACCTCAATCAGCCCGACTAACCGGTGTCTGTATGTAGCCTCGCTACTTTTATAGCCTTGCTACTGTATTTAGCCTGTTGTTTTATTTCTTTACTTACCTATTGTTCACCGAACACCTTTTTTGCACTATTGGTTAGAGCCTGTAAGTAAGCATTTCACTGTAATGTATTTGGCGCACGTGACAAATAAACTTTGTTTTGATTTGAAGTGTTACGATAACTAGGAGTGGTGGGTGGAATCAGGCGCAGAGAGCAGGGATCAGTCGTTTGTCAAATTTATTCACCAGCGCAACAAAAACGGTCACGCCAACACACAGGGCGTATATAAGTTGCCAGTCCAAACAACAGGACAGAAATAGTCTGGTGAATAACGACAAGAACAAAATAACACCATCCAACACAGAGTAACAAGAAACAAGCCCGCACAAATACCCAGCGGGGCTAGTGCCCTTAAATAACCTACAAACAAACCCTAATACAAAACAGGTGTACCCAATTAACCAATAACCAAAAAAAAACAGAAAGGGAATCAATGGCAGCTAATAGGCCGGCGACGACGACCGCCGAGCCCCACCCGAACAGGAAGAGGCACCATCCTCGGCGAGGTTCGTGACAGTACCCCCCTCCTGACGCGCGGCTCCCGCAGCTCGCCGACCCCGGCCTCGAGGACGACCCGGAGGACGAGACGCGGGGCGATCCGGGGGGAGGCAGTGGAAATCCCTCAAGAGGGAAGGATCTAAAATGTCCCTCCCCGGTACCCAGCAACTCTCCTCCGGCCCGTACCCCTCCCAGTCCACGAGGTACTGCAGGCCCCTCACCCGGCGTCTCGAGTCCAGAATAGCTCGTACTGTGTATGCCGGGGACCCCTCGATGTCCAGAGGGGGTGGAGGGACCTCCAGTACCTCACTGCCTTGTAGGGGACCAGCTACCACCGGCCTGAGGAGAGACACATGAAACGAGGGGTTAATGCGATAATTAGAGGGAAGTTGCAATCTATAACACACCTCGTTTATCCTCCTCAGGACTTTAAATGGCCCCACACACTGCGACCCCAGCTTCCGGCAGGGCAGGCGGAGGGGCAGGTTTCTGGTCGAGAGCCAGACCCTGTCCCCCGGTGCGAACACCGGGGCCTCACTGCGGTGGCGGTCAGCGTCTCTCTTCTGCCGTTCACTGGCCTGTCTGAGAGAATCCTGGACTGCCCGCCAGGTCTCTCTAGAGCGCTGTACCCACTCCTCCACCGCAGGCGCCTCGGTCTGACTCTGATGCCACGGAGCCAGGACCGGCTGGTAGCCCAGTACGCATTCGAATGGCGACATGTTCGTGGACGAATGCCGAAGAGAGTTCTGGGCCAACTCTGCCCACGGGACGTACCTCGCCCATTCTCCTGGCCGGTCCTGGCAATACGACCTCAGAAACCTACCCACTTCCTGGTTTACTCTCTCCACCTGCCAATTACTTTCAGGGTGATAACCAGAGGTAAGGCTGACCGAGATCCCCAGACGCTCCATAAACGCCCTCCAAACCCAGGACGTGAACTGGGGACCCCGATCGGAGACGATATCCTCTGGAACCCCATAGTGCCGGAAGACGTGGGTAAATAGAGCCTCTGCAGTCTGTAGGGCCGTAGGGAGACCAGGCAATGGGAGGAGACGTCAGGACTTAGAGAACCGATCCACAACGACCAGAACGGTAGTGTTCCCCTGGGATGGGGGAAGATCAGTTTGAAAATCTACCGAGAGATGGGACCATGGCCGTTGTGGAACCGGGAGGGGCTGTAACTTCCCTCTAGGAAGGTGCCTAGGAGCCTTACTCTGGGCGCATACCAAACAGGAAGAGACATAGAGCCTCACATCCTTAGCTAAGGTGGGCCACCAGTATTTCCCCCTAAGACCCCGCACTGTCCTATCAATCCCTGGATGACCCGCAGACGGTAGTGTGTGAGCCCACCGAATCAATTTATCACGGACACCAAGCGGTACGTATCTTCGACCAGTCAGACACTGTGTAGGCGCAGGTTCAACCCTCAACGCCCGCTCGATGTCCGCGTCCACCTCCCATACCACCGGGGCCACCAGCCGAGAGGCTGGAAGGATGGGAGTGGGTTCAATGGACCGGTCCTCGGTGTCATAGAGACGGGACAGCGCGTCGGCCTTAATGTTGAGGGAACCTGGTCTGTAAGAGATCCTAAATCTAAAGCGGGTAAAGAACATGGCCCACCGAGCCTGACGCGGATTCAGTCTCCTCGCTGCTCGAATATACTCCAGATTACGGTGGTCAGTCCAGATGAGGAAAGGGTATTTAGCCCCCTCTAGCCAGTGTCTCCACACCTTCAGGGCCTTTACCATAGCTAGTAACTCCCGGTCCCCCACATCATAGTTCCGCTCCGCCGGACCCAGCTTCTTAAAAAAGGAAGTGCAGGGATGGAGCTTCGGTGGCGTGCCCGAGCGCTGAGACAGCACGGCTCCAACCCCAGCCTCGGACGCATCCACCTCCACTATGAATGCTAACGAAGGGTCCGGATGCGCCAACACGGGAGCCCCAGTGAACAGTGCCTTCAACTGGTTGAAAGCTCCATCAGCCTCTGCTGACCACCGCAGACGCACCGCCCGCCCCCCTTCAGCAGTGAGGTAATGGGCGCCGCTACTTGGCCAAAACCCCGGATAAACCTCCGGTAGTAATTGGCAAACCCTAAAAACCGCTGCACCTCCTTTACCGTGGTCTGAGTCGGCCAATTACGCACGGTGTTAACGCGGTCACACGCCATCATCATCCCCGAACTGGAAATGCGATAACCCAGGAAGGAAATGGCTGGTTTGGAGAACACACATTTCTCAGCCTTGACGTATAGGTCATGCTCCAGCAGTCGCCCAAGAACCTTGCGCACCAGGGAAACATGCGTGGCACGTGTGGTAGAATAAATCAAGATGTCATCAATATAGACTACCACACCCTGCCCGTGCAAGTCCCTGAGAATCTCATCTACAAAGGATTGGAAGACGGCTGGAGCATGGGGTGGTATGAAAAAGCGATAGCCAAATCGGCATATTCTGGGGGAATGCGCACGGTGGAAACCTGGTCTGGACTCTCCACCGTCGTGGCACCGATGGAAACTCCTATACACCTATATGAACACTCGTCTGACCACCCCTTAAGAGCCCCCTGTTTCCAGGAAATAAGGGGATTGTGAATAGCCAGCCAGGGAACCCCCAACACCACTGGAAACCCAGGTGAATCAATAAGATAGAAACTGATCCTCTCCCTATGATTCCCCTGCGTTACCATGTCCAGCGGAATCTTGGCCTCCCTGACCAGCCCTGACCCTAACGGTCGGCTATCTAAGGAGTGCACGGGGACAGGTGGGTCTGCACTAACGGAATACCCAATTTATGGGCGAGTCCGCGATCCATAAAACTCCCAGCTGCGCCTGAATCGACTAGCGCCTTATGCTGAAGAGAGGGGAAAAACGCAGGGCAAAAAATTAACAAAAACATGTGACCAACAGGGAGCTCTGGGTGAGTTTGGTGCTTACTCACCTGGGGTGGCCGAGGAGTGTTCCGCCGACCATCTCGACTCCCAGAGGAACTCCTCCAGCACCGGTCCAAAGTGTGTCCTCTCCGTCCACAATAGGAGCAGGAGGAGCCCCCTCCTCTGATCCCCCTAGATGCAGCTCCTCCCAACTCCATCGGAGTAGGAGTGGGAGAGCTGGAAGGTGGAATTAACAGGACCCCTTCTGAACGCCCGCGGGCAGCTAGCAGGTTGTCCAATCGAATAGACATGTCTATTAGTTCATCCAGGGAGAGAGTTGTGTCCCTGCAAGCTAGCTCCCGGCGGACGTCCTCCCGGAGACTACACCAGTAATGGTCCATCAGGGCCCTGTCATTCCACCCAGCACCAGCAGCTAGGGTCCTGAACTCCAACGCCGAAGTCCTGCGCGCTCCTCGTCTCCTGTCTGAGGTGGAACAGTCGCTCACCCGCCGCTTTACCCTCTGGTTGGTGGTCGAACACAGCTCGGAAACGGCGGGTGAACTCCAGGTAATTGTCCCGAGCCGAGTCCGGACTGTTCCAGACAGCGTTAGCCCAGTCCAGGGCCCTGCCCGTCAGACAGGAGACGAGGAGGCTCACACTGTCCTCACCCGAGGCAGCCAGACGCACGGTAGCCAGGTAGAGCTCTAGCTGGAGCAAAAATCCTTGGCACCCAGCCGCCGCTCCATCGTACTCCCTCGGGGGGTATTGACGCAGTGCGCTGGACACAGAGGACGACGTAGGTAGAGTAGGTGGTGTCGGCAGTGTGGGGGCTGGGGTAGATGTCGGTAGACCACTCCTCTCCCATCGCTCCATCCTCTCCATCCTCTCCATCATCTGGTCCATTGCTGTATCGATCCGATGGAGGACAGCTGTGTGGTGATGGACGCGCTCCTCCATAGTGGGGAGAGGGGTGGTCGCTGCTCCTGCTGACTCCTTTTTCAGAGGTGCAGGCTTCTGTTACGATAACTGGGAGTGGTGGGTGGAATCAGGCGCAGAGAGCAGGGTTCAGTCGTTTGTCAAATTTATTCACCAGCGCAACAAAAACGGTCACGCCAACACACAGGGCGTATATAAGTTGCCAGTCCAAACAACAGGACAGAAATAGTCCGCCGAATCACGACAAGAACAAAATAACACCATCCAACACAGAGTAACAAGAAACAAGCCCGCACAAATACCCAGCGGGCCTAGTGCCCTTAAATAACCTACAAACAAACCCTAATACAAAACAGGTGTACCCAATTAACCAATAACCAAAAACAAACGGAAAGGGAATCGATGGCAGCTAATAGGCCGGCGACGATGACCGCCGAGCCCCGCCCGAACAGGAAGAGGCACCATCCTCGGCCAGGTTCATGACATGAAGATTTAAAGGTAAAGTTCTCAAAGCAAGATTTAAAGGTGATTTCTCAAAACAAGATTTAAAGGTGAAGTTCTCTAAACAAGATTATTTGAAGGTGCAGTTCTCTAAACAGGGTTTAAAAGTGCAGTTCACCTAAACGGTACACCATATAGTGCTGCCATCACCTATTAAAAAGGGCGACAATAGTCATGGCTATTATAGGTATTGGTTGAAGCTCAGTGTTAAATAAAATCTCCCTATCATCATATTTAAGCCAATATGACACCAATCTTGATGAAATTTTGCAAATCAACTTCATTGGAAGTACACAACACACTCCCGTCTCTCTTCATGAGCTGTCCGTCCATTACCGTGAACCACATACTAGATTTTTAACAGGGTTGTTAGCAACTGAGTTTTAATATCTTCAGGATCGGTGGGTCCCCTGCGATTAGCATGATGTTGTAAGTAACAAGAACATTTCCCAGGACATAGACATATCTGATATTGATATTAATCTAACTGCTGCACTGTCCAATGTACAGTAGCTATTACAGTGAAAGAATACCATGCTATTGTTTGAGGAAAGTGCACAGTTTTGAACATAAAAAGTTATTAATAAACAAATTTGGCACATTTGAGCAGTCTTGATTGCAAAATTTGGACCTAAAAAAAGATAGGAGTCACAAAAAGCACAAATTGAGATAAAAAGAATCACTAACCTTTGATGAGCTTCATCAGATGACACTCATAGGACGTCATTTTACACAATACATGTATGTTTTGTTTGATAAAGTTCATATTTATATAAAAAATATGAGTTTACGTTGGCGCGTTACGTTCACTAGTTCAAAAACATCCAATGATTTTGCATAGCCACATTGATTCAACAGAAATACTCATCATAAATGTAGATGATACTACAAGTTATACACATGGAATTATAGATATACCTCTCCTTATAATGCACCCGCTGTGTCAGATTTCAAAAAATCTTTACGGAAAAAACAAACCATGCAATAATCTGAGACGGCGCTCAGAAAAATAATCAAATTAGCCACCATGTTGGAGTCAACAGAAACCAGAAATTATATGATAAATATTCCCTTACCTTTGATGATCTTCATCAGAATGCACTCCCAGGAATCGCAGTTCCACAATAAATGCTTGATTTGTTCTATAATGTCCGTTATTTATTTCCAAATAGCTACTTTTGCGTTTAGTACACATATCCAAACGCTCGTGCATTACTAAGGACAAAAACTTCAAAAGGTTATATTACAGGTCGAAGAAACATTTCAAACTAAGTATAGAATCAATCATTAGGATGTTTTTATCATAAATCTTAAATAAAGTTCCAACCGGAGAATTCCTTTGTGTCTAGAGGAGCAACGGAACGCAAGTCGATATCATGTGGAATGCATGTGACCAGGAAATGTCTCTGCCAGTAACCTGACTCATTCAGCTCTTATTCAGTCCCACAAGATAGTAGAAGCCGTGTTCAAGTTTCTAAAGACGGTTGACATCTAGTGAAAGCCCTAGGAAGTGCAACTTCATTCACATCCCAATGTGAATTTGATAGGGCCTGGGTTGAAAATATACCAACCTCAGATTTCTCACTTCCTGTTTGGATTTCTTCTCAGGTTTTTGCCTGCCATATGAGTTGTTATACTCACAGACATCATTCAGACAGTTTTCAGAGTGTTTTCTATCCAATACTAATAATAATATGCATATATTAGCAACTGAGACTGAGGAGCAGGCCGTTTACTCTGGTCACCTCGAAAACCTTGGTAGAGCATGGATGGAATAGGCATTGTGTTGCTCATGAATTTCCCTTCTTTTCTGTTTCAGACCAATGCCTATTCTCACTTCAAACAAAGTTTTTTGTTTTTAATAACCACTATTATTGTTGGAGTAGGATGTCCCTTGGGCGTATCCGTACCTATGTAGGACATGCGAGGGTTAGGTTATTAAACAGGCTGGAGCTAGAACCTTGTTGTCGCACGTCCTTTTTTCGATCATACTACATGGTGTCAGAAGTGGTTTTAAATTCACATAAATGTGAAGGACATACCAAGTAAATCATACATTCAGGCTGTTTCAAAGCAGGGAGGGTACAGTGTTGGAGATAAAACAGCGCATATCATTATTTTGCTAGCTAACGAGCAAGGACTAGGTTACTGCTAAGCAACATGTTGCAAGAGGAAGAAGCTGGCTCTGGTGCAAACACGGACAGGCCAGTGGCTAGTGCTGACGGATTTCGCATTAGTCCCCCGGAAAATTTGGTTTGTATGGACATTCAAAACTGGCCTAAATGGATCAGGCGCTTTGAAAGATACAGGGTAGCATCAGGCTTAAACGTGAAAAATGAGGCATTTCAAGTTAATACACTGATCTACTCTATGGGTGATGAAGCTGAGGATATATTAAATGCTTCAACGTTGACCGAGGAAGAGAAACTTAACTACAGTGCTGTTAAAGACTGTTTTGAAACGCATTTTGTAGGGACACACAACATTATTTTTGAGAGAGCTAGGTTTAATATGCTCAAACAGGAGCAGGGTGAAACCACCAACAGTTTTATCACAGCTGTTCACAAACTAGCAGAACATTGTCAGTTTGGCGTGCTCAGGGAAGAGCTGATCTGAGATTGGATTGTAGTCGGAATAAGAAATATATCACTTTCTGAAAAGTTACAGTTTGATTCCCAGTTTACCTGGTCCAAAGCTGTAAACCAGGTTGGCAGAGTGAGACAGAAAAAATACAGCAGACGATACTGCGCGACAGCAGCTCCTTACAGAACGAAGAGAGTGGGGAAATACATGCATTCTCATACAGAGCTAAAACAACAGAGGGGAACACAGAACACAGACAGACGTGGAGAAAACAATCACAGACAGCACCAGTAGCTAGTTCAAGTGTTTGTCGCAAATGTGGAAATCCCCTTTCCACAGATGGAAAGATTGCCCAGCAAAGGATGCGGAATGCAGGAAATGTCACAGGAGAGGACACTTTTCAACTGTCTGTCAATTAAAGCAAATGTATGAGGTTTCAGAGGAGGTACAGCAGGACAGCATCTTTCTGGGAGAAGTAAAGGGAAACAATACTGGCTGGCATTCAGACATTAAACTCAATGGGGAGGTTGTGTCATTTAAAGTAGACACTGGGGCATCAGTGACAGCTATCCCAACTAGGCTGTATAGCTATAGCAGAGATGGCCCTTTGCTCTCTACAAACTAAAAACTGTACGGTCCCAGTAATAACATTTTACCAGTGGTAGGGCACTTGGTGATTAAACTGGAGAGTAAAGACTAAAGTCCCATCCAGCCTGTCTTCATCATTGACTCTATAGCCAGACTGTTGCTGGGACTGCCAGAAATTGAAGCATTGCAACTCATTGAGAGAGTGAGCGAACTGGAGGACCCAGGTGAGGTTTTCAAAAAGAAATTCCCAAAAGTGTTTTCTGGTCTAGGAAGGATAGAAGGTGACTACAAAATCTGCCTGAAAGAGGATGCTGTCCCCTATGCCCTTACCACCCCCCGCCGGGTGCCTATCCCTTTATTGGCCAGAGTAAAGGAAGAGTTGGGGAAGATGGAAGAAATTGGGACTGTGTCTAAAATAGAGAGTCCCACAGACTGGTGTGCAGGGATGGTGGTGGTCCCAAAAGCCAATGGGGAAATAAGGATCTGTGTGGACATGACTAAATTGAATGAGGCACTATGCAGAGAGAGACACATCTTACCATCAGTTGAGCAGTCACTGGCTCAGTTGGAAGTCTTCACAAAGCTGGATGCTCGCTCAAGTTTCTGGCAGATACCGCTGTCATCAGAGAGTAGGGCACTCACAACGTTTATAACAACGTTTGGCCGTTAGTGTTTTAATGTTTTGCAATTTGGTATCGCTTCCGGTCCTGAGCATTTCCAGAGACGCATGTCCCAGCTGTTGGATGGGCTGAGTGGCGTCATAGTCCACGCGGACGATGTGCTCGTGTGCGGAAGGTACAGAGCAGAACATGATGTAAGGCTCACAGCAGTTCTGACCCGACTCCAGGAGACTGGCCTGACACTCAATGAAAAATGCACTTTTGCACAATCAGAGGTCTTGTTCTTGGGACACAAAATCAGTGCAGCTGGACCCAGAGAAGATCAGCGCCATCACAGATATGCCCAGACCCCAGAATGTGGCTGAAGTCAGGACCTTCTAAGGCATGGCCACATATGTGGGTAAGTTCCTCCCACAGTTCTCAGATACAACCAAACCTCTGAGATTCTTACTTGCCAAAGAGAATGACTGGTCATGGGGTCGCATGCAACAAGCAGCGTTTGACAAAATCAAAGGAGATCTGGCCTCACAGAGAGTGCTAAGACAAAAGTATCAGCAGATGCATCATCCTTTGGGCTAGGGGCGGTCCTCACACAGATGCAGGACAACATGGAGTGGCGTCCAATAGCATACATCTCCTGAAGCTTATCCGACACAGATCAAAGATATGCTCAAGTGGAGAAGGAGGCGTTGGCTATCACATGGGCATGTGAAAGGATCAGCCAATACCTTATTGGCCTGCAGTTTACAGCAGAGACTGACCACAAACCAGTTGGCTCTGTTAGGGACAAATGCACTGGACGACTTGCCTCCCAGAGTTCTGCGCTTCCGCCTCAGAGTACTGAGGTTCACCTACAAGATGGTGTATGTGCCAGGGAAGGCACTGATTACAGCAGATGCACTCTCCAGGGCCCCATTTAAACGTCCATTATCAGAGGAGGAGCAATGTCTAGAGGGTGAGGTACAGGTGTCCTTTAATGCAGAAGGGACAGTCTACCTGCATCTCAGACCAAACTGCAGCAGATTGCAGAGGAGCAACAACGAGACCACATCTGCCAACAGATAGTGCAGCAATGCAAAAAGGGATGGCCCAGGCAGGAGGAACTGCCTCAACTGCTGAAGCCCTATTGGGTGCACCAAAGTGACTTCCACTGTAATGGAGATCTTCTCATGTAAGGACAACGGATAGTTATCCCAGAGACTCTACAACCAGAAATGCTAGACAGAGTGCATGATGGACACATGGGAATAACCAAATGCAGACTGAGGGCTCAACAGTCAGTGTGGTGGCTTGGTCTGAGTACTCAGATTGCCAAGCTAGTGGCCCAGTGTGAGGTCTGTACAAAATGTCAACCTTGTCATCCGGAGCCAATGATGGCAACGGAGCTGCCAAAACGGCCATGGCAAAATGTAGGGGTGGATATGTTCTATTGGAAAAATGACACTGATCTGCTAGTGGTAGATTACTACTCAAGATACATTGAAATAGCAAAGACACCCATAACCACATCAGCCTGTGTTATCAATGGATTAAAGTGTATTTTTTCCAGGCAAGGGGTCGCTGACGTCCTGGTTACAGATAACGCTCCCCAGTTCTCTGCCAGCTCCTTTTCTGCTTTTGCCGCAGAATATGACTTCATACATGTGACCAGTAGCCCCTACCATGCACAGAGTAATGGTGAGGCAGAGAGAGCTGTGAAAACAGTCAAGGGACTGCTGAAAAAGAACAAGGATCCATACAGGGCTCTGTTAGCTTACAGAGTTACACCACTGCATCATGGGCCGTCGTCTGCCGAGCTCCTGATGGGCAGGAGGCTGCGTTCCCCATTGCCTGTCTCACCGGCTCAGCTTAAACCCCGATGGCCTAACAGGAAGGCATTCGCTGAGAGGGACAAACGTCTGAATCAAACGCAAACTGGAGACTTTAATCGGAGACAAGGTGCTAAGGAGAGGCCAGAGCTGACCGAAGGTCAACGTGTGTGGATTACAAACTCGAAGACATCAGCAATAGTGCTGAGGAAAGCGGATGCCCCACGCTCCTATGTGGTGGACACAGGCTCAGAGGAGGTACGGAGGAACAGAACACACCTCAGCTCTTACAGATCTACCAGCCACACAGACTGAGGACACACAGATCTACCAGCCACACAGACTGAGGCCACACAGATCTACCAGCCACACAGACTGAGGCCACAGGAAATGCACAAAAGGAGGGTGAAGGAGAGAGAATCATCACAGAGCCACAAGCGCGCCCAAAAAGGGATGTGAAGCTACCAGAGTGGCTGAAAGACTATGTTACGTGAAGAGAAAACATACTGTTGGGGACCATACCCAGCAAACAGAGACTGTACCTAAGTTAATGTTCATACTGTGTGATTGAATGCTTTCATACTGTTTCAGAATGGAAAGTAGCATGTTAGAGAATAATACTGGTTTCCAAATTGCATTTCAGTTATGCTTCAGTGGTTATGCATGTTGAGTTCTTGTTCATGGGAGAGGGGAACATGTAGTAGGATGTCCCTTGGGGGTATCCGTACCTATGTAGGACATGCAAGGGTTAGGTTAATAAACAGGCTGGAGCTATAACCTCGTTGTCGCTCGTCCTTATTTTAGATCATACTACAATTGTGGCTAGAGTTTCAGTCTTTTCATTGATAAAGATTTCCATCAGGCGTAATTGTCAAGCATCATTAGCACATGACAAACACTCCCGTACCCAGATGCACCTGAAGCATGTACATTAACCATGACTCTCCTCATTAGTGTTGTGCTCAGAACACAGATGTTCCTTCTCATTTGCAGGTTTGCACTGATAGTGGAACCAAACTTCTGCTGTCTGTTCTCAGAAACAGTTCTGTTCTGTCTGCTCTCAGTCTCAAATGTTCTCTTTTTCAACCACTTGTAATGACATCCATCCATCTAAAAATCCATCTAAAACTAAACGAAACAATCTGTAATTTGAACAGCCTGACTCTGCCACTTTGTTTGGTAAGCTGAGCAATGGGGCTCTGGAAGTAACCATCTCAAACTTAAAATCTCCTGTCAGAAGGAATGGTTGCCTGATGGCTATATAAAAATAACAGAATATAGATTATATCAGTAGAGCTGCGCATAGGGGTTGTGAACCAGCCAAGCTGAACCAATCCCAGATGCCTATTCTCTTAAACCCTCCAGTCATTTGCTGGGTTGATATATGAATGGATTTCAACTCAATAAAATATTGTTTCCACTCACTATAATGTGATTTGGGGGATTAAACTGTGAGATAACAGAAAGAAATGAAGACACATTTAATTGAGTGACACCAGAGGCCATGACAGGCTCACCAGCTCAAGTAAAATCCAGAACACTCGGTGGTGAGACAACCCTTTAACACCTTTGCCCAAAGATGGATGTGCCTGCTGTGACTGCCGTCAAGGGTGATTTTGTGCCCCAGTGTTTTTCTGATGCTCCCACAAATAGGGCCAGTGAAGGCTGGATTAAATTTGGTGTCTGTAGTGAGAGAAGACAAGCGGAAATGTTTACCTCTTCCTCCAATGCTTCTTCCTTGTCACACTCCCCCCTTTTTGTCCCTGAAGTCTCTCAAACAGACCGGGGTTCAAATATTAATACAAACTAATTTCAAATACTTTACCTGGGCTTTATTGTGCTTGCCTGGCATAGAAGGAACCAATAGAATAGTTGCAAAAGAGCAAACCCCAATTATCTTGCATTCCAGGCAGACTAGAGCAAATGCTAAAAGTGTTGGAAAGACTTAAAATAGTATTTGAACCCAGGTATGCCATCAATCGTGGGCCTAGGAGAAGTGATAGAATTTGCAGGGCTGGATAGTGGATATAATTTAGGACCAGAAGAAAAGATGGAGGGGTTAGGGTTGGCTGGCAGAACTAAAGAAATAAAACCCTATGTTAGAATCCTGAGCTATCCAGGATAGGAAGAGCAGATCATCTTCTGTAGCTACTGTAAATCCATAAAAAATATCCTCTTTTCTTAAAAGCAAGAAACATTTTTATTCGTGCTTTTGTTGCATCATTTTGTCAGACGACGATAGTTCTTTAATTTTCCTCTCCTACGCGAAATTACTGTACATTTAAAAGCTTAAATGTTTGAAATATCTCTGTTGTCTTGAGTAATTAATAGGTACCTTCAGTACCAGCGAATACAAATACTGCCTGCTCCTTCATGTAGCCAGGCAGGGCCCCCTGCTAAGATAACTATCCGGTGCCACCACAGTGTGCTGTCTGAGACTGGAACCAGGGAGCTATCCTCAAACAAAATCACAGGGGCTTCAGATGCCATGAGGCCCCAACTTTATTACTTTTCTTTTAGCATTGCTTTGGTGTTGGGTTTACTGTTTCAATGAGGATTTCATCCAACTTTTAAAACAAGTTCTAATTTCAGATACAGAATGTGTTCAATGCTGCATAACTCAAGATGTCACATAAATCATACTTTGACGTCAGTGGGAGGTTTCTAAAAACGCTTGAGTTAGGCAATGCCCTTATCAATTATTACAGCATTTTGAAAGATAAATGATAAATAATTTAACATCTTCCATTTTGATTTTGATAAAGTAGTGGATAGCATGATTTTGGAATGAGATGTTTGACAAGCAGGTGTCCATATACTTTTGGCTATGTATTGTTACTCTATTGTTAATGCTAGATGTTTATATAATGATGAGTCATTGATGTGTACATTGTATTCTCTGATCTTGAAGCGTATGCATTTCATACACAGTTATTGACAATAATATACACATACTTTACTGTATCTGTCCATACGCACACGCTCAAACATTTACCCACACACTTTCACTCAATGTCACTTCTATGCTCAGAGATAGAAGATGAAAACATCATACTCTATGCCAACACAAGCTCTAGAGTGGGCACATGTGCTCAAGCGGGCACACACACACATGCACATGCAGGCACACACCCACCCACACACACACAATGCCCTATTTGCATTGCAAATACAACTTCATAATCTTGCTGTCAGATAGCAGTGTGTTGGGGTCTAGGGGCTGAGATTGACTCTGTGGGGATAAAATCACTGACGATGCGGTGGGGAGCTAGATAGTGGAATGGAATGCTTCTTCCTACACCTGGATATACTGGTTTCGTCCCAAATGTTACCCTCTTCCCTATGTAGTGCACTGCTTTTGACCAAGGCCCATATAGCTCTGGTCAAATCTAGTGCGCTATAATAGGGATAGGGTGCCATTTGCAATGTTCCCACTGTAACATACTGATCAATATTTCAGCTGAGGAGTTGAAAATTACTGACCTTTATAGTGTTTTATTTGCAATACATTCTTGGGGGATAGTGTGAGTACCGGTACTGCTTTCCAGTTAGGATTGTTGGAGGCGTTATGAAAACAAATCTGGAATTGAAACATTAATGAAATGTTATATTGTCAACTTGATAAAAACAAATGTGTTGATGCCCTTGATTTGATGTAATCTTACAATTACATTGTCCTCACTGTACCTTTCCTGGTCCTGATCAGATGAAAACTGGGACGACGACCAACTGTTGGGATTTGAGCCGTGCAATGAGAACCTGATCACGGGCTGCAACATCATCGATGGGAGGTGTGAGTGTGACAGCATACGGACCTGCAACAACCCCTTTGAGTTCCCCAGCCAGGACGCATGCCAGACCGCTCTGAGGAAGATTGAAGGTATTATGCAAGTCAATTAATGTTTAACAATGAAATATTAATGTTTGTCCTCTTGGACTTGTATGGCTCAGTTGATAGAAGAAGGATATTTAGAAGGAGGAATATTATTCCCAGAATGGTACACAGCTCGACAAAACACCTTTCTCTCTCTCTGGCCGGCATGATGCAGTTCCTAAGAGTGGGTAGAGTAGTGCATGCCTGGTCATGTTTCAAGCCACAAGCACCCAAGGTGTTTTCATGCAGTAATGTATGCTGTGTAGTCTACTGTTAGTTACCATCTGTATGGATGGTTTGTTAGATGCTTTGACTTTAAATGGATCATCCAAGTGCGTGGGTAGTTTGAGTTCTGATCTGACTCGTACTGTTAGGTTTTCATAGTGATTTTCTCAATATTATATTCGCGCCCATATGCCTCTGCCAATTCTATAGGATTAATTATTGGCAGTAATTAACTCAGCTAATTTTTATGTGCTTCTTTATTAATTATTAAATACTCAGACATAAATCAAACTGAATGATCAATTCCCAGCTTCGCTTAAGGGTGGTATGCAGCCTCCATACTGATTGAATAGCTGTCACTGAGCTTGGTTTTCGGGATCTTCATCCCTTTCTGTTGTTCCCCCAGCATATTTAAAATTCTGTTACAGTTGCACTTGGAATAACAACTCGTAAATCTCTGGCACTACACAATGTTGTCATTTATTTATCTGCTCTTTTGCTGCGCCTGTTTACTCCCATTTTTTATTTTTTAGTGTGAGGGGTTTTGTTTGTTTCGTCAGATATTTTTTCTCTGACAGGCTCTCCTCAGTGCATCTGTGATATTCAAAAAAACAACCAAACAAACAAACAAGCTTTTTGTTGAAAAGCTGATAAGGATTCTAATAGGCCTATCAGAATGCAGTCCCCCATGGTTACCCAGACCTTATCTCAGTGTCTGCTGTTGTGTTCACAGTTCTCTGGCAGCAGACGGCCAATTAAATCACCAGAATATAGGTTTGTTATAGCAACCAACCATCCTAGCAATGGGGATGAGGGCCCTTGTTGTTAAATTGTGGCAGGTATACCTTCACATGCTGACCAGACCACCGCACACGTGCATTCGTGCATTGGCATGCTCCGTCGTGCACAGGTTGTTTTTGTTCACCCACACCAGACACGATCATGACATGTAGGTTGAAATATCAAAACAGACACTGAACCAATTATATTAAATTGGGGACAGGTCAAAAAGCATTACAAATTTCTGCCAATTTAGCTAGCTAGCTTGCTGTTGCTAGCTAATTTGTCCTGGGATATAAACATTTGGTTGTTATTTTACCTGAAATGCACAAGGTCCTCTACTCCGACAATTAATCCACAGATAAAACGGTAAATTTGTTTCTCGTCATCACTCCTCCTTTGTTCAGGCTTCTTTTTCTTCTTTGGACTTTATGGCGGTTGCCAATCAACTCCATAGCATTACTACAACCGACTGGAGTGTGTTAATCTTTCCATCACCCACGTGGATATATGCTCCTAAAAACTAATGTATCCTGTTGTGTCCTGTTTGGCTGGTTCAGTCATTTGTTATGGCTGGTGGTGGAAGGTGTTGTGAACGTTGGTGGTCTGGGTCCTGTCTGTCTGTCTGTCTGTCTGTCTGTCTGTCTGTCTGTCTCTCTGTCTTTCTGTCTCTCTGTCTGTCTGTCTGTCTGTCTGTCTGTCTGTCTGTCTGTCTGTCTGTGTGTCTGTCTGTCTGTGTGTCTGTGTGTGTGTGTGTGTGTGTGTGTGTGTGTGTGTGTGTGTGTGTGTGTGTGTGTGTGTGTGTGTGTGTGTGTGCGCGCACCTGTGTGCATGCTTCTGTGTCTCTGTGTGTGTCTCTGTCTTGGCAAGGTAGTCCTTTGGATGTGTGTGTAGAATGAACTCTTGCTCCCGTAACCACAGACTGAGAGATTACACTGAGAACAGACTGGGATTATTATAATCAGCAGCATCACAGTATTACAGATTTCTCAGCGTACCAATGAGCCTTGTTTTGGTTCAATGAGGGCAGACCCATAGGGCGGTGCACAATTGGCCCAGCGTCGTCCAGGTTTGGCCTGGGTAGGTCGTCATTGTAAATAATCATTTTTGACTTGCCTAGTTAAATAAAAAATACTGATTCCAGAGTTTTTCTTTATTTGTACTATTTTCTACATTGTAGAATAATAGTGAAGACATCAAAACTATGAAATAACACATATGGAATCATGTAGTAACCACAAATTAAAATATATTTCAGATTCTTCAAAGTAGCCACCCTTTGCCTTGATGAAAGCTTTGCACACTCTTGACATTTTCTCAGCCAGCTTCATGAGGTAGTCACCTGGAATCCATTTCAATTAACAGGTGTGCTAAAAGTTAATTTGTGGAAATTCTTTCCTTCTTAATGCATTTGAGCCAATCAGTTGTGTTGTGACAAGGTAGGGGTGGTATACAGAAGATAGCTCTATTTGGTAAAAGACCAAGTCCATATTATGGGAAGAACAGCTCAACTAAGCAAAGAGAAAAGACAGTTCATCATTACTTTAAGACATAAAGGTCAGTCAATGCGGAACATTTGGAGAACTTTGAAAGTTTCTTCAAGTGCAGTCACAAAAACCATCGAGCGCTATGATGAAACTAGCTCTCATGAGGACCGCCACAGGAAAGGAAGATCCAGAGTTACCTCTACTGCAGATGATAAGTTCAATAGAATTATCAGTCTCAGAAATTGTGGCCAAAATAAATGCTTCACTTAGTTAAAGTAACCAACACATCTCAACATCAACTGTTCAGAGACTGCGAGAATCAGGCCTACTAAAGGACATCAGTAATACTAAGAGACTTGTTTCGGCCAAGAAACACGAGCAATGGATATTATACTGGTGGAAATCTTTCCTTTCTGATGAGTTCAAATTTGAGATTTTTGGACTCATCAACCACCCTATCTTTGTGAGACGCAGAGTAGGGGAACGGATGATCGCAAGTGTGGTTCCCACCGCGAAGCATGGAGGAGGTGTGATGGTGTGGGTGCTTTGCTGTTGACACTGTCAGTGATTTATTTAGAATTCAAGGCACAGTTAACCAGCATGGCTACCACAGCATTCTGCAGTGGTATGCTATCCCATCTTTTTTTATTTAGTGGGATTATCATTTGTTTTTCAACAAGACAATGACCCAACATACCTCCAGGCTGTGTAAGGGCTATTTGACCAAGACGTAGAGTAATGGAGTGCTGCATCAGATGACCTGGCCTCCACAATCACCCGACCTCAACCCAAATGAGATGGTTTGGGATGAGTTTAACCGCAGAGTGAAGGAAAAGCATCCAACAAGTGCTCAGCATATGTGAAGACTGTTGGTAAAGCTGGTTGAGTGAATTTTTTGGGGGGTTATGTAACGGTTTTCTTGAGGTGAAGGAGAGGCAGACCAAAACACAGTGTGGTGTTTATTCATGTTTTTTAATAAAGACACTATACATGAATAAACTAACAAAAAAAACAATAAACGTGAGAAAACCTCAACAGCCTCTCTGGTGAAAACAAACACAGAGACATGAACAATCACCCACAAAACCCAACACCAAACAGGCTACCTAAATATGGCTCCCCATCAGAGACAATGACTAACACCTGCCTCTGATTGAGAACCATATCAGGCCAGACATAGAAATAGACAAACAAGACATCCAACATAGAATGCCCACTCAGATCACACCCTGACCAAACAAAACATAGAAACATACAAAGCAAACTATGGTCAGGGTGTGACAGGTTACTACGTGATTCCATGTGTTTATTCATAGTTTTTATGTCTTCACTATTATTCTACAATGTAGAAAATAGTAAAAACAAAGAAAAACCCTTGAATGAGTAGGTATGTGCAAACTTTTGACTGGTACTGTAAGTATTCACACCCCTGAGTCAATACTTTGTAGAAGCACCTTTGAGTCATCTTGGGTATGTCTGTATCAGCTTTGCACATCTGTATTTGTGATTTTCTCCCATTCTTCCTTTTAGAGTTTCTCAGAGTCTGTTAAATTAAGCCGTGTTCAAATTGGCAGTTTCATGTGATTCAAATCCTATTCATTTGCATATCTGATTTGATTTTTTTTTCTTTTTCCTGCAGTCCGAACAGTCAAAAAGCACATGGTATCGGTGTCCATAAGCTATTTTAGGTCATAGGAAATGATGACATAGATATTATGTACAAAAAGTTAAGATCAGCGTAAAAACACACACAAAATAGCAGAATTGGTCAGGAGCCCATAAGACATCTGTTATCCACTGCAGCACTATCTTCCTCTCTTTTCACATTCACTCGGTTGGTAATGCTTACAAATTGGATCATAACTCTAAAAGTAGCTGAGATCCCACTCTGGAAGTTTGATATGCCAATAGAGTATATTATGTTCAACAATATATTGAAATATTTGCCAAATCAAAATGGTGTGTTGGTATTGATCAATATTAATAAATTAATGTAAGATTTTAAAAAATTGAAATCCAAATACTACTCAAGGTTTCTTCCTAGGTTCCTGACTTTCTAGGGAGTTTTTCTAAGCAACCAGGCTTCTACATCTGCATTGCTTTCTGTTTGGGGTTTTAGGCTTGGTTTCTGTATAAGTACTTTGTGACATCTGCTGATGTAAAAAGGGATTTTTAAATAAATGTGATGTGATATGTCATCAGGAAAAAGCCCCATGATAATGGGCCATTTCCTCTTTTCCTGAGAATCATATTTCGAGACAGAATTATTCATTTTCTGGGCTGTTACATAAAGCCGGGTTGTTTTTCATTTTTGCACTACTTGGGTGAAGCAAGCTGATTGATTTCGAATGTGGAAGTGGAGAGGGGTGCATTTGTCCAGTTGTAATACCATACATTTTCATGCCTGCTATTTATGGTCATGACTGTTGGTTGTGACTCATCTGGTTGTCTTATCTTTAGTATCCTGAGTGAGTAGACAATACCCAAATTGATTTCATATTAAACCCCCATCAAATGAAGAGGTATTATTACCATAATTATTGATTACACAATGGCCGTGTTCCAGGCTGACTACATTCCTGCCTGATCTCACATCTCCTGGGTAGGTGTTTAACATACACTACATGGCCAAAACTGCACTACATGGCCGAAGCTGCTTAAAATTAGTGGATCCAGCTATTTCAGACACACCTCTTGCTGACAAGTGTATAAAATTGAGCACACCTCCATGCAATCTCCATAGACAAACATTAGTAGTAGAATGGCCTGTACTGAAGAGCTCAGTGACTTTCAACGTGGCACCATCATAGGATGCCACCTTTCCAACAAGTCAGTTTGTCAAATCTCTGCGCTGCTAGAGTTGCCTCGGTCAACTGTAAGTGCGGTTATTGTGAAGTGGAAATGTCTAGGAGCAACAACGGCTCAGCTTTGAACGGCTAAGCCACACAAGCTCACAGAACGGGACCGCCGAGTGCTGAAGCGCGTAGCACGTAAAAATCGCCTGTCCTCGGTTGCAACACTCACTTGCAACTGTAAGGTTTGGTAGAGCAGGAATAATGGAATAACTAATGCCCTTGTGGCTGAATGGAAGCAAGTCCCCACAGCAATGTTCCAAAATCTAGGGGAAAGCCTTCACAGAAGAGTGGAGACTGTTACAGCTAAAGGGGGACCAACTACATAAAAATGCCCATGATTTTGGAATGAGATGTTCGACGAGCAGCTGTCCACATACGTTTGACCATGTAATGTATCAGCTAACCATTTGATATAGTAATCTGCTGCAATGTAGTCTGTCTGGATTGCGACCAAAGCCTCCTCCTTCTGGCAATGAATAAGGCCCAATCCAGGTGCACACAATAGCACTAGCAGCCATGTCCTTGTAAAAGATTACCAATCTGACTGAAAAAGTACCTCTGGACAAATGTACAGTATGTCAGGATTGTAAATTATGTGATCTGTCATGAGTTTGTTGAACAAATAAATCTTAAATAATCTGTGCGGTACATCTCCAAGCCTGTTGTGTTGTGATAGGCCTGATGACCTCTGAAGGTGTGTTGTGATAGATTGGATCTGTATGGCCGGTTGATGCGCTCTGATAGGCTGAGCAGGTGCGGGTGGTGTTTTCTCATAGGTTGATCTGTACGGCTAGTGTGTTCTGATAGGTTGAATGACCCCTGATGATGTTTTCTGATAGGCCGAATGACCCCTGATCATGCATTCTCTCCTAATGGCCTTTAAATACTCTCTAACACAGAGACAAAGGTCTCCTGAAAGTTCAACAGGATCATAATGCTCTTGCTCTTTTCGCTCCTACTGACAACCATATTCCGCACGCCTGCATCTACTGCATTAAATCAATCTTCAATGAAACTGGAATAGCATGTTGACCTTTCAAGCCTTTAATGATATTTTTAGCTTAGAAAACTGTATTTTTTGTCATATCATAACCTGATAAGGAGTCTTCAGGTCTCTTTGCTCACTGAGGGCTATATTTTAATAAACATAATGTTAGTGGGTAGACCGTTGGGCCACTAACCAAAAGGTTGCAAGATCGAATCCCCAAGCTGCCAAGGTAAACATCTGTCGTTCTGCCCCTGAGCAAGGCAGCTAACCCACTGTTCCCCGACACAGAAGACGTGGATGTCGATTAAGGCAGCTCCCCGCACCTCTCTGATTCAGAGGGGTTGGGTTAAATGCGGAAAACACATTTCAGTTGAAGGCATTCAGTTGTACAACTGACTAGGTATCCCCCCTTACTCTATGGGGAATCTAAGCGCTGCCGGTAGCGTTATAGGTCAGGGAGTGTGTCATAAATATTTTTGCTATTTTCACAGCTGTTATTTTGAGCCCAATAGCTGGCTGTGGCGCAAAAGGTCTGGGTTTTGATGAATATGCAAGTTGTAGGTGTGATGAGGGCTTGGTCACACACTGGCCAATCAAGCCGTTCCATGGCTTATTATTGCATGTGTTCGTCTCAATTTCTGTAGGTTATTGAAGGTCTTTGCATTGTCATCAGCTCAAATTCAGCTGGGGGCACGGAATATTCTCGTCCAATCCCAGCATAGGCTACAGTAACGAGTGATATCAAAAGTTAAAAAAAGATCTAGCATCTGCTCAATATTTTCAGAGTGTTGACAGTCAACATTGTTGTAATTGGCTTTAACGAGTATAAGCCTTTACACATTGAAAGTCTCCTCAAATATAATACCAGGCTCACGTAAATTGTTTTGTATGTGGGAGGCACGTTCTCAATTAGCATGATAGGCCTACTGTTGATACGACATTAAAGGACTGAAAAATTTGAGCAGTCTATGTTTGTTGGAGTCTTTGGTCACCGGACATGAGGCGCTCTTTGGAAATGGGGATGAATGCAAGCCGAATGGAGTATGCACTGCAGGTAGGCCTATGTGAATAGTGAATAATGCAAAAGCATGTCGGCAAAACCCTCATGAGTAGACAATTTAGAAACCTTTTATGGATATGTTCCTAGATGCATTGCTGTTGAAGCAGCTTTTGTTATAGTAGGGTAAGGGCTTGTTTGTTAATCAAACTAAATGGAGAACAAGCGATTGTTACTGGAAAATAACTTAAACGTTTCTAAATATTAGTGCCACCGGACGATCTCATCTCACGTTCCATAGTGGGCATATAGCCTATATGGAGGGGCCACTGGATGATCTCATCTCAGGTTCCATAGTGGGCATATAGCCTATATGGAGGGGCCACTGGATTATCTCATCTCACGTTCCATAGTGGGCATATAGCCTATATGGAGGGGCCAACGGATGATCTCATCTCAGGATCCATAGTGGGCATATAGCCTATATGGAGGGGCCACTGGATTATCTCATCTCAGGTTCCATAGTGGGCATATAGCCTATATGGAGGGGCCACTGGATTATCTCATCTCACGTTCCATAGTGGGCATATAGCCTATATGGAGGGGCCACTGGATTATCTCATCTCAGGTTCCATAGTGGGCATATAGCCTATATGGAGGGGCCACTGGATTATCTCATCTCAGGTTCCATAGTGGGCATATAGCCTATATGGAGGGGCCACTGGATTATCTCATCTCACGTTCCATGGTGGGCATATAGCCTATATGGAGGGACCACTGGATTATCTCATCTCAGGTTCCATAGTGGCATATAGCCTATATGGAGGGGCCACTGGATTATCTCACCTCACGTTCCATAGTGGGCATATAGCCTATATGGAGGGGCCACTGGATTATCTCACCTCAGGTTCCATGGTGGGCATATAGCCTATATGGAGGGGCCACTGGATTATCTCATCTCACGTTCCATAGTGGGCATATAGCCTATATGGAGGGGCCACTGGATTATCTCATCTCAGGTTCCATGGTGGGCATATAGCCTATATGGTGGGGCCACCGGATTATCTCATCTCACGTTCCATAGTGGGCATATAGCCTATATGGAGGGACCACTGGATTATCTCATCTCAGGTTCCATAGTGGGCATATAGCCTATATGGTGGGGCCACCGGATTATCTCATCTCACGTTCCATAGTGGGCATATAGCCTATATGGAGGGACCACTGGATTATCTCATCTCAGGTTCCATAGTGGGCATATAGCCTATATGGTGGGGCCACCGGATTATCTCATCTCAGGTTCCATAGTGGGCATATAGCCTATATGGAGGGGCCTTCGGATTATCTCATCTCACGTACCATGGTGGGCATATAGGGTTTTTTACGCACATCCAAAATAATAACTGGAGCTGGCTAAAATTATGTAATAGATTAAAAAAAGGATGTCTGACCACTGTTTTGCCTCCGCCAAACTTGATCTTTTAATAAAGCTTTGGTGATTAAGATTTATTTCTAAGCTCAAATGCATGACAAACAGAAGAGGCTTCATTGAGAGGAGGGGAGGTGCCAATGCTTGGTTTGTAATCAAATTAAATGAATTGTGAATAAACATTATGTTTGTATGTTTCTAAATACAAGGTTTAGGTGCACAAAAAGCACATCTCTCATGTTCCATGGGCATTGTGCATCACGGCTGGATAGACTGCACTTCCGTTGTCAAAATCCATGCCAAAACCAACAGCATTACTGCTAAGACCAGCTTTTGGTTGGTATTAAATATCCCAACCAGCACATACTGAAATTGGCACTTTGGCACACGTTTTTAAGGACATACCTCAGACATTGCCACACCTCCCACCTCCCTGCAAGCAAGCTCACATAAGACAGGTAAATTACCAATCCTGGAACAAATGGTTTGAAAATAAAAGAGCGATGGCTTTAACAGGTCGAAACTGCAAACGAGCGTGTTTGACAATTGCGCTGGCTTCACGCTGGCCGAAAATTGAGCCCTCAGTGTTTAAGGAAATTCTTTAGTCCCAATTAGTCCCAAGTGGCTGTTTTGTCCTTCCTTGTGTTGAGACACTCTGATCAAGGTCCTTAGTTGGAGTTGCTCAAGACCAACTGCTTGACGAGTTAACTTTTAACTGATCTATAAACTCCTGTGTGGGTTTATTACTGAACAAATATCTGACCAAAATGAATGTAGTAATTGAACAAACTGACAGGTGTCACATTCTTTGTCACAACTATTTGTGTAATGAGACAACAGTATGTTTCCATATTGAAGATATTTAATAGATATGACTTAATTGGTGTATGTGAAAAAGGGAACAATCAAGAGGAGAACAAATTCTCACGAACTGTCACGCCCTGACTTTAGTTGTCTCTGTTTTCCTTATAATTTGGTTAGATCGGGGTTTGACTAAGGTGGGTACGCTGGTTTTTGTATGTCTAGGGTTGGTGTAGGTCTAGGGGTTTTCGTATTTCTATGTTGGCCTGATATGGTTCTCAATCAGAGACAGCTGTTTATCGTTGTCTCTGATTGGGGATCATATTTAGGTAGCCATTTCCCTTTTGTGTTTCGTGGGATCTTGCCTATGTGTAGTTGCCTGTCAGCACTCATTTGTATAGTCCTTTTGTTATTTTGGTTAGTTTGTTCAGTGTTCATTCTTATAATGATATATAGGATATATGCATACCACACTGCGCCTTGTTCTCCTTCGTACGACGAGCGTGACAGAAGGTCCCACCAAAAATGGACTAAGCAGCATGTTCAGGAGGAATGGACCTGGGAGGAGATTCTGGATGCAGGAGCCTGGACGCAGGCTGGGGAGTATCGCCGTCCTAAGGAGGAGATAGAGGCAGTGAAAGCGGAACGGCGATATTACGAGGAGTTGTACCAACAAGACAAGCATGAGAGGCAGCCCCATAAATGTGTTTTTGGGGGGGCACACGGGGAGAATGAGTCAGCTTGGAGACCTGAGCCAACTCCTTGTGCTTACCGTGGGGAGTGTGTGACTGGTCAGACACTGTGTTATGCAGTGATGCGCAAGGTGTCTCCAGTTCGCATTCATAGCCCGGTGCGCTCTATTCCAGCTCCTCGCATTTGCCGGGCTAGAATGGGCATCCCGCCAGGACGGATAGTGCCGGCTCAGCGCTCCTGGTCTCCAGTACACCTCCTTGGACCAGGATATCCTGCACCGGCTCTGCGTACTGTGTCTCCGGTGCATCTGCACAGCCCAGTGCGTCCTGTGCTAGCGCCCATTGCGTCCTGTACTATTGCCCCGCACTTGCCGGGCTGAAATGAGCATCCAGCCAGGACGCATTGTGCCAGCTCTATGCTCCAGATCTCCAGTGCGCCTCCACAGTCCAGTACGTCCTGTGCCTGCTCCCCGCACTCGCCCTGAGATGCGTGTCTTCAGCCCGGGACCACCATTGCCGGCACCACGCATCAGGTCTCCAGTGCGCCTCCACAGTCCAGAGACAGTTCCCAGTCCAGAGCTTCCGTCGACAGTTCCCAGTCCAGAGCTTCTGGCGACAGTTCCCAGTCCAGAGCTTCTGGCGACAGTTCCCAGTCCAGAGCTTCTGGCGACAGTTCCCAGTCCAGAGTTTCTGGCGACAGTACAGTTCCCAGTCCAGAGCTTCCGGCGACAGTACAGTTCCCAGTCCAGAGCTTCCGGCGACAGTACAGTTCCCAGTCCGGAGCTTCCGGCGACAGTTCCCAGTCCAGAGCTTCTGGCAACAGTTCATAGTCCAGAGCTTCCGGCGACAGTTCCCAGTCCAGAGCTTCCGGCGACAGTTCCCAGTCCAGAGCTTCCGGTGACGTTTCACAGTCCGGAACCTTCAACGACGGGCCACAGTCCGGAACCTCCAAAGATGGTCCACAGTCCGGAATCTCCAACGACGGTCCATAGTCCGCAACCTCCACCGACGGTCCACAGTCCGGAACGTGGGGGGGGGTACTGTCATTCCATGTACTGTCATGCCCTGACCTTAGTTATCTCTGCTTTCTTTATATTTTGGTTAGGTCAGGGTGTGACTAGGGTGGGTACGCTCATTTTTGTATTGTCTAAGGTTTTTGTATGTCTAGGGTTGTTGTAGGTCTAGGGGTTTTTGTATTTCTATGTTGGCCTGAGACAGCTGTTTATCGTTGTCTCTGATTGGGGATCATATTTAGGTAGCCATTTCTCTTTTGTGTTTTGTTGGATCTTGTTTATGTGTAGTTACCTGTCAGCACTCATTTGTATAGCAGCACGTTCGTTTTGTTATTTTGGTTAGTTTGTTCAGTGTTCATTCTTATAGTAATAAAGAATGTACGCATTCCACACTGCGCCTTGGTCTCCTTTGTACGACGATCGTGACACAAACAAACGTTCTGTAACTGACAGACAGGCTGCTTGCTACAGTATGTTTGACCAGCATCGTTGATCTCTGGCCTCTGAATCGGGCTGTAATGTGACTGTGTCTTTATAGCGTTTAATGATGTACTCTCCTGAGGATCTGATGACTGGACTATCGCTACAGACTCTCAGCTCTCAGCAGGAACACTTTGCTGGAACGTTCAGGGGTGAGGAGCGAGTAGAGCCGTGTGAACCAAACTCCCAGCTAGGGAGCCACGCAGCCAGGCAGGCAAGGAGCATCTAGACTAGTAGACTGGTCTAATATCTGTTTGTGCTGTCTTGCCAACCCCTATGGTCATTGTTATCACAGAAACCACAACTGAGGTACAGTGAGAGAGTCATGTGGAAACAAATATTTGAGTATTCGAGCTTATGAATGAGAGAGAGAGATTTCAGTTCAGCCATATTTATTCAGGGGACTGCTAAACAGGAAGTTTTTTTCAGGGATTTTGCTCAGTGTGAGGCGAGGGGAGCGTCAGTTGGTTCCCCTGACCCAGCAAGGCCAAAGCACATTAAAGGAAATGCCTCACATTCCTTCAGGCTGCTGAGGAGTTCTCTCTCTCTCTCTTTCTCTCTCTGCTTTGATAGTGTTACAGTGCTGCTGCCTGGATATTTGACTATTTTCAAAACAATTAGACGGCCGTGCTAATTGTAGCAGACCCTTTTGTGTACAGCGAGAGAGAGAGAGAGAGAGGGAAACAGAGAGAGAAAGGGGAAGGGGGAGAAAGCGAGACGAGGGGGGATCTGCGGCGGCTTCATGTCTAAATCAACATGTTTCTGTACAGGCAGGCAGAGTTCCCTGATACTATGTGCCTTCTCTATTCAATATGGTGCTGTTTTCATGGAGCCTTCCCCAACCACGGAGAAAGGACTATACTTTCACAACAGAATATGTAACGCAGATCGAGGCAGTGAAATGTAATGCAAGGGTTATGCCTTATGTATGTCATTCAGATGGAGCAGTGAATGAATGTGCCTAATAAATGTCAGGCAGAGGAAAGGCCCTATTTCTCAGTGTGTGTGTGCACATTAACTGACTATGTGGGACACAGGGAAAGTCATTCATTTTAGAGGTCTGTAAACAGATCCATGGCATGCATTTCTTTCTGCAGTGAGTTTCACCTCAGACGACTTTGGCAGACGCAAATGTTTTTGGAACATGTGTCTATCTGTCCAGTGCTGCGCCGCACAGCGGTACGGCCCGCGAACGTATTCTGTTCCACCACCTGACCTCAGCCAAGATTTAGAGCCGCTGCGTCTGCGGCTTCCTAAACTCATTCACATCAATCTGTTGGGCCGGTGGGACACTGAGTCTGGCCGAGGCTGTAACGCTATAGTCACAGAGACATGTGTTAATAGGCTGTGGCCGTGTCACATTTACAGGGCAACAAGGCCAATATGGCCACCGGTTACTGTGAGCACTGGACATAAATCAAATTTTATTAATCACAGGATTCGTAACAATACTTACTTACGAGCCCTTCCCAACAATGCATAGAGAGAGAAAATAGAGAAATAATAGAAAGTAATAACACATCATTATAAAAGTAATAATAAATGCACAATGAGTAATGATAACTTGGCTGTATATGCGGGGTACCAGTACGCATTCCATGTGCAGGAGTAGGAGGTAATAGAGGTGATATGTACGTATAACTAGGAATAAGGTGACGAGGCAAAGGGACAGATAATAAACAATAGCAGAAGCGTATGTGATGAGTCAAAAAAAGTGATTACAAAAAGGTTCAATGCAGATCACAGGAGGCTGCTAAGGGGAGAATGGCTCATAATAATTACCGCGCTTGCCATGAGGTAGCAGAGAGAACAGTCTATGACTTGGGTGGCTGGAGTCTTTGGCAATTTTTAGGGTCTTCCTCTAACACTGCCTGGTACAGATCTCCTGAAATGCAGGGAGCTCGCCCACAGTGATGTACTGGGCCGTACGCACTACCCTCTGTAGCGCCTTGCGGTCTGATGCCAAGCAGTTGCCATACCAGGCAGTGATGCAGCCAGTCAAGATGCTATGGATGGAGCAGCTGTAGAACCTCTTGCGGACCTGAGGGCCCATGCAAAGTCTTTTCAGCCTCCTAAGAGGGAAGAAGCGTTGTCATGCCCTCTTCACAACTGTGTTGATGTGTGTGGACCATGATAGGTCCTTAGTGATGTGGACACCAAGGAACTTGAAGCTCTCATACCCACCCCGATAAAGCCCCATTGATGTGAATGGGGATGTGATCAGCCCTCCGTTTCCTGCAGTCCACCATCAGCTCCTTTGTCTTGCTGACGTTGAGGGAAAGGTTCTTGTCCTGGCACCACACCGCCAGGTCTCTGACCTCCTCCCTGTCGGCTGTGTCATCGTTGTCAGTGATCAGGCCTACAACACAGTTGTGGTCAAATTACTATACCTTTATTTAACTAGGCAAGTCAGTTAAGAACACATTTTTATTTTCAATGACGGCCTAGGAACAGTGGGTTAACTGCCTAGTTCAGGGCAGAACAACAGATTTGTACATTGTCAGCTTGGGAATTTGAACTTGCAACCTTTCGGTTACTAACCCAACGCTCTAACCACTAGGCTGCTGCCCCAAATGAACAACATTCTCACATAGTTGTTCCTCTTGTCCAGATGGGAGAGGGCAGTTTGGAGTGCAATAGAGATTATGTCATCTGTGGATCTGTTGGAGAGGGTCCAGGGTGTCTGGGATGCTGGTGTTGATGTGAGCCATGACCAGCCTTTCAAAGCATTTTATGGCTACAGATGTGATTGCTATGGGACCATAGTGATTTAGACAGATTACCTTGGCATTCTTGGGCACAGGGACTATGCTGGGCTGCTTGAAACATGTACTGTAGGTACATTACAGAAAAAAATTGCCAGCTGGTCAGCGCATGTTCTGAGTACGCGTCCTGATAACCCGTCTGGCCCTTTGTCACACTCTCTGTCAAGACATAATAAAATACATGAAAAAGATGGATTAGATGTTGACCCATAGACTCTCCTTTGGTTGGTTTTCATGTTGTTGAAATCAATATCACATTTTGACCAGAAATAGAAGAACAGTTGTTCTGAATGGTCGAAGAATCACATTTTGTATCTTTTGTTTTGCTGTCACTGCACTCTTAGAGAAAAAGGTGCCATCTAGAGCCTTAGTGTTCTTCGGCTATCCCCATAGGAGAACGCTTTGAAGAACTCTTTTTGGTTTCTGCATGGAACCCAAAATAGTTTTACCTGGAACCAAAACGGTTCTAAAAAAAGGTTTCTCCCATGGGGACTGCCGAAGAATCCTTTTGGAAACCTATTTTCTAAGAGTGTGGAGAGCAAATTAGTTTTCACTTATTAGTCATGGTTGATATACTGTATGTTACAGATAATAATCAGGACAGATTGCTAACTCTACATCCAAGTATGCATTTTCCTCAATGGTATCATAAGCATTGGCACTCTTTGTAAAATATAGATACCAAAGCAGATAAACACACTCCCTCAACCAGCAACCACAAGTCAACCAAACCAGCACTACCACGTGTGGGGCCTCCTGTCCTCTAACCCAGGGCTTCTTTAGTCTCTACCACCATGCAGTGACTCAGACAGGAATCCAGTGAAAACCCAGTGGTCAATGTATGACACACTGGACCAGAAAAGGCCACTGTGTCCTTTGTGTTTTGGACAAAGGGAAATCAAATTAAAGTGTCTACAATCGCCAATGGTGGTTGTAGTTGTGGTGGTGGGGCCTCTGTTCGATATTTAGCAGCCCCACACACCACAGGTTCCTGTTGGCACCTTAATTGGGGTGGACAGGCTCATAGTAATGGCTGGAATGGAATTAATGGAATTGTGTTGTCACAGAACACATGGTTTCCTTGTGTATGATATCATTCCATTCACTCCATTCTAGCTGTTATTATGAGCTGTCCTTTCGTCACCAGCCTCCTGTGCCACGCACACACCATGGGGCCCACGCGTACGTCACTGCAGCCTGACCTCATGGTATTGGCAGGTCCTCTCAGGCGGAAGTTTTGAGGCCACGGACAGAAAACAGTCAGCGGGCACATGCAGGAACCATCAGATTAGCAGAGCTCAGGGAGCATGGGGCTCGAAACTTTTACACCATTCGAAGTCCCACAATCACGTGTGTGTGTGTGTGTGTGTCTGTGTGTCTGTGTGTCTGTGTGTGTGTTTGGGCGTTTCAACATTGCAAGTCCCAAAGCCCTATTCTCTGTAGTTCAAATGGCTCCTGCTGGACAAATGCAAGGTGATTGGGTGGTGACTGTGAGCAAGGCTTAACATTATGAATAATGTTCCCTGACATGTTCCTCCATTCTCTCAGAGGTGTTTTTTGGACATATACTGTTGACCCATTGCCTGTCCTATTTGAACTGTCGGAGAGACACAGACAAATGAGCACAATGACCGGTGTTCTGTGTTATACACCAATGAGACATTGTCATCAGACTATAGTCTACATCTGACCTCTCCAGTGGATCGAGCAGTACTGGAAAAATAACATGGATCCTGGGACTCCCTGGAAAACAGTGGCAAAGATTGCAGTTCATCGTCCTGTTGTTATATACTTAAACCAGGGATGGGCAACTTTGATGGGGGTGGGAGCCACCAAAAAAACGGAACTAATCATGAGGGGTCGCTGTGGCTTGTGGGTCTGCGAACCCACATCCGTACTGCCAGTTTCCCATCCCTGACTTAAACCAACAACACTGGACTGTTTGTGATAAGCTTGTCTCCTGCCTAGCCTCTAGTTCTGTACTGGTCTTATAAGATACAGTAGCTACAGTGGCAGAGGCAGACTTGAAAAGACTGACCGTGTGTTGGTTTCTTATTGAATTCCATGGGTATGTTTGTTTGGTCACTAGAGCTAAAACATTATGTTGTCTTTGTGTCGAATTCCAGCGGAACGGAGGCTACTGTTCATGCGTGCCTCTCCATTTGTCCCGCCTCTCCTAACGATAACAAAACACCTTTCACAGAAAAATGTGTTGTTGCTCCTTTCTAATGTGATTGTATAGCCTGGTCTGTTTTGGTTTTTGTAAATGGTTTGTGGGAGATGTGGTAGGAGCCTTGTTTCCTGCTCGCTCGCTACCGTCTTGTGATAAAAGTGTGTGTTGGTTTATTTATTTATTGAAACCAAATGTCATTGGTGTTGCAATCTGGAGAAACAGCTCTATTTTATTACCTTGTCACTGAGGATAGCAGTATGGGCTGTCAACAAAGTTTTTTTCTGCTCTGGCTTTGCAGTTGAATTACTCTCCGTTCAGTTGGGCCAAAACTCTTTGTATGCAAATATAAGCTTCCCCGGGTCAGAAATGGCTTGGCCCATCAAATTCATGGTGACCTATGGTCGAGTGCAAATACCATCACTGAAGGGAAAGGGCATTGCAAACAGTCACCATGTGTCACTCCATTCATCAGGTACCGTATGCATGAACGACCACTCGACAGACTCAGGAAATTGCTCAGGTGAAATACATGTGAGTGACTGTTATGGTGGTATCAGAGTGGACTAGGCCATCAGCATCTGCCAAGCACAGTCACATTCAGCCATGGAATGGAAATGAATGTCAAGCCAGAGGAGACACTCCATTTTATAGTAGGAGATAATATAAGTTCCATTTCCAGATTGAGGTCCCTGACTTTCCTCCGAATGGCTGTGTTTATCCCATTTAGTGTTGCCAGTGTCGGTTAGTTTTCAAGTGAACGTTTGCAAATAGATTCATTGTTTACCAGTCATGTCCAAAACTATTGAGTGTTTCTTTCTGATTTTAAATGACCCCCTCAAAGGCAATGGTGTGACAACTGGGCTGGAAAATAACTGTGAAGTGCTCGTATTATGTGATCTCTGTCAACTCACAACAGCTCTGGAGAGGTCTCTTGTCCCTGTTTGTGAGCATGTGCTAACCCTATGTGTATTTATATGAGCTTGTGCTAGCCCTGTATGTATGTATATGAGCATATGCTCTCCCTCTGTGTATGTTTCTCAGCATATTCTAGCCCTGTATGGGAAAGGGGTAAGGGAAAGGAAAGGAAGGGGATACCTAGTCAGTTGTGCAACTGAATGAATTCAACTGAGAAGTGGGATACCTAGTCAGTTGTAGAACTGAATGCCTTCAACTGAAATGTGTCTTCTGCATTTAACCCAACCCCTCTGAATCCGAGACGGTGTTTGTGAGAGTGTGCTAGCCCTGTATCGATGTTTGTGAGAGTGTGTTAGCCCTGTATGGGTGTTTGTGAGAGTGTGTTAGCCCTGTATGGGTGTTTGTGAGAGTGTGTTAGCCCTGTATGGGTGTTTGTGAGAGTGTGTTAGCCCTGTATGGGTGTTTGTGAGAGTGTGTTAGCCCTGTATGGGTGTTTATGAGAGTGTTTTAGCCCTGTATGGGTGTTTGTGAGGGTGTTTTAGCCCTGTATGGGTGTTTGTGAGGGTGTTTTAGCCCTGTATGGGTGTTTGTGAGAGTGCTTTAGCCCTGTATGGGTGTTTGTGAGAGTGTGTTAGCCCTGTATGGGTGTTTGTGAGAGTGTTTTAGCCCTGTATGGGTGTTTGTGAGGGTGTTTTAGCCCTGTATGGGTGTTTGTGAGTGTTTTAGCCCTGTATGGGTGTTTGTGAGAGTGTGTTAGCCCTGTATGGGTGTTTGTGAGAGTGTTTTAGGCCTGTATGGGTGTTTGTGAGGGTGTTTTAGCCCTGTATGGGTGTTTGTGAGAGAGTTTTAGCCCTGTATGGGTGTTTGTGAGAGTGTGTTAGCCCTGTATGGGTGTTTGTGAGAGTGTGTTAGCCCTGTATGGGTGTTTGTGAGAGTGTGGTGTGCGGCTGTCGGATGTAATATCTGTGTGTTTTTGAGTGTCTGACTGCGAATGTGTGCTATAGCTCTTCATGAATGCGTGTTAAAAGAAGAACTGGAAGTATGCATGTTTGAGAGACTAAAATATTGTTAGAGAGGTATTTTGAGTTACTTTGAGTTTAACGGGTCCTTCCTTTGAACCTTACCTGAAAGTGGTTGGATTGAATGAAAAACGAGCTCAAAAAGAGCCTATTGTTTTCAGGCTGCCTACAGACTCAGAAGGGTCATGTGCTGTTTTGACTAGCAAATGCAGCAGAAAAGCATGACGCTTGTTTTTTTCATTGCAACCACATTTTATTGCGAGGAGAGAAAAAATATCACATTTACAGTATGTCTGTCTATTTCTGAATGGGCTCATTCTCGAGATCAGGAAGAAAGAAGTGATGCAGACACAGAAAGGGGTATGTGTTTCAAGTTGAGTCGACAGTGCTTGTCTAACAGCATAGTATTCCACCATACAGTTTACTATGGCTATGTATGAGCTTCCAAGATAATTTCAAGCTATTGGAAAATAACTTAAACTCAATTTGGAAATGTTTAAGGTACTATATTAAGGTACTTCAGGTACTTTTATGCAGAAAAGATGTTGAAATACATATAAAAAATAATCCCAAGCACCTTTTTTCCTGATGTTCTCAACTCTGCTGTTTTTAAACCTGACAGGCACAGTATTACATTATTGATTGTGTGCTCTACAAAAAGTCTAAGGGAAATAATTTTTTCAAACAAAGGTCTATAAAGCTTTAAGCAAAGCTTCAATATACCTCCTCCTCTACATGCTCTGTCTGCCTGTGCCTCCTTCTGTTCTCTCTCTCTCTCTCTCTCTCTCTCTCTTGCTCTTTCTCTTTCTCTCTCTTGATTTATCTTTATCTCTCTCTCTCTTTGTCTCACTGGATTTGTACAAGGCCTGTCCTTGAGACGAGCTAGTAGAAGGCCCCTTCTACACTCTGTTAATAATTCCTCATAGAAGCCATCAAAGCCTTTGTTCATGAATTCCCATATTGGCATCTGCAGGCCTAATGGTTCCATGTATTATGTAACATGGTTTCTCAAGTCAAGGATTTCTTAGGTTTGCACGACATGTTTAGACTTTGCCTGGAATGTACAAGGCAGACAGCTTCTCTTATTGCCCCTTTCGTTAGAAATATGGGTTAATTTATCCCAACACAATCACGTATGTGCACATGCACACACATTGCCCCTCTGTAGGGAGAACTCTCAAAGAAGGATGCTTTAATACTGCTGAAAATAACTGATATCAGTATGGGGGTGTGATGGTGTGCCTCGTGTGATAAAGGGCTGCTTATAGTGGTGGGTGGTGCTGGGGTTGGTGAGATATAGACTGGAACCAGAAGTCCATCCCATTCCATTATCACCACAAAGCTGTGCGCTCAATTCATTCTATAGCCTCTCGAATTGTGCAGGGGTGTAATTGACTGGCTTATTGAATTCTAGATCCCCCTTCCTGACTTGAGGAAAATAAGCTATTGTTTGTTTCCCATCCCAAAGTCCCTGTAATGGTGCACAGCTTGGCTTCCTGCTACCCATCATGCCTGGAGGGGACATCACCAGTCCATGGGCTAAGCGGCTCCGATACATTAGTGTCAGGAGTTGGGATGTTTTCAAGCAGAGCCGGCTATGGCTGTCATCAGCAGAGGTCGACAGTATTGATTCTCCAAGGTTGACAGACAGACACTAATGCACCAAAGGCCAACATAACACCACTAACGACAGGTATACAGAGACATACAAGCCATCATAAATGCATAAATCATGCACATTAATGAACTCAAAACTAATGAACTAACTGATTATAAGTTCAAAAAGAAACCAGTGTCAAATTAAGTAAAAGCACTTGAGGATAATTGAACATCATAGCAATCAGTTTCAAAGGCAGTCCACTATGAAGTCAGGGGGTTGCTGAACTCTACTGTACGTGCTGCTTTACAACTTCAGCACATCTATGAAAAATGCACAAGATAAAATGGACTTCATCATGACTTGGCCGCCACAAATTGAGAAAAGACACAATAATAAAGAATGTGCTTATTAATTACTCAAGAGTCTTAACACAGTCGTAACAGTTTTTTATTAAAGGGATAGTTCACCCATATTACAAACTGACACATTGGTTTCCTTACCAGGTAAGAAGTTTATACACAAGGTATGACAGCAATGGTTTAGTTTCCCTGGCCCTGTTTCCAAATGCTAACGTTTTAGCCTTTGTGGCACAAATCCGATTCAAGTCATGGTACCGATAATAGCATTTTTCTTGAATCATGCTGAAATCATCTATAAGTGACTTTGTTGAGCTTCACAATTAATTTTTGATACTTTCGGATGGTTTGGACATGATACAAAAAATCCATTATCGGTACCATGACTTGAATGGGATTTGTGCCACAAGTGCTAAAATATTATCCTTTGGAAACAGTGCCTGTGAAAGCATGGGTTGCTGTCATACCTTGTCCATAGACTGCTTCCAGGGTAAGGAAACCACTGTGTCTTTTGGATGAACTAAAGCTCTGGAGCTGAGATACTTTGATAACAGTAGGCTATTTATTTTTTCTTTATTTTCCCCCTTTCTGTTGCGCATCCTTGTCTTGATATCTCTTCATCATTACCCCCAGTCGTTGTTAGACAATGTACGTGTGATGCTACGTCTCCTGGAGATAACAGTCCGTACTAGCAACATGCCAGACAGGGCATTGCATTCAAGTTGTTAGATGGCCAGTGAGATGACATTTCTCTCCAAATACTTTTCACAGTTCAAACTCAACAATAATTTTCAACAAACATATTGTTGTCACAGTATGTAAAGTTAGTGCTCAGATTTTTCACTTTATAATATCTTCTTAAGGCTAGGGGGCAGTATATTGACGTCCGGATGAAAAGTGTGCCCAACGTAAACTGCCGGCTACTCAGGCCCAGAAACTAGGATTTGCATATTATTAGTAGATTTGGATAGAAAACACTCTGAAGGTTCGAAAACTGTTTGAATAATTTCTGTGAGTATAACAGAACTGATTTGGCAGGCGAAACCCCGAGCACAATCCTTCCAGGTCAATGTGTTTTCTATTAGGTTTCTATGGGAAGCTCTTTTTAATAGGAATGTGCTTGCAGTTCCTATGGCTTCAACTAAATGTCAACAGTTTTTAGAAATTGGTTGATGTTTTTATTTTGAGAAATGAAGAAGTAGCCCTGTTATTTCCATGTGTCACTCATAGGGACTCAAGTCTTTTGGTGCGCGCGACCTGGAACGTGCTTCACTTTGTTTTCGTCCGGTATTGAACACAGTTTATCCTGTCTTAAATTTGATCGATTATTTACGTTTTAGGATACCCAAGGTTGGATTAGACAAGTTGGTTGAAATGTTTTGACCAAGTTTACAGGTAACTTGTTAGATACTTTGTAGGCATGTTGGGCGAGTTCAAACCGGTGTATTTCTGAATTAAACGCGCCAAATAAATTGACATTTTGGGGATATAAAGAATACATTTATCGAACAAAAGGACCATTTGTGATGTTTCTGGAACATTTTGGCGTGCCAACATAAGAAGATCTTCTAAGGTAAGGCATGAATTGTATCGTTATTTCTGATATCTGTGTCGCACCTGGCTAGTTGTAATAGGATTTTCTTGTGTTTGTATGCGTGGTGCTGTCCTCAGAAAATTGCATGGTCTGCTTTCGCATTAACAAGAAGTTAAGCTGTATTTTGATGTCTTGATAGTACCCATCCCGGATCCGGGATCGTGAATACAGCCTCAAGCTCATTACCATAACGCAAAGTTAACTATTTATGAAAATTGCAAATGAAATGAAATAAATATGCTAGCTCTCAAGGTTAGCCTTTTCTTAACAACACTGTCATCTCAGATTTTCAAAATATGCTTTTCAACCATAGCAAAACAAGCATTTGTGTAAGAGTATTGATAGCTAGCGTAGCATTTAGCGTAGCATTCAGCGGGCAACATTTTCACAGAAACCAGAAAAGCATTAAAATAAAATTATTTACCTTTTAAGAACTTCGGATGTTTTCAATGAGGAGACTCTCAGTTAGATAGCAAATGTTCAGTTTTTCAAAAAAGATTCTTTGTGTTATCAGAAATAGCTCCGTTTTGTTCATCACGTTTGGCTACCAAAAAAACCCAGAAAATTCAGTCATCAAAACGCCAAACTTTTTTCAAAATTAACTCCATAATATCGACTGAAACATGGCAAACGTTGTTTAGAATCAATCCTCAAGGTGTTTTTCACATATCTCTTTGTTGATATATCGTTCGTGGAAGTCTGCTTTCTCCTCTGAATCACATGGAAGAATACTTGCAGCTGAAGATTACGCACCAATTTCGACGCAGGACACTGGGCGGACACCTGGTAAATGTGGTCTCTTATGGTCAATCTTCCAATGATATGCCTACAAATACGTCACAATGCTGCAGACACCTTGGGGAAACGGCAGAAAGTGTAGGCTCGTTCAGGGCGCATTCACAGCCATATAAGGAGACATTGGAAAACAGCGCCTCAAAAATTTTGCTCACTTCCTGTTTGAAGTTTCATCTTGGTTTCGCCTGTAGCATCAGTTCAGTGGCACTCACAGATAATATCTTTGCAGTTTTGGAAACGTCAGAGTGTTTTCTTTCCAAAGCTGTCAATTATATGCATAGTCGAGCATCTTTTCGTGACAAAATATCTTGTTTAATACGGGAACGTTTTTTCATCCAAAAATGAAATACTGCCCCTAGAGTTTCAAGAGGATAACACTTGTGTGTTTAATGAATTCTTATAATGAGTATTTCTGTTTTTGAATTTCACGCACTGCAATTTCACTGGATGTTGTCAAATCAATCCCGTTAACGGGATCTGAGCGGGAATGGGGGTGAAGGGATCCCTAAGAGGTTTTAAATGTATGCCAAACAAAAACAATAGATTTAAAAGTTGAACTAACCATACATCTTTATGCACGAGCACTACTTTTAACAACATACACATAATTTACAAAAACATATTTACTGGAAGAGCTGTGCAGATGCTACATTTGGTATCAGAATGTCTGTAAAATCTCCCTCTGTTGTTTATGTAACCACGTTTTCCAAAACTCTGTTAAATATCTGTTCCGAATGAAGATTCAAAGATGTCTGCAGAAAGAAGGGTGTCAGCCATGACATGACACCTTGAGTTTGAAAAATATATATTTTTAGGTTATTGACCTATTGTAAGTGAAATGGATTTACACCCAGTAACGGAACTTCATCATTGGTTCTGACCAACACAGGAATACATAATTATGGATATGAATGTCATCTTCATGGTGATGTGTATGTACACAAAGGTAAAAAAAATATATGCAATATTCTCCATTGCATATTTGGGTATTATTCTATACACTGGCTATTATTTTAATGAGCTCCACCACCAAACAAGACCAAATTTGGTTGGTCCGGATCGGACCAAATCTGAACCAATTGTCTATGTTTATGTTTTACAAGTTTTGACATCAAAGTACAGCACAGTAGAGTATGATAGAGTACAGAACAGCACAGAACAGTAGAGTTCAGTACTGTACAGTAAAGTAGAATATAGTTCAGTTCAGTACTTGCCATAATGTATTCAACTCTAGTGTGCTCTACTGTGTACTGTACTGAACTCTACTCCACTCTACTTTACTGAAATGTACTTTACTGAATTATACTCTACTCTACTGTACTTCACTGTTTTGCACTGTTTTGTACTCTACTGTACTGTAATCTGCTGTCAAAAATGGTGAAACATAGACGTCTATGATTCGTTCAGATTTGGTCCGGTCCGGATGTCATGGATGTCTATGTTTGGGCAAATAAAGGCCAGTCCAGACGTCTGTGTACTTTAAAAACAAGGCTCGTCTGCACCAGACCAAAAAAAACAGCATCTGTGGACGATGAAATCAAGGTCAGGGTGGACTGACCAAATGTCAACTTTTCAACGTCCATAGATGTCCGGTGTTGGTTGGTGGCTCAGTGGGTGAGGATGCTAGTTACAATAAATTAAAGAGAGGGGGCTCATTGGTAGGTGTCAGTAAGAGCTAGGAGTAGTGACATTAATTAGAGAGAGAGAGAGAGAGAGAGAGAGAGAGAGAGAGAGAGAGACTGGCCACACTTTTCACTCTCTTGCTTTGACCACCAGATGACAGAAAGAGAAATAGTATGCCAGTGGAAGGGAGGACAGTCACAGGTTACCCAACAGGGGTTTGTGACTAGCATGATTTCCCATTGTAGCCAATTCAATTGCAGACTTTACGTTACCTATTTTTGGGAAATGGTATTAGCAGAAAAAAATATGTTATAAAATCAGTAAAAACACTGTAACTAATTGGTGGATCTACCTTTACTTACTTGTTACTTCTGTGAACTTTCATTACATTATCCTCCCTCCTCATGAGGGAGAGAAATTAGAAAATATCTTAAAGATATGTGGGCTTTTGGTAACGGAAGGCTCAAGGCAAGTTTTCTTAAACTTACAGAAGACAGAACAAATTATCCTAAGCTAATATGTGTTTATAGTCTTTACTTCAACATGATTGTTTTTTTATGTATTTCTAATACCCTTTAAGACTTTTTCTGGTAGATGTTTTCAAAGACCCCTTATCATCTGTTTGACAAGAAATCAAAGCCTTTGCTTATTAATTTCCCCAAAATATAGACTCTTAGCTTTAATTTCACACTCGATTTGACATGCTCCTATGAATTTCACATGTTGGTGCTCATGGGTCCTTTTACAGTACATGAAAATGACCATAGGTTACCAGTCCCCCCCTCCCCAAAAAAAGCCTTAAAGTCAAGGATAAAGACATGAGATGGATGAAGCTGTCTGAGCTGTGCTTATCTTCTTGTCAGCTCCCTTTCCAGCCATCGCAGCCCTCATTGATCTATGCGTGTTGAAATCCACTGGCTTGGTGTGTCAGAGCGGAGCGGCAGAGAGGCGTTGGGACGCTGCGTGGTGCTAGCTCCCTCCATCTCTCCCTCCCTAACCTCCCTCCCTCCGTTGCATCTCCGATTGTCTCCCACCAGCCCACACGTCACACAGATACATCCATCAGGCTCGGGATTTTGCTTTTCTTGCAAAAGAAAGAGAAGGGATGGAGAGAAAAAATAAAACATTCCCAGTCTCCACTCTTGGTCGGGTGTCCTTCATTTGTAAAAGCTGACTTGGGTGGGTGCAGCAGCTAGGATTAATGCTGCATGTCAGGCCTGTTGGTTCTGAAGGCTGAGGCTGTAATATAGTCAGACCACATGGTTTAAAGGCCTGAGGAAGGCTCGGATACAATCACACCACGGAGTGAGAGATGTCATCTAATCCCACACTGTTTAGATAAAACATTTACAATCACACCAAGCGTGAGATATGGTAATATAATACATATATATGCCATTTAGCAGACACCTTTATCCAAAGCAACTTACAGTTGCTCATTCATTCATTTTCACTTATGGGTAGCCCCGGGAATCGAACCCACAATGCTGGCGGTGCAAGCAATACACTCCACCAACTGAGGTATATAGGACCACTATAATTATAACACCATAACTGACTCAGGAGGGGGCAATGTAAAGAGGAAGCAATGCTTGGGAAGAACACCTTCTAGGGGTTTCTTCTTGGATAATCATGTCTTTGGTGCTTTCAGTTTCTAATTCAAGGAACTAGTTTCATAATTAAGATTAATTTTACATTGCTGTGTTGTTGTATTTGCAGACAAAGGATACAATCAAATCAAAATGTTTTTGTCACATGCTCCGAATACAACAGGTGTAGACCTTACTGTGAATTGCTTACACACAACCCCTTAACCAACAGTGCAGTTCAAGAAAGAGTTAAGAAAATATTTACCAAATACACTAAAGTAAAAAATTACAAAAAGTAAAATAATAATAATGAGGCTACATACAGGGGGTACTGGTACCCGAGTCAATGTGTGGAGGTACAGGTTAGTCGAGGTAATTTGTACATGTAGGTAGGGGTGAAGTGACTATAATAAACAGTATAGCAGCAGTGTAAAAAACTGCTGGGGGTGTCAATGTAAAATAGTCCGGTGGTCATTTGATTAATTGTTCAGCAGGCTTATGGCTTGGGGGTAGAAGCTGTTAAGAAACCTTTTGGTCCTAGACTTGATGCTCCAGTACCGCTTGGCGTGCAGTAGCAGAGAAAACAGTCTATGACTTGGGTGACTGGGGTCTTTGACCATTTTTGGGGTTTTCCTTTGACACCGCCTAGTATATGCGATTGAAGTCAGAAGTTTACATACACCTAAGCCAAATACATTTAAACTCAGTTTTTCACAATTCCAGACATTTCATCCTAGTAAAAATTCCCTGTCTTAGGATCACCACTTTATTTTAAGAACGTGAAATGTCAGAATAATAGTAGAGAGAATGATTGATTTCAGCCTTTATTGTCATCAGCAAACTTAATGATGTTGTTGGAGTCGTGTTTGGCCACGCAGTCGTAGGTGAACAGGGAGTACAGGAGGGGACTAGGCACACACCCCCGAGGGGCCCCCTTGTTTAGAATCAGCATGGCTGACGTGTTGTTACCTCCCCTTACCACCTGGGGGGCGGCCCGTCAGGAAGTCCAGGATCCATTTGCAGAGGGAGGTGTTTAGTCCCAGGGTCCTTAGCGTAGTGATGAGCTTTGTGGGCATTACGGTGTTGAACAGTGTTCTCACATAGGAATTGCTTGTGTCCAGATGGGAAAGGGCAGTGTGGCGTGCGATTGAGATTGCGTCATCTGTGGATCTGTTGGGGCAGTATGCGAATTGGAGTAGGTCTAGCGTATCCAGGAGGATGCTGTTGATGTGAACCATGCCCAGCCTTTCAAAGCACTTCATGGCTAACGACGAGAGTGCTAAGGGGCGGTAATCATTTGGGCATGTTACCTTCGCTTCCTTGGGCACAGGGACTATGGCTCAGTCAGGAAGAGGTTGAAAATGTCAGTGAAGACACTTGCCAGTTGGTCCCTGCATGCTTTGAATACATGTCCTGGTAATCCGTCTGGCCCCGCGGGTTTGGGAATGTTGATCCTGTTTAACTTTTTATGGGCAGGTGGGATGGTAGCGTCCCACCTGGCCAACATCCGGTGAAATTGCAGAGCCCGAAATTCAAACTACACTATTATAAATATTTAACTTTCATAAATCACAAGTGTAATACATCAAAATAATGATTAACTTCTTGTTAATCCAGCCGCTGTGTCAGATTTAAAAAAGGCTTTAAGGCAAAGGACACCATGCGATTATCTGAGGACAGCGCCCCGCATACAAACACATGAAGAACATATTTCAACCAGGCAGGTGTGACACGAAAGTCAGAAATAGCGATATAAAAAATGCCTTACCTTTGATTATCTTCTTCTGTTGGCACTCCAAAAGGTGCCAGTTTCATCACAAATGGACCTTTGTTCGATAATGTCCTTCTTTATATCCATAAAAACATAAAAAGTTTAGCAGCTGCGCTTCAGTCAATAATCCACCCAGTTTCCCTCCATCAAAATGCATACAAAATGAATCCCAAACGTTACTAATGAACTTTTCCAAACAAGTCAAACACCGTTTATAATCAAACCTTAGGTACCCTAATACATAAATAAACAATAAAATTTAAGACGGAGAATCGTTATTGTATTTCCCGATGAAAAATACCAAAGAACGTGCTCTCTTCCACGCTCTTGGAAACACTACAGCCAAAATGGGAGCCATCTAGAAAAATGACAATTTCTGGCTCATTTTTCCAAAAACCAGCGTGACACTCTTTCTAAAGACTGTTGGCATCTCGTGGAAGCCCTAGGAACTGCAATCTGGGAAGACTTAGCCTTATAATAAAAGTAATAGCCATTGAAAATAGTGGTAGGCTGAAATAATTTTGGGGGGGGGATGGTTTGTCCTCAGGGTTTCGAATGCCATATCAGTTCTGTTATACTCACAGACATAATTTTCACAGTTTTAGAAACTTTAGAGTGTTTCCTATCCAAATCTACCAATTATATGCATATCCTAGAGGCCTGAGTAACAGGCAGTTTACTTTGGGCACACTTTTCATCTGGATGTCAAAACACTGCCCCCTACCCAAGAGAGGTTAAAGGTTTTGCTCACATCGGCTACCGAGAGTGTTGTCACACAGTCGTCCAGAACAGCTGGTGCTCTCATGCATGCTTCAGTGTTGCTTGCCTCGAAGTGTGCGTTAAAGGCATTTCACTCGTCTGGTAGGCTCGCGTCACTGAGCAGCTCACATCTAGGTTTCCCTTTGTAGTCCATAATAGTTTACATGTGCTGCCACATCCAACGAGCGTCAGAACTGGTGTAGTAGGATTCAAGTTTAATCCTGTGTTGATGCTTTGCTTTTTTGTTTGTTCGTCTGAGGGCATAGCAGGATTTCTTATAAGCTTCTGGATTAGTGTTCCACTCCTTAAAAGCGGCAGCTCTAGCCGTTAGCTTGATGTTGCCTGTAATCTATTTTTTCTGGTTGGCATATGTGCTGTGGGGATGACTTCGTCGATGCACTTATTGATGAAGCCGATGACTGAGTTGGTATACTCCTCAATGCCATTAGATGAATCCCGGAACATATTCAAATCTGTGCTAGCAAAACAGTCCTGTAGCATAGCATCCACATCATCTGACCACTTCCGTATTGAGTGAGTCACTTGTACTTCCTGCTTTAGTTTCTGCTTGTAAGCAGGAGTCAGTAGGATAGAATTATGGTCAGATTTACCAAATGGAGGGCATGGGAGAGCTTTGTATGTGTCTCTGTGTGTAGGTGTAGGTGGTCGAGAGTTTTTTTTCCTCTGGTCGCATATGTGACATGCAGATAGAAATGAGGAAAAACTGATTTAAGTTTGCCTGCATTGAAGTACCCAGCCACTAGGAACGCCGCTTCTGGATGAGCATTTTCTTGTTTGCTTATGGCCTTATACAGCTGGTTGAGTGTGCTCTTAGTGCCAGCATCGGTTTGTGGTGGTAAATAGACGGCTACAAATAAAATAGATGGGAACACTCTTGGTAGATAGTGTGGTCTATAGCTTATCATAAGGTAATCTACCTCAGGTGAGCAATACCTTGAGACCTCTTTTATATTAGACATCGCGCACCAGATGTTATTGACAAATCGTCTTGCCAGAAGATGTAGCTTCTCTGTCCTGCCCGTGCATGGAACATCCTGCCAGCTCTATATTATCCGCGTCGTCATTCAGCCAGTGGATCAGTGTGAAAGGAAGTGTTGTGTGGGTGGTTAGATACCTCAGTCATTCCCTCTTGTTGGGTGGGTGGTTAGATATCTCAGTGTTTCCCCCCATGTTGGGTGGGTGGTTAGATACCTCAGCTGTTCCCCCGTGTGACGACGTCATTGGGAGTTGACCATTTCTGGGATATTAGTATAACCATGATACAAAATGCCACAAAATAAATATACACTCACTGGCCAGTTTATGCAGAACAGCCTGCCTCCAGAACATCCTGAATTATTTGGGGTATTCTCAACGGTATCGGAAGCATTCCACATGGATGTTGGTCAACGCTGACGTGATGGCACCACACAGTTTTTGCAGATTGGACGGCGGTACATTTATGCTGCGAACAGCCCGTTCAATCTCCTCCCAATGATGTTCTATTGGGTTGAGGTCTTGGGCCTGCACAGGCCACTCAAGTAAACTGAACTCCCTGTCATGTTTTTCCACTCAATTGTCCAGTGTTGGTGAATGCGTGCCCTTTGGAGCTGCTTCTTGTTTTTGGTTTATAGCAATGGAACCCTGTGTGGTCGTTTGCTGCAATAGCCCATCTGTGACAAGGATCGTGAAGTTGTACTATGCCGTTATTTGTCTGTTTGTGGGCTTTCTGTTAGCTTGCACGATTCTTGCCATTCTCCTGCGACCTCTGTCATCAACAAGTTGTTTTATCCCACTGGACTGCTGATGACTGGATGTTTTTTGTTTGTCACACCATTCTCTGTAAACCCTAGACACTGTCGTGGGGAACCGGTGTGCCTGGCACAATCATACCACGCTCAAAGTCGCTTAGTTCACTTGTTTTGCCCATTTTAACATTAAATTGAACAGTAACTGAATGCCATAATGCCCGTCTGCCTGCTTTATATAACAAGCAACAGCCATTTTCGTGAACAGGGTAATGTACCTAATAAACTGGCTGGTGAGTGTAAATGCCTCAGGGGGACTATTTTTAGGATTGCTTATCATCAAAAAAAGCATTATCATCTCTCCCAGAAAAGATATCTGATTGAAAGTGACTACAAAAAGGAGGCGGCCCATGGGCCCCCAGTCGCCCACCATTTAAAGGATTAAAGCTTACAATTTGTTTTTTATTTTTAAGTAGAGTGCAGTAGGTGTAACCCCAAGTCCCCAGAGGAATGATCTCTCCCAGCTCGAATTGGGTGTTGGCCTGAAATTCCTCTAACACAGAGACACCCAGTATTGAAATACTTCAGTACAGTAGGACCTTCCATAGTGTAGATAGAAATATAGAGTGAAATGTGAAGTCCAGTTAATCACAGTATCCTACTTGTCTATCCACCTTATCTATCCTGGCAACAAGGGCGCAGACAGCTCCCACCTCCGGCTCAGCCCAGTCAAAGCTGTTCTCTGTCCTGGCACCCCAATGGTAGAATGAGCTTCCACCTGACGTCAGTACAGAGGACTCCCTGCCCATCTTCCAAAAATGTCTGAAACTCTACCTCTTCACAGAGTATCTTAATAAATAAACTGACTTTGCTGTTGGTCCTGCGATGTCTGTGATAATAGGTTGTCTCACCTCGCTATCTTAAGATGAATGCACTAATTGTAAGTCCCTCTGAATAAGAGTGTCTGCTAAATGACTAAAATGTATTGTAAATTCATTGTTTCTGTCAATGGTATTTTGTGTCTAACAACAATAACAACAGTGACCTTATTGGTCTTTGATTGAAAAGGGAAATAGCCTGTGTGGATAACGGCCATTAGAGACAGTCTAACTATACTAGCTAGCTAACCATCCATGTTAATGGGAATGCTAACAGGACTTACGTTGCAGTCGTAGGGCTTATACGATGTGAAAATTAAAGTTTAAATAGTTTAAGTAATTTACCTCAACAGAGAAATATCTTTCCAATTCTGTGACCATTATTTAATAGCTTTAAAAATGTTAATTCATATTTAACGTCATACCCTTCCTGTGTTTGCTTGTGTGTCAATGCACAGCAAGTTGAAGACAAACGCGTTCGAAATGGCTGTGGCGGGGCTACATAAGGTGGATAAACTAATTTCATCTCGCAGTATTGTGAGTCTCATGATTATGTTTCATAACAGCACTAACTTACATGAACACATTTTATACTGTAGATAAAATTGTACAGAGAAAACAAAAGCCCAATTAACAATAAGATAGAGTACTTCTAGACACTTTCGTTTCTCCTTGCTGTAGCTCTGGCACTGCGGCAGGCAGGTAGGTGGACACAGGTCAAACAGACAAGTCTAAAGTCCACCTGTCTATAGCGCCACTGTAAATATGATTTTGTTTTAGATAAGTCTTTAACATGACAGAAGGAATCGTAAAACAATGGAAGGGAGAAGTAGAGAGTGGAGGTAGAGATAAGTAGCGAAAAAGAAGAGAGAGGGAGAGAGAGAGAGAGAGAAAGAGAGAGAGAGAGAGAGAGAGAGAGAGAGAGAGAGAACCAGGAGAGCAAAGCATTGTATCACTTGTAAACTGGCAATCAGCGGATCTATCTCTGGTGAGCCACTTGCTGGGTTTTATTAATATGATTAATTCACAAGGCAAGATGTTTTTTATTCATTGCATTTTTTCTAGTATTTTTTTTATGGCTGCCAGGTTTTCCTGGGAGATCAGTGAGGAGCTACAGCAGTTACGTTGAGAAATGATTCTGAAGGGGATTTGTTTCCATGCTGCTCTGCGTGCTGAGACTTACTCGTGGCTGACAACCCCCAAGGAAACAGAATGATAAATGGAGGAACGCGGTAGCCATTCCAGCTTTATAGTTTAAAATGTTAATAAACCCAGCACTTAAAGTTTGGGTTTGTTCTGCTGTAAATGGACTGCAATAGCAATAGCTGTATTTCAACTATACTGAACACTGTGAGTGATGAATGTTCAGGTTGCTCTTCTGAAAATGGGAATTTGCTGATGTGAACGAACACAGTGAAGAATGTTCAAGTGTGTTCTGAAAGCAGACACTATTTATTCTACACTCCTTTTCTCTCTTCTCCTTCTGCTGATTTAATTTCAGTAGGCCTACTAGAGGAAAGGAAATGTCATTTTATACCATACTATGACAAGACAAAGAGTTCACTGTGAACAGAACATTGAGCACATTTCCTAGCAAAAAACCATAGAAGGAACCTTCTTTCAGCATTTCAAGAGAGTACATTTTAAACACACAGCAGCACAGATCTAACTTATATGGAGCCAGACATGGATTCTGATTCAACAATGTTGAATGTTATTTAAATACTTAAATGTTCTGTATATTTGAGTATTTTCATATAATGTGGCCCAAATCAACTACTTCTATTGGAAGTACAGTATTTGAAAGTATTTTCAAAATTTTTCTTATAAATAGCCTACTATTTCAAACTATTTCAAATACTATTTTAAAATACATGGGTTAAATGAGTGTATTTGAATCAGTGTATATACTTTCCCAGATATCAACACTAGTCTGTGCAACACAATATCTGTCAGACACCTGGACACCTGTAGGTCTGGGAACCAGGGTAACCAGGGCTGTTGCTTCCACAGCCTCCTCCTCTAACCAAGTAACCGAGGCTGTTGCTGCCACAGCCTGCTCTGCTAAACAAGTAACCGAGGCTGTTGCTGCCACAGCCTGCTCTTCTAAACAAGTAACCGAGGCTGTTGCTGCCACAGCCAGCTCCTCTAACCAAGTAACCAAGGCTGTTGCTGCCACAGCCAGCTCCTCTAACCAAGTAACCGGGGCTGTTGCTGCCATAGCCAGCTCTTCTAACCAGGTAACCGAGGCTGTTGCTGCCATAGCCAGCTCTTCTAACCAGGTAACCGGGGCTATTGCTGCCACAGCCAGCTCCTCTAACCAGGTAACCGGAGCTGTTGCTGCCACAGCCAGCTCCTCTAACCAGGTAACCGAGGCTGTTGCTGCCACAGCCAGCTCCTCTAACCAGGTAACCGGGGCTGTTGCTGCCATAGCCAGCTCCTCTAACCAGGTAATCGGGGCTGTTGCTGCCACAGCCAGCTCTTCTAACCAGGTAACCAGGGCTGTTGCTGCCACAGCCAGCTCTTCTAACCAGGTAACCAGGGCTGTTGCTGCCACAGCCAGCTCTTCTAACCAGGTAACCAGGGCTGTTGCCGCCACAGCCAGCTCTTCGAACCAGTTAACCGAGACTGTTGTTGCCACAGCCAGCTCTTCTAACCAGGTAACCCGGGGCTGTTGCTGCCACAGCCAGCTCTTCTAACCAGGTAACCAGGGCTGTTGCCGCCACAGCCAGCTCCTCTAACCAGGTAACCGAGGCTGTTGCTGCCACAGCCAGCTCCTCTAACCAGGTAACCGGGGCTGTTGCTGCCATAGCCAGCTCCTCTAACCAGGTAATCGGGGCTGTTGCTGCCACAGCCAGCTCTTCTAACCAGGTAACCGGGGCTGTTGCTGCCATAGCCAGCTCCTCTAACCAGGTAATCGGGGCTGTTGCTGCCACAGCCAGCTCTTCTAACCAGGTAACCAGGGCTGTTGCTGCCACAGCCAGCTCTTCTAACCAGGTAACCAGGGCTGTTGCTGCCACAGCCAGCTCTTCTAACCAGGTAACCAGGGCTGTTGCCGCCACAGCCAGCTCTTCGAACCAGTTAACCGAGACTGTTGTTGCCACAGCCAGGTCTTCTAACCAGGTAACCCGGGGTGTTGCTGCCACAGCCAGCTCTTCTAACCAGGTAACCAGGGCTGTTGCCGCCACAGCCAGCTCCTCTAACCAGGTAACCGGGGCTGTTGCTGCCACAGCCAGCTCTTCTAACCAGGTAACCAGGGCTGTTGCCGCCACAGCCAGCTCCTCTAACCAGGTAATCGGGGCTGTTGCTGCCACAGCCAGCTCTTCTAACCAGGTAACCAGGGCTGTTGCCGCCACAGCCAGCTCCTCTAACCAGGTAATCGGGGCTGTTGCTGCCACAGCCAGCTTTTCTAACCAGGTAACCAGGGCTGTTGCCGCCACAGCCAGCTCTTCGAACCAGTTAACCGAGACTGTTGTTGCCACAGCCAGCTCTTCTAACCAGGTGACCAGGGCTGTTGCTGCCACAGTGTATTTCCAAATGCATTTAAATATTCAACTGTTTGTCTTTTACAAATAAAAACATATCTGAATACGTACCTTGAAATGTATTTGAAAGTGATTGAGAAATATGAAATAATATTCTGCTGTCCATTCATCAAACAGTGTATACAGAACATGTAAATGCATTTAATGGTGTAATTGGATCACTGTATTGTGGATGTTCTTGACAGAGACAGCATCATTACCTGATGACCTGCCTGCTACCCTGCGTTTGTCACACACACGCGCACACACGCGCACACACACACCTCATGACCTTCCACTATGTGTCTGTCTAAGCCTCTGTCTCAGCTGTCAGACATTTTCATCAAGATAAACAAAGCTGTGGAGCACACAGTTATTATGGGAGGCCCTGCTTACTGTACACACAACAAGTCAATGAAACACAGCAAGGCTAACATAATCATACACACACGCATAAGAATGACACACACAAGAACGTCACTCCACAGCTCCACTCTAATCTATTTCCTGTTGATTTCCTTACTTTGTGAACCCTTTTTACAACCTCCTCCCTCTGAAAAGCAGGCATCTGCAGTTTGTGCCATGTTGTTTATGAATAACTCTTCTGAACACGTTAGGAAATCATTTGTGAGCCCCGACTGGGAGACGTTCTGCATGACAGGCCCAGCGCTACGGGAGGAATGCAGGAAGTTTGACACGGCAGCAGGTAGCAGGAGGTAGCGACTCGGTTGTTGAGGGCGACAAGGACGAGCTAGGAACTGAGGGGAGGGAGAGAGAGAAAGAGAGGGAGAGAGACAAGGAGAAAGAAAGAAGGGAAGGAGAGAAAAAGAGAGGATGGCAGAGAGAGAGAATGAAAGGAAGGGCGCAGAGAAAGATCGTGAGGAAGAAGAGATCAAGGACAGATGCGATGATGACAGTTATATTATTATGTGCGTTTTTGCATTATGAAGTCGGTCGCAGTGACATTTTTTTAATGTATTAAAGCCAAGGTTATTACAGGGGAGAAGCGAAGGGGGAAATTGAGCTGCCATCCAGATAGACAGAGAGGGAGAGAGGGAGAGATAGAAGTCTTGATGCTACACGTGATATGGCTGTCACCGCGCCCGCCTGCATGTACTGCAGTCACAGCCTGCCAACCCTATCTGTCAGGACACTCCTCATAATTGCACTGCCACCTAGTTGGCACAATAAAACCCTTTCTTATCAACTTTTAATGATCTGAAGACAAGATGTATGTCTCTAGCTTTTTCTTGTTCTTGCCCTCTCTTTCTGTGTTGCTGGTTTTTGTCACTGATAATGAATTACAACGATGCATGTGTCAGATGTGTTCCTGGCATGGCAGCACTGGGAGGGCTTTGTTTGAAAGTTTTTCCCATTCCACTGTGGTGGTGACTGTAGAAAATAATCCATCTTGTGATGCGATCAAAATCAGATGCAGAACTCTCCCACTAGTCTCTGTCCTAGACAACTTCAGAGGAAACTGCTTCATGGCAATTTGAAGAAAGTTAGCTTCACTACACAGCCAATTGATGTGATTTTCAGTATTTTCTCTCTTCTCAGTTGGGACTTTTTCAAAGGAGTTGTCTTGTTATATTCATGTCTCAGCCATTCTAGTGAGATTGCAGCATTACGCAATCGGTGCTTGGAGATTATGAGCTGGATTCAAGCCGTATCACAGAAGTATCACTTTAGACAGCTCGATTGAAATTTAAGACTCTGTGAATTGGTGCTGCCACAATGAACATAATATACAGACAAAAAAAATATAGATGCAGAATTTCCATAGTTCCACGTACTATGAACACTATCAGGTACATTTAATTGATGCATGTAAGAGATGTGCAGAGAGTGCAAAGTCAATGGCTGAGAGGATCATCGGTTGGTGAGGGCCACGGCTCTCGGAAATAAACAGTTCCGATGGCGGGAGGTTCTGAACCGTTTGCCAGAGGGGAGTCTTTGGAAGAGGGGGTGGCAGGTGGCAGCCAATGACCCTCTCAGCACACCGAACAATCCGTTGCAGTGATGGAGGAGGTGAGGATGGAATCAGTACACACAGCATTCAAGGACAAAACAACACCATGCATTCACCAAACATTGCACTGAGGAAAACATATATTTTTTAATAGTAATTGTCTGATTGGGAACTACCATTGTCTATCAATTACAGAATTCCATATTATTTGAATTTGGCAGTTGAAGTTTTATTGAATACAGTTGTATAGGGGGTCTCATCAGATCAAATGTTTTCAGCAAGCCAGAGCCATTTGTGGAAAGAGCACAAGTAGAAGAAAGAAATAATGCAAACAGATAATAAATGCATTGTTCAACATAATATTCCACCTAAAACAATGACATGAGCTCTCTCGCAATTAATCTCTGCTCTGTGCCAATCCACGCTGTAACAATTCTCATTGGTGTATTGAGAGGAGGACAAAAATGCAGCGCGGTAAGTGTTCGTCATATTGTAATTGAAAAAATGAACAATACACAAAATAACAACAAAGCGAAAACGAAACAGTTCTGCCAGGTGAACAGACACTAAACAGAAATTAAACACCCACAACCAAAGTGGGGAAAACAGGCTACCTAAGTATGATTCTCAATCAGAGAGAACGAACGCCACCTGCCTCTGATTGAGAACCATACTAGTGCAAACACATAGAAATATAACAACATAGAAAAAGGAACATAGACTACCCACCCCAACTCACGCCCTGACCAACCGAACACAAAGACAAGAAAAGGGAACTAAGGTCAGAACGAGACACACACGACTTGTCAGTCAGTATGGCTCCGTATTGAACAGCCTGCTGTCATTTCATTCCCAACCCAACTTGTGGAAAACTATCCTCCTATAGGTTTTCACTTCATCCCGAACCCACACTACTCATATCCCCAGAGTGCTGTGCATAGAGGAAAGACAAGGTAAACTACTTGGAACATAATGGACTCCTGTATCTCCTGTCTCTGACAGCTGAGCAGAGAACAACTTCACCAAAACATATAAGTGATAGCAGACATGCATGGAAAGAGGGATGGAGATAGAGAAATGGTTTGAGGTCATTCTCAGTTATTGTAAATGTACAAAAACTGACAGAGGAAAAGTTATCAAATCTTTATTTCAAATAAGACTACCTCAAAGTATGCAGTTGGTTCAGACCCTGACCTCCCTGACCTCTCTTGGCTCCCCCTCCTCAATCACTGACCTCTTCCCTAATGAGGTTCTTCCCTGTCTGTTCTCACCCTGCCTCTTCCCCCTCTTCTTCCACCAAGTCATGCTGGTCATCCAAATCCTTCTCCTCTACTAAATCTTTCCTCGACTAAGCTACAATGCTCTTAGTTAAACCAGAGACGAAATAAAACCACATTGGCTTTGGTTAAACCACATGGTTAAACTTTAGCTAACTACTTACAATTTCAACATTGAAATCATAGTTGATTAGCTAGCTAGTTGGTAAGCTAGTTTCTCTACTGAAAAAATATCAAACTTACCTCTATTGTCAGCCATCATTCACCGTCCCCTTTCATCTCTATAGTCCAAAATCTGGTTAAAGAGCAGTCAAGCCGTGATTGGTCAAAAAACCTGACCAATTGCGTTTCAGTAGACTGCTACAGGATATGTTAATTGGCTAGAATTTCCCCTCTGTTATGAAATTATAGTAAGCAGTTGCGAGAGCAAAATGGATTTTGGAGAGCAAACTGGAAAATTGGTATGAGAGAGGAGACGTCTGTGTGTGGACGCTGCGTATTTGTGAGAGTTCAGTTCTTCAGGCGAACAAAAATCTCTGCTCTCAAATTAATTTACTGTGTGCAGCAATGCAGTTCTGCTCGGTCATAGTCACACTCGCCAGTTCTCAAGTTTAATTTGCGCACACCATGCTGGCCTGCGCTTGTGGGACCTGTCTGCTCGCTCAACCACATTTCTTCTCTCTCGACTCAAGTGTTTGCCCGCGCAATGATGTTTCATCTTGCTCACACGGGCCATCTCTCAACCCTTTAACTTTTCATTTGAATTTTACACCATACTAAACTCTTGTAACCGTCAGGAAGAAGAGGGGATAGCCCAGGGCCCCACGTGATTGGTCTAGGGGTAGTTCTGGGCTCCACATGATTGGTTTCTGAGGGTACCGTAATCCCCTGCTTCCTAGGGAGAGTTCCATTTGACTCACAGGCGTCACACTGAAACTATTCCCCCCTCATGGTGTAGACCTATCTCCTCTACACAGGGTGAGAGGGAGAAAGAGAGAGAGAGAGAGAGAGAGAGAGTGAGAGAGAGAGAGAGAGAGAGAGAGAGAGAAAGTAGGAGAGAGAGGCCAGAGAAAGTGCGAGAGAGAGCGGCCAGAGAAAGTGGGAGAGAGAGAGAGAGAGGCCAGAGAGAGAGAGGGAGAGTGGCCAGAGTTTCCCCATGCTTCACCCCAATGGAGAGCACCATCCAAACAGGCCCCGAATGAATGTCCTTCCGCTGTGGGCGTCTTAATCTTAATCTAGCTCATGACCCCTGGGGCCTCTGTCCCTGGAGCTGGTGGGAAAGTACACTGACCGACCGACGAGGTATACTTTACCTCAGGGTTACAAGCTTCAACTTTATTAGTAAATGTTGTCACATATGAGAAAGAATGGGAAAGAATTGTACAGTACAGAGCAGTATTGTATGTTAGTTCTTTATTGTTTGAACACTGCTGAACAATCACAATCATGTTCTACTATCGTTAATAATGCAACAAATATGGTATTGTTGGAAGTAACTGGTTTGGGTTAGTGTGAAATTTCCAGAAATAGCATAGTAATGTAAGTGTTGTGCCTGTTCAGGGTCATGCACCTTTAAAAGAGTTTGCAGTGTATAACGTTGTGTGTAATTGTATTGGTCATGTATTGGTCATGTATTGGTCATGTATTGGATTTGGAAGTCAAGGCAGTCGACTGACTTATTAAAATGGTTGCTGCTATGGTGTTTAGAAAAGTCCAGCTTTCCGTCCTACTTTCTCTGGGACAGCTAATCCCCCATGGAATTTGGTTTGGAAACCATGTTAATCTTATGGGAAATATCAACGAACTAGTCATACAGGGGCAGTTAGAGCTAAAACTACCAAGGGGCAAGACAATGAAATAAAACTGTTCTCCAATTTCATTTGAATAGCAAGTAACCATACTTGTCATTGAGCAGGTTTAGCTTTAAGGAATCAATTGTATTTTTGTGTGAACTGTTGGGTATTATTATTAATAATATTGTTTATGTATGTCATCATGCTTATTTTTGTGTGTTACTGACATTGTGTTATTTTTAAAACTATTACTCCTCGAGGTGATATTGATCATTATGCACCATCATATACAATAGAAATGAAGAGAGGGTTTCTCTCAGAAAACTGAGGTCTTCTGATAAGACCAAAACACTCTAATATGTAAAGTGTACACACGCACACGCACACACACACACACACACACACACACACTTCTTTCACATCCCTTGAAACCCATTTAAAAGTAGTTTAGTTTATCGGAGCAACAGTGCTGCATTCAGAGGTGTAACCAATGATGTTTATAAACCCTGGATTGCTGATGCTATGTATATGCCATTGAGAGGCTTTGAAGCCACAGATCGGCCATATTAGCACTCCCAGTATGAGAAGTCCTCCATAGGAATGAATGGGATTCTACATTATTTCAATTAAATGTTTCAAGAACAAAATTACATATATTTAAGTATTTTTTGTTGTTGTAGTGGGGAAAGTAACATTGGTAAAGAACTATATTTTAAGGAAAACATTTGTATATATTATTAAATGTTTTATTTGTATGTTTAGCTCACATAATATAATTGAAGTATGCATTAAGGTGTCTGTAATTTAATATGTGGCAAACAAATACATTTCTATAGCTTCCAAACATATATTTTTTTACAATGATGGGAGAGTGCCAAGATGGTGGCACAGTGGCTTCAACACAGCACCCATATCAGTCATTTAGTGTATATAAATCATTGGGCGTAACACTGTCTCCTTGCATGGCTTTAGTACTGCGTGAGCTGATGTCTAGTATTAAAAGTGTTACAGTTTTTTTTTTCAACTTCGATTTCAAGCTTGGTTCTATTTGGGTGTTGACGTGCACTGATTGCAGTCATTGCCGTTTGTCATGATGTGCTTGTAATACGTCTGTGTGTAGCTGGTGTAGATGAGTCAGGTGCAGGACAGCAGATATGAGTAATGTATGCAATTTTACTCAACAATAATACACGTCAAATAAATCCAAGGCCACACATAACGGACCGCAATACAATAAACAATCACTCACAAACAAACATGGGGGAACAGAGGGTTAAATAATGAACAAGTACAAAGACAAAACAAATGGAAAATGAGAAGTAGGAGGGTGTGCATTAAGACCCTATTTGAGTTTGCATGGCCAGCACTCAGCAGGCACCCCCATGGATGCCTTTCAGAACCCTTTTTAAAACCCCACCTGGTTTCGTTTTGGTTATCAGTAACTCAGTTGTTAGTTCCCTTTTTCTGTTTAGCAGAGATTTTTGGTTTCTTAACTTCATGCGACGAGCAATCCCGGATCCGGGATCCTATTTATAGCCTCAAGCTCATTAGCATAACGCAACGTTAACTATTAATGAAAATCGCAAATGAAATGAAATAAATATATTTGCTCTCAAGCTTAGACTTTTGTTAACAACACTGTCATCTCAGATTTTCAAAATATGCTTTTCAACCATAGCAAAACAAGCATTTGTGTAAGAGTATTGATAGCTAGCGTAGCATTTAGCGTAGCATTTAGCGGGCAACATTTTCACAAAAACCAGAAAAGCATTCAAATAAAATCATTTACCTTTGAAGAACTTCGGATGTTTTCAATGAGGAGACTCTCAGTTAGATAGCAAATGTTCAGTTTTTCCTGAAAGATTCTTTGTGTAGGAGAAATCGCTCCGTTTTGTACATCACTTTTGGCTACCAAAAAAACCCGAAAATTCAGTCACCAAAAAGCCAAACTTTTTTCCAAATTAACTCCATAATATCGACTGAAACATGGCAAACGTTGTTTAGAATCAATCCTCAAGGTGTTTTTCACATATCTCTTCATTAATATATCGTTCGTGGAAGTCTGCTTTCTTCTCTGAATTACATGGAAAAATACTTGCAGCTGAGGTTTACGCACAAATTTCGACGCAGGACACCGAGCGGACACCTGGTAAATGTGGT